>NC_058406.1:106604595-106873180 GCF_002201575.2 Neomonachus schauinslandi | reverse complement strand
AAGAAGAAGAAGAAGAAGAAGAAGAAGAAGAAGAAGAAGAAGAAGAAGAAAGAAGAAAGAAGAAGAAGAAGAAGGAAGAGGAGGAGGAGGAGGAGGAGGAAGAAGAAGAAGAGGAAGAAGAAAGAAAAAGAAAAAAATCAAATTCATAGAAATAGAGAGTAGAAAAGTAACTGGGGGGTGTGGAAAATAGGGAGAGGTTGGTAAAAGGGTACAAAGTTTCAGTAACCAGTAAGTTTTGAAGATCTACCGTGTAGCCTGGTGACTGTAGTTGATAACATTATATTGTATAATTAAAATTTGCTGAGAGTAGAATTTAAATGTTCTCACCAAAAAGGAAGAGAAGCGTAAATATGTGAAGTGACTGATGTTTTAATTAACTTTATGAAGGGGATCATCTCACAATATGCATGTATATCAAATCACCATGTTGTACACTTTATCTGGCAGTTTTGTCAATCATTCCTCAGTAAAGCTAAAAAAAAAAAAAAAAGAAGAAGAAGCATCCTTTTATATTTCTTAGGTAAACCCTACTGTGCAAGTGATCATAGCAAATAAAAAGAGATAAAGCATTTATAGTGTCTCACTGGGCAACAGACATAGGTCTAAATGTTTTACATGTATTAATTAATTTACTTTATCCTCACAGCCTGAGGAGGTTGGTGTTGTCAATCCATTTATAGAGTATGAAACAAGGACTTCCTATACTTCTCCATGCTGTGGCATCCTGTAGTGTCAGAGATCACAATGAAGCAAGTTAGTCTGAGTGCAGACTTCACAGAGAAAGCCCACGTTCTTACAAGAGAGTTGCCAGGCCTTTAACGTGGAACGTGTCTCCTTCGAACTCACACTGGACCTTCATTTCAGATGCCCCTAATGGGAAACTTGGCATTTCTCCATCAGTCTTCACAAAACCAGTTTGTGTGTTGTGTTTTTGAAAGCAAAGTAGAAAAAGGATGAGTTTTTATTATTGTATGTATATGTGTCCTGTGTAATAATTTTTCATTTGTGGACTACTGGTAGAATCCAACAACCCAGCTTGTGGCTTATACATTAAGCTAACTGCAAGAGAGCAGGGATATTTAAGAGAGAGAGACAGTTTTTTTCCTGGCAAAGCTTCTTGTTTGTATATGAGGAAGTTACTCATGCTTCAAATATTTAAAATTTAATATTTAATTAAAAGTTACTATTTGGGCAATTCTAGGGACAGAAAATCAAACACATTCAGAAACTCTCCAATAATTATATGTGTGATCTTATTTTAAGTACAAGGTGTTGGTGTTATAATTTTCCCTGAACATTCCTTGTGTTTGACCAATGAGAGAAGCAGAAAGAGCTCTGGACATAGAATGGGCTGACTCAGGTCTATCCTGACCTTACCCCGAGTGTGCATTGGGAGGAAGCATCTGAACTTCTTGGGACTGTTGCTCATTGGTCAAATGGTAGGGTAGGTGAGCCAAAGTAATGTTCTTCTACCTGTTGAGCTCTTGCCATAAACAACTAAAAGGTTGGATATCAGAACACTTTATGTCCTGGTTTTATTCCTCCACTTCCAGTTCACCCTTGTTAAAGGCAAACAGTCTTCCCCATGGGAAATACAAGGTTAACAGTGATGCAAAAGAAGAAAGTTAAACCTCAGTGGCCTAGAGATCTGCATCCTCACATCCCCCAAAGTTCTGCAATATCCCCAAACCTAAAAGATGGCCACCAGAAGATCTAAATAAGCTTGCTAACTGCAGACACACACAACATACCCCTGTCCTGTGTGGGTCATAGACATTGGCGACAGGCCAGGGGCATGTCTGCATCATTCTGGAGAGTGAGAAGGAAGTCTGAAGGCACAGCCACAAGGCCCCTGGCCCTCGGGGCAGAGTGAGAGGCGTTTACTACATGGAAAAGCAGGGAAACAAGTTGATTTTACAGCAAGCTCCACATTCCACACCATCTCCATCCAAAACACAGTACAGTAAAATTGATGTAGATAATGACAACGTGGGATGGAAGGAAACTGATGAATTATGTCCTGGAAACTTTGCTTAAGAAGGCAGGAAATTAGATAGTATATTTCAAAAAGATTGTCAACAAAAAAGTATTCAAATATAAATTTTGTTATATAAAGCATTAAATTCTCCACCATCCAAAGAAGTCACTTTCCAAGAAGAGTTTATTTATGATGATTCTGGATAATAGGCATTTTGGGGACCACCTCTCCATTTTTTGTATGAGGAGAAATAACTCTGAATTCTAAGTATGATTTTTCCATGTCCCTCAAAATTTACTTTAGATTTTTCAAAGTGGATTTAGGTTCCCAAAAATAGGCTAGAGTCAACATTTATTGAATGTCTACCATGTGCCTGGTCTGTGCTAAACTTTTTATGAGAATTATCTCAGCCCTCAGAGCTACACCATGGTGGGGGGTTGGTGGTATCGGTATTGTTTCCAGGTGATTCATGAACAAACTGAGGCTTGCGCATGTTGATTAAGTGATCCAAAACCAAACAAGGACCATGACAGGATCCAAAGCCATGTCCATCTGGCTCCAGAGCCAAGTATTCAACTGCTAGGGGGAGGTGTGGAAGACAGGAAAGCAAAGCACAGGGCTTATATATCTGGTAAAAGAATTGGCTCTGATGAGAAAGGCAAGTTGGCTACATTACTAAATCCCAAGCGATTTTTCTTCAAATGGTATTTAGACATCTATTTAAGGCAGTGTTAACAGCAGTCATTGTAACCTGAGTCTGACTCTAACAAAAAGGTCCCTCCAGTAAAGAAAAGCATTTTGCAGAAGAGGAGACTCCTCTCATTGGGTCCTAAAATCAGAAAATAGACAGCTAGAAGAAGCAAGAACTCCTTCTTAGCCATAATCTGGTTTATTTCACTTCAGGTCTCCTAATAAGTCAGATGGAGAGCCCATGAATGCCCCGACAAACTAGCAGTTTCACCAGGCAGAATCCAGGCCCTGAGTTTCCATGGGAGGAGACTGTGGCAATTCTCTTGGCAGACAGAAGTCACCACATCAATGAGGAATGCTCAAACTCAGCTTGTAGCCCAGAGACGTCAGGTTGGAGAAGTCTCGGTGTTCAGGTCGGCTGTCTCCCAGAGGTCTTGGTGGCGGGCTTTGGCAAGCTTGGGCATCAACCACTGCGGATGAGTCCATGGACATTCCCGGGAGCAGTGCGCTCTCAGGAGGGGAGAAAACACAGAAGTCATGGGTGCTGCCAGGAGCATAAACCACTTTTATCAAACCTCTGCAAACACCACTCCATAGCAGTCTGGAACTCCCCTACAAATGTGTAATTCTCAGCCTGAGAAGTTGTTCCCGTAGGAATTTAAGTCTGGCTCTCAGCTACTTGTAGTTTCTGCTTGTTTCTGAAAAGGAGGGAGAAAAAGACAAGGAAGGAAAGACGCCTGGGTGGCTCAGTCAGTTAAGCATCTTATTCTTGATTTCAGCTCAGGTCATGATCTCAGGTCATGAGTTCGAGCCCAACATTCCGGTCTGTGCTGGATATAGAGCCTGCTTAAGATTCTCTCTCTCCCTCTCCCTCTGCCCTTCATCCAAGCACCACCCACCCACCCACCACTTGTGCACTCTATCTCTCTATCCCTCTCTAACAACAACAACAAAAAAAGCCAGGGAAGGAGTTGAAAGAGAGGCATTGCATGGCCTCTTTTCTTTAGTTCCTTATCCCATGGAACTCATTATTTCACTGCTAAACTAATGATGATCCAGCCAGAAAGTCCCAGGGAGGCATCAGAAGGAGCCCACAGCACCCTCGGGGGCCCCCAGACCCAGGTCCTCCATCTGTCTCCAAGGCATGTGCAGAGACAGCCCACCCACTAAGATTTATGAGGCTTACTTGGACTGAGGGGCCTGAGCAACACCACTGGAGTTAAACGGAGGTAAAGGCAGAAGTGAATTGATTACACTTTGGAGTCGCAGCACCCTCGGGCAACATTGAAGCCAAGGATGCCCAAGCACTGTCCAGGAGATAAAGGCCTTGCCTGGAGCTCTATGCCAGAGCCACTAGCATTGAACTGTTCACAAAGAAGCTGGGATGGCTTTCCGACACCACCTGGCTTCAGGCAGAGAAGATCTGAGTGGAGACAAGAGCACCAGCCTCTCAGACTTCTGGTGTAGTGCTGTTCCCATTAACCCCATACTATATTTGGTGGGGAGGTTTTCCTTCTGCAACACATCAGTAGTACTTTGATGTCTGGGGTTGCATGAGTGCTTGGGCAATACTCAGTCATTTTCCCCTAGACTAGTGTCTTTCTAATGTTGGGAAACCCACATTGATATAGCCTCAGAGTCTTCTCTGGCCAAAATGGAGCCAAGTCCAGAAAGGTATCCATCTTAGAAGAAATGGCTGAGTGTTGTTCTAGCACATAGGATGTCATCCCTTCTCACTATAGATTTATTCATATTTATCCTTATAATATAACCTTCCCTACTGACTGAAAAATTTTGAGCTGACCCAACAAATTCTCAACTATTTTTCACCAATCCAAAAAGAAAAACATTAGAACGTTGAATAGACATACTAACATTTTGATTCAGTATTTTTTTAAGAAGTTCTAACGTTGATAATTTTTTAGCTGTCTGAAAGGGAAACTGGTGTACTGGTAGAGAAAACACTTCTCTTCTCCAGAAATGATCAACAAAAAGCTGGCTTACTTTGCTACAGAGAAAATGAATCCGTTAATTCCATTAGTCTCCCTCACCTTCCATTTAGAGAAAAGTATGGAGTCTCTAACACCCTGCCCAGGATAAGGACCAGATAAACACAGAGAGAGAGTTGTGGATCCAGCCTCTGGGAGCTCAGGCTAGAGGAGGAACTGGCAAAATAACTCTTAGATTTCCTTCCATTTAAAATTCCAGGGGTGCCTGGGTGGCTCAATCATTAAGCGTCTGCCTTTGGCTCAGATCATGATCCCAGAGTCCTGGGATCGAGCCCTGCATCAGGCTCCCTGCTCAGCAGGAAGCCTGCTTCTCCCTCTTCCACTCCCCCTGCTTGTGTTCCCTCTCTCTGTCAAATAAATACACAAAATCTTTTAAAAAAATAAAATAAATTAAAAAAAATAAAATTCCATTGTTTTCCAATTAATGATACTGATAATAAACATGTCTATCTCACTATCTGATATTCCTCCAAGGGTAACATCAAGTTACTGATGCCACATTTCCTTCTGTCCTTCTGTTAGCCTGAATCTGTTGTGGGTTTTCTAGTAAAAGGTAACTGGGGTGCCCAAGAGAATATCTAGATGTAAACCAGGGTTGCCTGCCCCTTAAAATCTCCACAAGATTGATTGGTATCTAACTCTGTGTTTTGTGCATGGCTGATGGCTTCAGTAAGATTTTAGAGAATCCCTTCCCAGAGACTGGTTGCTTATATTCTTCTGCCCTCTGGCTCCAGTGAGTGTGAACTATTTAGTGACCGCCTTACTATGGGGCTCGCTCGTTTTCTTTAATTAGTGCCTGTCAGACAAAAACCAAAGATATATCTAGATGAGGAGGGGCGGAAGTCATATTGCATGAGGGTCGATACTGTAAAGCTCTGCCTTGGAGACTCCTGTTGTTGAAGGCCCGCAGCACACGTGCACCCTGGTTATGGTCCCTCTGCCTGCATCGGCCCTTCTCCCTTTGCCATCTGGCAAATCTTGCTCATGCCCAGCAGTGAAAAGCAGTTTGGTTATCTCATGTCACCTTTGCTCAACAGCTATTCCTTCATCAGATATTTAGTGAGTACTTATTCTGGGCAGACCTTGCTCTGTGTTCTGGGGTTCCAGCCGGAACCATGTGCTCACCCCTCCTGGCACTTTGTCTTCCAGCGATGGGAGACAAGCAGCAAACAAGCAGACGGCATATCAGATAGCCATGAAGGCAGAGCAGGGAAGTGAAACAGAGGAGGCTCATAGGGGTTGCCAGGACTGAGGGTTTCTATTTTGTTTCAGATGGTCCTGGAAGTCTGTGCTGATAAGAGGACATCTGAGCAGAGACCAGAAAGGACACAGCTATCTGGAGGAAGAACATTCCAGATGGAAGGAATAGCAAGTGCAAAACACTGGGACAGGAACAGCAGCCAGAGGAAGAGACAGTGTGGTTCAGCAGAAGAAGGGAAGAAGAAAGTGATAGAAGATGAGGTCAAAAAGGTCAGGTCATGCAAGTCGTACAGGTCAAGCAAAGACTTCAACTGTGCTCAGTGTTGACAGCTGGCCACTCCTAGTGACTTAATCTAATTTCTGCTTTAAGAGCCTACTCTGGATACCTGCAGAAAATAGCCCAAGGGAGCTATGGAGGAGGCAGAGACCAGGCTGGTGGCCTCATGGGGCCCGGTGAGAGACGAGGATGGCTCAGGCACCCAGGCAGAGTGGGAAGCAGTGAGAAGGCACTGGTTTCTGGACGTCTCTTGAATGTGCGACGAACTGGATGTGCGGCGTGAGAGGAAGAGATGAGTCAAGCATGACTTCAGCATTGGGCAGCCACAGCCTCACCCTCCTCCCCCAGGAGGCTTATCAAGGTAGCTGTCCAAACAAGGACAGTTGTCTCTGTAGGAGGAGTTTGGAGAAGAGCGGCTCCTGTAACGAGTGTCCCACCCACTATATATCCATGGGCTCCTTTCTCCTCTCCCTGAGGAGGTGGAGGGGGTTGAACCGTCCTCTGGCAGGAAGACAGTCAAAGGGAACTTTTCCTAGAATTGTGAGTAACAGAACACTGCTAAAAATGAGGCTTGACTTTACAGGGCACATACTGGAAATGAAGGCTATTAATAGGTTCCTGCAGGACTGCTGCCACGCTGAAAATGGCCACGCAAGGCAGCATTCGCAGGAGGTGAGAAAGCCCCAGGGCCCCTAAGCAAGGCAGGAAAAGAAAGCCATTTCATAGATGTGCCTTTGGAATGCAAAAAAAAGGTCAGCAATCACTTCCCAACACCCCTATTGATGACCAAACAGAGCTGAGAGCTAGTGTGTGACAATTTGACCTAAACAGAAAACTGAAAGCTATGGAAGAAGCCAAGGGAAAAAAAAAAATCCACTATGGTTTATCAGAGATGGTGAAAAGTAATTAATTCTTAAAGGACCAACAGGACACATACCCCTGAACCTTAAATCTAGTACAGTTGTTCATTTAAATTAGTAACTGGTAACCAGTCAACCTCACCCTAATAGGGGGTTGTGACGTAGACGCTCCAGGCTCAAATCCTGGACAAGGAGCAAAGATGCTGAGTTAGATGCTTTCTGGTGCAGTTCTGTCTTTGCACAAATAAATAACATAACGGGTGCTTTGGTTCCCTTCAACAACATTTGCTGACACCTAGTATGCGCAAGGCACTGGATGAGCCATGCTCATGTGGGACTGCATCTGTGAACCCAATGTGCTATTGGGACAAAGAGAAAATCATGCAGCAGGAATGAAAGTGGTTGAAAAACAGCCCATTTCTCTCAAGTAGCAAAGTGAAAAAACAAAACAAAACTGAATTCCCATTGTGTGCCTTTTTTTCTAGTCAGTGCCCTGAAAAACTACAGATACCCAATGAAACTGCCTCAGTCAAGTAAAGAGAGCACAGCTTTGTAATCTTAAAGATCTTATTTTGAACTCAAATATACCTGCTGCTAGCTGACCTTTGAGAAACTGACCTAATGGTTTTGAGCCTCAGTTTCCTCATCAGTGAAATGGGCATAAATTACTTATGCCACAGAGTTGTGGGAATCAAATGAGATAACACGCAAAGCGACTGGCCCCAGTGCATTGCTGCAAATGTTAGTTTGCCTTCCCGGTTGCTAATGGAAGAGGAAAAACAAAGAAGTTAAGCCAAGGGAACTTACATAGCCTGGGAATCCAGAAGGAAACCGTTGCAGTAGGCATATTTTCCAAATTGTGTCACTGGACACTGATCACATACTGAGTATAGTTGCAAGAAATGGCGCTCCACTTCTCTGTCCCCTACCAGAGTGTCCTCTGTGCCAACGCAGTATTGTAGCAATTCTGTTCAGAATTTGTCCAGTTTGCAAATGAACATAAATTGCCTTTTGCTTTTTTTTCCTTAATCTTGTCAATTTGTCATGTTTTCTTCAGAATGTAGAGGACCCCTGAGCTAGCTGGAAGGCATTCTTTGGATGCCAAGACTCAGGAAATCCCATGAGGTGGTTTGTCTCCTTCATCTGCCTCTCGATTTCACCTGTGTGTCACACAAAACCAGAAACCCCTCAACTAGAAACAGAGTCTATGACTGAATCAACGTTTCTATTTTTTTTTTTTAACCTCTTGGAAGAGATTTGGGAGGAATCTAAGTATCACTGTAAAATGCACAAAATCCCAAACCCACTGAGCGAGCAACAGATGATGGAAATTGTTCCACATCCTGTCGGGAGAAAATGAACAGGACCGGGAGGAAGAATGTGCAGCATGGTGCGAAAGCTCGGTTTTGATTCCTGATGCTGAACATCTGCCACATTTTTGTATGGAGCTACCAGCTCAAGCAGACAGCGAGGACCCTACGTTCAGAAGACTCCAAGTGCAAACTGGAGCTGTCCCTCTCGGCAGCTGTGGGAACGTGGGCAGGAAGCAAGGGACCCTGGAAGAGACAGTGTAGGAGTACATCCTGTGGGGATAGATAAAAAGTAACGGCCAGGCTGTGGGAAACTCTTCCGAGCAAACATGTGAGCTCCAGAATTTCCTGAGCCAAAGATCTGACTCCAGTTATTTGTTGTATCTGTTTATTTGTTTTCCAAGTTATTCTGCATAATTCTGACAAAGTGAAAGAAGATACAAATCTAAAACACGTACGATTGTGTTTTTTAAGCTTTTGCTCACAGAGCACTCACACGACACTGGGCAGAGGGGTGCCAGTCTGAATTCAGGATTTGCCACCAGGGCCAGTGGGCCGCAGGCAGTGGCGGGAGGCAAGGGGTGTCTGGCAGGCCCCTCCGGATGGCAGAGGAAGCTGGTCAGCCGCATTCCCGCGGGTCCAGGGGGTGCCTTTCCTACTGCATCAGCCTACTCTGGGCCAGTGAAGAAGCGTTCTCTCAGAATCACACAGCCAGGAAGCAATTTATCATCATCAGGCGCCTTATCAGAGTCTGGCATTCTTCAGAATTTCCAAGAAAACTGCTTCATAATTTTTACCAAGACTTATAATTCATCCATCTAATCTTGCATATTAGAATTTTAAGCAATAAAGTACATGTTGGGTAAAATTATGTTTCTAGTGCCTTTTAGAGGCAGAGACTTAACTTTTTAATCCTTTTAAGATAATAGCCCAATGGGTTTGTTCGGACACACCTTTTCAGAGGCTGCGACACAGATTTGAGTAAGGGGCTTCTGCATAGTGGCAGATGCATCTTGCCCCCAGCAGGTGTATTGTCCAGCCCCCACATGGGCTTGACCAGCCCACTGTCCACATGGTCTGCACTTCCCCTGAGTGTCTCCTCCATGCCCCTTTGGAACCTGTCCCTGGCGTGTCAGATCTCATTTTCCGGTCATGTTTCCTGTTACCTCAAAGTCTGCTTTACGGAGTACCTGACTCTGTGTTTGCAAACAGTGAGTATTCATGAAACGGTCCACTGAATTGAGTTGAATTAAACTGACCCTTCATGGGTTCACAGATTCCCTATTATCTGCCTCTTTCCCATCAAGCAGCCCTCCACCCTCATGACCTTCTCCCTGAGATCTCCTCTGTATCCAGCTCCTCAGGAGACCAATTGTCCAGGAGCCCTCCTGCAAGGCCACAGCTGCTTCTTCAGTTCAGGCCCCGCCTCCAAGACACCACACTCACCGAGTGTGCTCTTTACTAATGTAAGTTTTATTTCCATCTGATCTATGTATTGCAAATAGTTTTTATTTTTCCTTAAGGAAATGCTCCCTTACTCCCACCTCTTCATTGTACCCTTCTCTTCAAACCTTTTCTTCAATGCCTTTGTGCCCTGGGAGGACAAGACAGGGCCAACCCTCCCGGCCGAGGCCCTGCTGTGGACTTGGAAGCCAGCCCTGCACCAGTGCACCAGGGCCCCTCGCAGTGTGGTCTTTCTCCACTCGTTTCCAGCAAATGCAGCCAGAATGTCTGTCCCGGCTCTGCCTGCATCCAACTCTTCCCTGTGTGTTTACAAATTTGCCTTCTACTCTGGGCTGTCATAGGCTAAAGCAGTCCACCTGACAAACCACCACGCCCTTGGGTTTTACTGGGTGAACGTGGATATCCACCTGTGTGATGGTAAAGGAAAAGGGACAGTGCAGGAAGATGTTCCCACCAACACAGAAGAATCATAAAGAAGAAGAATTAAAAATACCCTGGGATTCGGTGCTGCACATCTCTCAAAGCATCTTCTGATTTCCCAAAGCTGATGGAAATATTCTGAAGGTATTAATAGAATGCAGATGTTAAAGAATGCCACTTAGAATTCTGCTGAACAAATGACCCTATTGGGAGGTCGTTTTCAGTCTCCAGGGACATTCCACAGAGGGCCCAGCTGATTGTCTCATATTGAAACAACATGTCCAAGACACATTCCAGCTAGAAGAAAGCGGAACAGGGCTACTCTGACCAAATATAAATCATAAGGCAAAAGGGCAACTTCACTGCCTCGGTTCTCCCTCCCTCCTTCCCTGATTCACCCTCCCGCCCCCTCCCACCCCCCAAGGAAAACAGAACGTTGAGTAAGAGCCTGCCAAGCCAAGCTGACTCAGGCGCCAGCCGGCGGCCCAGCGAGGCACAGATGGCGGCCGTTTGGGAAGCTCACAGCTTTCGGCGCTGTGGCCCTGATGTTTTTACTTCACTGCAATTTGTTTCTGATCTTCAGTCAAATCCTTACAATGCTGGGATCCCCTAGAGAGTTTATACTTTGACCTTATGACAATTAACGCCAGAGGCCAAGGAACAACTAGATAAGAGAGAAATTCTATTGGTGAGAGGTGGATGGTCGGAGGATGAGGTGGGGTCTTATTACTAAAGTAAATGTGTTATTTGGGAAATTATATCCCATCCAATAAAAAGAACGCAGTGTCTTTAAAGAGACAAGTTGCCAAAATGGAAAGAAAGTCTTCTTTTAAAAACTGCCAGACCTGGCGATCCTCGGTTACTGTGTGTTCAAAAAAGGACACAAATTAGCAGAGGCTGGGGCCGAAGACCTTCCACAGGGGCCGGACAGGGCCTTTCATAGCTCGGTTTGGCTACGGAGATGTGGGCGAGCAGGGGAGGGTCCCTGTCTAACCCCTACCTGCCCCCACCCCTGAGGGCAGAAGCTGCGGTCCGATTCCAGATTCCAGATTCCCCGACCACCGGGGTTGCTGGTGGGTGGCAGGAGGACACCAAGCAGAGCAGGAGCGCTGTTTGTTCTCACTCCTGGATGTGGCACAAGCTCTCAGGGAAGCAGGACACAGGCTATGGCTGAATACCACCACCTGACATGCCACCAGAAAGTAGGATCAGTGGCACCAAAGCCTCCCCCCTTCCTCCCAGACCCACGGAACAGAGGTTTGTGTGTCCCTGGGGATTTGCCCAGAGACACAAACTCAAGAACAAATGCACGCAGGAAAGTTCAGTCAACACCCAGCCTGGAAACAGGAACATCACAACGGAGCCACTCAAACCAGGAGCCCCTCAGAGCTCAGAGCAGGGCGCAGGGCCTCCTGTCTCCAGGCCCCCATTATCCTCCCGCCCTCCTGCCCCTCCTGCATGTGCACATGCAACACAGAGGTGGTGAACAGAGACCAGGGCTCCCAGATGGGGCACTTGCTTGATTCAAATCTTGGCTTCCTCTTAACTCTCTTTATCTTCCTTCCAAAGACAGTCCCTGTTTGGGGCTCGGTCCAGATCTGAAGTCAGGGGCCAGAGTGACATCAGCATGCACTGATGGAGAGCGGCTGATGTTTGGTGTGCACGCGGTTTGCTGGGAGAACCGGCCTATCTCTCACGAAGACTTCCGTGGAGGAGGGCCCCAGAGGGCTGTGGGCTGTTCAATATAAATCACCCCAGCCCAGGAGAAAACAGCACAGGGCATGACAGATATAAAATTGTTCTCACCCACTCAGAGGCATATTAGCAAACACAGAGAGGAAGACCAGCTAAAGAGGCTAGTTTTCAAAAGAAATTCCAAGTTGAAAAGAAATAGCCAAAATTATTTTTTCCCCTGAGAGTTTATCAGAAAGCAAGATTATTATTACCCGAAGCAGCTGAATGTTTGGGCTTCCTCAGAAAATAAAACATTCCTTTGATAGAGGACGCCTACTGACTCTCTCCCACCCGGGAATCCTGCTTTGAAGTGCCAACAGGGGCTGGGGTCTGTCCATGGTTCCCTCCCAGCTGAGTGTGGAGGAGAGGCTCCGCCGGCTCTGTCTGCAGAGTCCTCAGGGAGTACAGGGTATTAAAAGACCTGAGGAGAAAAATCTATGCAAGTTTGAGGGCCAAGGCAAGCTGGGCAGTGAAAACATAATCTAAACTGAGATCTGAATGAATTACCCAGGTGACTAGGAACAGGAACAGTCGTTTTAGACAAAGGGAAGCACCAGTCATTTGGGGCAGAGAGGGGGGGGCTCTTATGGGGGGAGGGGAGGTTGGAGGATGCTGTGGAAGTAAGTCTGTAGAAGCAAACAGCGACCAGACCACAAACTGTTAACCCAGATGGTTAAACCATATTAAGGTGTAGACTTTTTTTAATTTTTTTGTAATCGTAAAATACATGTAACATAAATTTTACCATTTTAACCATTTTAAGTGTACAGTTCATTGGTGTTAAGTATGTTCATATTGTTGCATTTCCAGGAGTCTTTTCATATTGCAAAACTGAAATTCAGTCCCCATTAAATAACATCACTCCATTCCCTCTCCTCCCAACCCTGGCAATCACTTGTCTACTTTCTCTCTCTGTGATTTCAACTACTCTAAGTGCCTCATATAAGTGGAATCACAGAGTATTAGATTCTTTGTGTCTGGATTATTTCACTTTTTTTTAAAAGATTTTATTTATTTATTTGAGAGAGAGAATGAGATAGAGAGAGCATGAGAGAGGGGAGGGTCAGAGGGAAAAGCAGACTCCCTGCTGAGCAGGGAGCCCAATGCGGGACTCGATCCCGGGACTCCAGGATCATGACCTGAGCCCAAGGCAGTTGCTTAACCGACTGAGCCACCCAGGCACCCTGGCTTATTTCACTTTGCATAGGGTCCTCAAGATTCATCCATGTTGTGGCATATGTCCTTCCTTTTTAAGGCTGAATAATATTCCATTGTATGTATATACCACATTTTGATTATCCATTCATCTGTCTATGGACACATGAGTTGCTTCAATGTTTTAACTATCATGAATATGCTGTTACAAACATGGGTATACAAATATCTCTTCTGGACTCTGTTTTCAATTCTCTTGGGTGTATACCCAGAAGTGGAATTGCCAGATCATATGGTAAGTCCATTTTTAACTTTTTAAGGAACTTCCATACTTTTCCCACAGCAGCTGCATCATTTTACGTTCTCACCAACAATGAACAAGGGTTCCAATTTCTCTACATCCTCCCCAACACCTGTTATAAGGATTAGACTTCTCAAGAGAAAAGCCTTGAAGGATTTTTTTAAATATCCAATGCAGAGGGTTGAGTTAATCATATTCCTCAGTTCTTGGTACATTATCGTCATTAACCCATGTAAGTCCCCTGTAGCTATAATTATTAAATTTCACTGTATCCCATACCCCACCTTATCCCCTTCCCCTTCAAAGGCAATGTCTTTACAATGTCTTTGTATTTGAATGTGTTTTTTTTTTAATGTGTTCTTACAAAGTGTATTTTGTGTTTTTATGTACATGTATTCTCTATTTCTGTAAATGGATGGTGTAATTTATCTTATTAAATGTCCTGGGTTTTTGGTTGTTTTTTTGTTTGTTTGTTTTGTTTTTTAGCCAAGTGCTATGTTTTTCAGATAGTCCACGTCACTGTGGGCACAGGGGCCCATTGCTTCTAACCAGCACACATTTTCTGTGGCCCACGTGCACTGCTCCAAGTTGCCCCAAACTCCTGCTCTCCACACCACTCTGCAGTGAACATCTGCAGACCCATCACCACAAGGACCCACCTGGAGATTCCCACAGAGTTATTGCTGGTCACAGAGTGGTCCAATACTTGATTTGATTCAAGGGATCGAGTTCTGTCCAAAATGGCTATCCCATTTGCATGCCCACCACCAGGGCGTGAGGGCTCCCACAAGGAGGAAGCTGTGGTGAGAAATCATGCTTGCAAACCAAATTAGAATTCAGACTTCAGTGTCTAAAGAGTGGAGCCATGGGGGCACTTGGGTGGCTCAGTCGGTTAAGCCTCTGCCTTTGGTTCAGGTCATGATCCCAGGGTCCTGCTCAGCAGGGAGTCTGCTTCTCCCTCTCCCACTCCCTCTGTGCTCTCTCTCCCTCTCTTGCTCTCTCTCAAATAAATAAATAGAATCTTTTAAAAAATTAAAAAATTTTAAAAAAGAGTGGAGCCATGGAGGGATGTTAGCAAACTCCTTAAACAAAGCAAATAACCCCACCTTTTACGTTTTAAATAATTCTTAGGCAATACCTTTTTGTCACTCTCTTATCCCAGACAGTGCTGATAACTGGGCTTGACCACAAAAGGTCAACCTCAGAGATGAAGTTCTCTGTCCCATGCTCCCCACACCCTTCACTAACACTTGGCAGCTTGTGCAACTTTTTAAAAATGTATGTCAAAAGCAGTTTGCTAATAAGAAACCATAGAAGAGCCAAGGATTAGGGGATTTCAGTCACACTCGTGTGACAACTCAGTCTGTTATTATAACCTGTACTCACATAAGTAAGTGCCTGCCTAAAGCTGTGGGATGGGCGAAGAACTGAAGAGAGGATGAAAAGTGTAGTCAGTGAAGAGAGTGCGGGAGAGTTCTGGAAGGGGGTAAGTAGATGCTGCTATCGGAGCCATTATAAAACAGGAGGTCAGAGGGTGATCCTCCTTGGGCTCCCCCTCCATCTATCATCAACATCATAAAAAAGGTACTTTGCAGTGTGGAGGACATAGTCACCAGAGTTGCCCAAGAGAGGGACCCTCATGGGCCATATAGCATAAGGACTAAGAATAAATAGATGATATGTACACTAGAAATTAAAACTCTGGGTTCTTTATGTACACACTTGGCTCTTTAAACCTCAGTTTCTTGCTCTATAAAATGGTGATAATAAAAAAAACCTCTTTCTCCTTGTTCTGAAGATTCACTAGTACTTTGTGCCAGGTACTGCTCTAAGTGTAAGGAGCAAGTCAGACACAATTTCTATCATCAGGAAGCTTACACCCTAGTAGGGAGAGATGGGGATAAATATATTTTATTGCCCCACCACCACCCCAAACCACAGATAGAGTAATCCAGATGTTAGCTGGGAATTTCTATCTCCTCAAGAGCTAGGTAATATTATATTCTACATCTACCCTCAACACTGTGGGAAAAAGAATAGTGATCTCCCCAAATTCTCTGCAAACAAGTTTCCAAGGAATTTACTTCTCAGGGTCATCTCTGTCTCCTATTTTCTGTCTGCTTCGAATTTTTGTTCTATACATATTATATCAGCCAAATCTTTCCTTGACTTATACATGTGTGCACACCACACACACACACACACACAGTGACAAGGTTTTACTGAGGATTATGGAGCTATGGGTGAAGACTTACAGAAAATCAATACAGAATTTTAACATTTACTTTTGGTTACTAGTTTTTGCTACCTCCTTTTGCCATTGGACCATGTTGCTCAGTCCCCCTCTCTGCCCGCCTTGTCCTTTCCTCTCTGTTCTCCTTAGCACCCAAAACCAAACACCATCTCCCACCACTCTAATGGAACAAGTCCCATCAGGCTCCCCAGTGATCCCCCAGTGCTGGGCTCAGTGGATGGTGGTTCTGTCCTCATCTCCCTTTGACCTCCCCAAAGCTTTGACACTCATCACCACACCTTCCTTTTTCAAATGCACTCCTCTCTTGGCTTTGTATCCCTCCTCCCTCTCTGCCACCCCCTTTGAAGCTCACCCTCCTCCCCCTCACATTAAATGTGGGATCTCTTCAGGGATTGGACTTAAGCCCACTTTTTCCTCACTCTATGTACCTAGGGTAAACAAACTTTTTCTATTAAGGGTCAGAGAATTAATATTATAGGCTTTTGTGGGCTATAGGGTCTTTGTTGTGACTCCTCAACTCTGCCAGTGTAGTATAAAAGCAGCTGTAGATGGTATTTAAATGCACAAGCACTACCATGCCCCAATAAAACTTTATTTACAGAAGCAGGTGGCCAGCTGGTTTGGCCTGTGGCTGTCTTTTGGCAACCCCCACACTC
Organism: Neomonachus schauinslandi; assembly: GCF_002201575.2. Taxonomy (NCBI): domain Eukaryota; kingdom Metazoa; phylum Chordata; class Mammalia; order Carnivora; family Phocidae; genus Neomonachus; species Neomonachus schauinslandi. Next base: position 106,856,872 of record NC_058406.1, on the reverse strand, counting down.
TACTCTCTCTTAAGTCAACAGATCCATTATCAAGTTTTCAAATATATGGTTTGCACCCGGGGTTTCTCCTCTGAGTTCCAGACCCACTCTTGCCTCATTGGATAAACAAAATGCACCCCAGTCCACCATTCCCACATGGATGTCACAGCCTCCCAACTGTCTGCTTGTCCCCTTCTGTTGTCATCTCAGAAACACATGGCCAACCAGTTAGGCAATCCAGACACCTGGGAGTCATTCTGGACTCTGCCTGCACCCTTAAGCTTAAATCCAGAATGAAGTATGCTGATTTTTCTTGCTAAGAATTGCTGGAGCTTTACACTTTCCTCCACCTTCACAGTGTTCCCCTAGCCCACATTCCTGCCATCTTTGCTAGGACAGCCACACCAGCCTCCCACTTGGGCTACCCACATCGACCCCCCCTCTCCAACCCACTGTCTACTGCACAGTCAACAGGATGCTTCCAAAACATAGCTGTGCCCATGTTTCCCTGCACACGACACCATCCATCATGCTTACAATAGCCCTGAGCCTGGCCAAATGGCCCAGCAGTGTCCACCTCCCTCCCTTGCCAGCTTCACCTTAGCCCCTATTCCCCTCCTCTACCTAAAATGCTCTTTTCTCCCACCTTTATCTAATTTCTTCTCATCATCCAAAGCATTTCAGTTGAATATTATTTTTTTGATTGGGGTTGGTGAACTACCGCCCACAGCCTAAGTCTATCCACCGTCCGTCTTTGTAATTAAAGTGCTACAGGACACACTCACCCTGTGCAACTGTGCACTGTGGCAGTTATGCCAGACCACACAGCCCGCAAAGCCTCAAGTATTTACTCTGGTCCTTTACAGAGAAGTGTGTGACCCTGGTTTGCTTATTTGATAAGTCTATCTTCTACACTGGACAGCAACCGCACAGGCTAGAGATTGTGTCTGCTTTTCTTCACTATAATACTTTCGTGCCCCCCCACACAGTGCCTGACACTCAGCAGAAACTTGGTCAGTGTTTGTTGGATGAATGAATGAACGATCAGATATGCTGTGTTGTCAGGGCCCACTTTCCACTGGAAGTCATTTTCTGGTCATAATGCTGGCAGTCAAGAGGATAATTTTCCTTGTTTCTTTAATAATTCCATGGACTCTATGGCTGTAGTAGTTGAGGCTCATTGATGACTCCTCATTCTTCTACGAGGGAGTAGGCATAAGAATAAATAGTCTGAGTGGAGGGGGCTTATTCATCCAAGTATGGGCAAAGCAGTCATGCACAAACCAAGAATTACTTTCGCAGAACAGGCCCTCAACCACACGTTCCACACGCATCATCACAGCCTGCACAACACAGAGATCCTGGCATGAAGGCGAAGTCATTTGAAGAAGCTCACTCACATCTGCTGGCTGCAAAGTCTCTTCTTTTCAACACACCAGCACTTCCAAATATGTGTGTTATGGAAATGATTATGAAGGAACGGGGGTCTCTGCTCAAATGTGATTGGGAAAGCTCTGGTGGAGATTCTGCAAGAAAGAAAAAAACCTGTTCAACATTTCTGAAATGTATTTGACCTAGGGAAATACGTAGAAACCCTCTGCACAGACTTGGAGAACACACATTTTGAATAATCGGACTTGCCATTTATCACCATGTTAGAGCCAGCGCAAGCATCCCTCAACTATCTGCACAATGCCTACCACACACCTGCCGTTGCTGACCTGAAGATGAGAGGGTTTGGGGAGTGGCGGGCAGTGTCTCAGGCCTTCCTTCCTCTAAAATGCCTTCAGCAACTAAATCTCCCCACTGCTCCATTCTCTCAGAGTAAATGATTTCAACTGCCTTAAGAGAAAACCAATCTCATTGCCTGAGCAAAGGAATTCACTCAAAATAGAAATGATGGAGAGAAACCTCTTGAGTGATTTGTGAGTTTGAAAGATGAGGGTACACACATACTAACGTGTGTGTCAGTTGAATATCAAAATACAACTCTCTCTAGGTTACACCCCTGTAAGCACCCCATCCATACTCTATGTTCATAAATTATGATCAGTAAAGCAGCAACCTTCTGAGATGCTGCCAATGGTCTCATGTATGTAACCAGAGCCACCACCTACATGTGATATACTGTGTTGCTTCCTCAGTGACAAGCCTCTTGTTCATCTTTACATCACTCCCACAGCCTGGCTTAATGTTCAAAGAATGTTCATTGAATGAAATTTAAAGCCTTTCCATTTTCATCTTACAAACTTCTAGCCAATAAATGTTTCTTGGGCACCTACTACGTGCTAAACACCATTTGCGGCCAAGCCACAGGCTCACAGTCTCCGTGGGTGATAGGCAGAGATATGATGGTTCGTAGTGCACCATGATGAATATTATGTAATCATCATGAATGACAATGGTGAGTTTCCAGAAAGTTGGGGGAAGGCTTATAGAATAGACCTGGCCATTGGAGCACCTCCTTAGGGCAGCACACCCCAGAACCAGGCTGGAGGACCTGGACATGCACATCACAGGGGCCCAGGGGGCTGTGTGGGGTGGGGACTGTAGGGGGTCTGGTGTGCCAGCCTGAGATGTCTGCACCTTTTCCTGTGGGTAATGGAAGCCGTGGAAGATCTTTAAGATTTTGTTTCCAAATTGATTAAATCTGTTTAACATGAAACCTCAGTGTGGAGGAAAGATCATAAGGGAGAAAGCCTCTTCTTTACTTGAAAAGGCACTGGAACAAAGCTACAGTGTTTCTGAAGTAATTTGGGGGAGTATTTTATTGGGCATCCCCCTAAAATACAGATATAGTCCACCATCTGACAAGTGATGCACATGGTGTGTGGGGAGGAGGCATCTCCTGAGATTCTCCAACCTGCTTTCACTGGGACAACACAGAAATCTGAGGACCAAAATGAACCCACTCTTTCAAAGCTTCTGGTTTCCTCCTCCATCCGGCATGCAGTGTGGTGAAGCCTGGAGAGTTGCGCCCCGGTGCTGCAGGGAGGATGCCGGTGCCAGGCTGCACTGTCTGCCGGTGTGACCAGGGACAGGGCCTGCAGGATGCTGGACAATACTGGGAAGGAAAAGGAGGGAATCCTCGACCTTGAGCCGGAGCCGGCCACAGACCACTGAACCCTGGGTGTCTCGACTAGTTTCAAGAAGAAATAAATTCTTGGAAGCTGACGAGGCAGCAAGTGAAAACAAAAGATTCTATCTGGTAGGAAATAGGACAAAATGGAGAGAAATTTGTTTTGTTTAGGGAGATAAAATAAGCAACAGACCCCTGAACTCAGGTCAGCAGAGCATTGTAGCCTTCCCCGAGAACAGACAGCAGACGAAGAAGGAAGTGTGTTGGAGGCATGTATAAAAAGAAGCTATTTTGAGGAAAATTGTCTTAAATCTAATATGGCTTCTTTTTTTGCATAAAAGGCAGCATCCACGTGAACAGACTAACGAAATCCAATGTGATGAAAAATATCCAAGGAAATGCTGGGTCATATAAACCCAAAGTCAAGACTGTGGTGGGAGCTCTATAGTTTCTTTGTGCAGATCCCTGTCAGAAGGAGGGGTCTCCTGAACAATGCACACTGGCCATCTTCCCTAAGTGGATTCCCTCACTGAGTCGGGGCAATTGCCAAGCTTTCATTTGGCTTTATGTGTGCAGACCCAGGTCTGGAGGCCAAAACCACCAATCAGAGTAACCTCAACTAGAAGAGCAGCCGGACTCAGAAGACCTCAGTCATTCCCCACTCAGCCTTGGGTCAGCCCAACAGATGCAGCGATATTGTGTTTGAAAAAACAAAATACTTTGGGGCAGTAGTATTTTCCATATGCTTTGGAGTCACTGTTCATACAAAAGCATTTTTGCTAACAATGATTCACTGAATGCTTCTTAACTCTTACCGATTACTAAGAGGGCTTAGGAACATAATTGCTAGAAGGGCTTTTGTGCCCCTCGGTCTGGTTCATGTCTAGGTAGTTTCAGAAGTGGAGTGGCCTCCTCAATGGGAAAATTCTTTTCTATTTCATCTCAAATTACCTTCTCCTACAGGATGGCCAGAAGGGCTTTCCCAACAGGGCCACTGCATCAGAAAATACTTAGAAAGTGAAAACTTCATTATTGGCTTCCTTGGAAGATTATGTTTTCCAAACACACAGGCATCTTCATTCCAACAGAAGAGTATACCTATAATATCACCCACTTAGAATATGAAGCCCAGTGCAGCATGCATCATCTGACTGGTCTTATAGGGGTAGACAAATGAAGCTTGTGATGGGCAAGTGATTTAGAGGATCAAAGCAGTTATTCAAAGCAGTCCTAGCAAAAGACACAGGTATTAGGACAAAGTCATCTGAGACTCATAATAATAGGTCGGTCATTCAAGGTAAGAGAGCTGAAGGGCTCCCCTGCCACTAATTAGCTGTGAATGGGCCCAGGCAATTTTAGATGGATAGATAGATAGATAGATAGATAGATAGATAGATAGATAGATGATAAATGACAGATAGATAGATGATAGATAATAGATAAATAGAGGATAGATAGATAGATGATAGATAGATGATAAATAGGTGATAGATAGATGATAGATAGATAGATAGATAGATAGATAGATAGATGATAGGTAGATAGATAATATTACACATATATATACATACATACATATACATACATATATCTCAGCTCTATGAAGATATAATTCACATACCATACAATTCACTGATTTAGCATGCACAATTCAATGATTTTTAATATATTCATAGAGTTGCACAACCAGAACCACAATCAATTTTAGCATATTTTTGTCACCCCAAAAGAAAACTCTTACCCATTAGCAGCCACTCCCTATTTACAACCAACCACTCCAGCCCTAAGCAACCACTAATCTACCTTTTATCTCTATGGATTCCAGGCAAACTTTCAATATGCCTGAGCCTCAGTTTACCTATAAAAGGAGAGGAACTGGGATATGTGGATGCTAGAGAAATTTTCAAAAGCCTCTATCTCTTTAAGATACCTAAGACTCATAATTATGTAATGAACAATTTTTCATGGGTCCTTGCAAAGAGGAGCCATGGCTTTGGTCCTGGCTTGGGTTATGTTCTTCCTTCAGGTAAGAGTGTAAAATTAACTTGAGAGGTCAAGAGTACATTGCAACCCATTTTTTTTTGGTGCTCATAGGCTCCACTCTATTGCACACTCCCCTTTGGAGAGAAGAGGCATGGAGCCTCAACAAAATTACAGAGAACACACAGCAATAGGATATCTCACTAAGGTCCCAAGGATGAAAGCACTAGTCACATTCTTAAAAAAAAACAATGATAGACTTTCCAAGAGATAGCCCAGCATCTGTTCTGGGACACTTAGTCTCCACCCACTTCCAGCCTCAGGAGAGCCTCCAAATGGATGGAGCAGATTGAGAGATTTTGTTAAATTACCCATTTTAAAATAAACAATTCAATTGCATTTTGTACATTCACAATGCTGCACAACTACCACCTCTATCTAATTCCAAAACATTTTCATCACACCAAAGTAAAACCTCTTACCCATTTGGCAGTTTGTCCCCCAATCCCCTTCTCTTCAGCCCCTGAAAACCACCAAATTAAATTCTGTCTCTACAGATTTATCTATTCTATATATTTTGTATGAATGAAATCATATAATATATGACCTGTTGTGTCTGAATTCTTTCACTTAGTATAATTTTTTCAAAGTTAATCTACACTGTTGTATGTATCAGCACTTCATTCCTTTTTATAGCTGAATAATATTCCATCGTGGATATGCCACTTTTGTCTATCCATCCATCCACTGATGAGCAGTAGAACTGTTTCCATCTTTTGGCTGTTGTGAATTGTGCTACTATGCATGTGTTTGTTCAACTTCTTGTTTGAGTACCCATTTTCACTTCTTTTGGGTATATTTCTAGGAATGGAATTGTGGGGTCATATGATAATTCTAAGTTTAACTTTTTAAAGAAATGCCACAGTGTTTTCCACAGAGATTGTACCATCCTATATTCTTAGCAGCAATGTACAAGGTTTTCAATTGATTAATGATGTTGAGCATCTATCTTTTTATGTATTTGTTAAGCATTTGTATATCTCCTTTAGAGAAAGTCTTCTGCACATTTTTTTTTTTTAGTTTGGTTGTTTGTCTTTGTTTTTGAGTTGTAGGAATTTTTTATATATTCTGGATCCTATACTTTTATCAACTATATAATTTCCAAATATTTTCTTTCATTCTATAGGTTGCCATTGCACTTTTTTGATACGGTCTTTAGACGTGCAAAATTTTTTAATTTTTATGAAATCCAATTTATCAACTTTTTCTTGTGTTGCTCATATCTATGAGTCCATTATCAAACCCATGATCCTGAACATTTACCTCTATGTATTCTTCTAAGAGTTTTATGAGTTCCATTCTTATATTTAGACCATTAATCTATTTTGAGTTAATTCTTGTATATGGTGCCAGACAGGGGTCTAACTTTTTCTTTTGCATATGGGTTACCAGTTGTCCCGCACCATTATTGTTTCCCCATTGAGTGGTCTAGGTACACTTGTCAAAAATCAGTTGACCACAAATGTATGGGTCCATTTCTAGACTCTCAGTTCTATTCTATTGGTCTATATGTCTACATGTATGCCAGCACCACACTGTTTTCATCGCTGTAGTTTGTAGTAACTGTTGAAGTAGGGACATGTGAATTATCCAACTTTATTTTCCTTTTTCAAGATTGTTTTGGCTATTCAAAACCCTCTATTATTCCATATTAATTTGTGGATTAGCTTTTCCTTTTGTGCAAAAATGTCATTGGAATTTTAATAAAGAAAGCATTGAATCTGTAGATTGCTCAGGTAGAATTAACATCTTAACAATATTAAGACTTCTAGTCCATGAACATAGGATGTCTTTCCATTTATTTGTCTTCTTTAATTTCTTTCAGCAATGTTTTGTAGTTTTCACTAGACAAGTCTTTCACCTACTTAATTAAATTGATTCCTAGGTATTTTATTCTTCTGGATGATATTGTAAATAAAATTATTGTCTTATTCCCTTTTGACTTGCTCATTGTTGGTGTATAAAAACACAATTGATTTTTGTGTGTTGATATTATACCCTGCAATTCTGTTGAATGCATTTATTAGTTTAGTAGCTTTCCTGTGGGTTCTTTGGTATTTTATATATATTTATGTATATAGTATCATGTTATCTGCAAATAAAGATAGTTTTACTTTTTCTTTTCCATTGTTGATGTCTTTTTTTTTCTTCCTGCCTAATTTCTGTGGCTAGAATTCCTAATACAATGTTGAAAAGCAGTGGTAAAAGTGGACATAATTATCTTGTTCCTAATATTAAGGGGAAAGATTTCAGTCTTTCACCACTAAATGTGATGTCAGCTGTGGGTTTTTCATAAATGTCCTTTATATTGTTGAAGAAGTTTTCTTCTATTCCTATTTTGATGAGAATTTTTTCATGAAAAGATGTTTGTGTATTTGATTCACTTTTTTAATGTTGGTATTTTGAAATGAAGAGTTTGCATTTAATATAATCCATTTGCATTTAACGTAATTAAATGTAAGAAAGGAAGGACTAATAAGGAAGGATTTCCTTCTAATATTTTCATATCTGTTTTCTCTGTGTCTTGTCCCATTTTTATCCCTCATTTCCTCCATTGTTATCTTCTTTTGTATTTGGTTGGTTTTTTTCTAGTAAAACATTTTGATTCCCTTCTCATTTTCTTCATACATACTTTTTTAGTCTTCTTGTGTGGTTATAATGGAGATTACAATTAACATCCTAAATTTATAACAATTTTGTTATAATTGATACCAACTTAACTTCAGTAGAATACAAAAACTCTGCTCCTATACAGCTCTTTCCCCTTTCATTTGTGTTGTCATAAATTACATTTGCATAATTTGTGTGCCCAATAACAGATTTTTAATTGTTTTAGATATATGTCTAAATAATGTAGAAAATAAAAGGTAGAATTACAAACCAAAAATGCAATTATATTGGCTTTTGTATTCGCCTACATAGTTACCTTTCCTAGAGATCTTTGTTGCTTCATCTGGTTTTAAGTTATTGTCTAGTGTCCTTTCATTTTGCTCCTTTTGGTATTTCTTGTAAGGAAAGCCTACTGATAACAAATTTCCTCAGCTTTTGTTTAACTGGGAATGTCTTAATTTGTCTTTCAGTTTTGAAGAATAGTCTTCCCAAGTACAGAATTCTTGGTTGATGGGGTTTTTTCCCTTCATATTTTGTGTGTCGTCACACTGCATCTATCCTCCATGTTTCTGATGAGAAATCAGCTGTTAATACAATTGAGGCTCCCTTATATGTGATGAGTCACTTCTCTCCTGCTGTTTTCAAGATTCTCCCTTGGCTTTCAACAATTATGTAATCTGTCTCAATGTGAATTTCTTTCCATTTATTGCACTTGGAGTTTGTTGAGCTTCTTGATTTTGTAAATTCATCTCTCCTGCTTGGGAAAATTTCAGCCATTATTTCTTCAAATATTATTTCTGCCCTTTTATCTAGCTCTCTTTCTGGGAATCCAATAACACATATGTTGATTTTTTAAATGATATCTCACAAGTCCCTTGGGCACTGCTTGCTTTTCTTCATTCTCTTTCCTTTGTATTCCACAGATTATATAATTTCAGTTGTTCTATCTTCAATTTTTTTGATTCTTTCTTCTGTTTGAATCTGATGTTGAAATCCTCCAGTGAATTTTTCATTTCAGTTATTGTACTTTAGTTCCAGAATTTTCTATTATTTCTATTTAGTTCTTTTTAATGATTTCTATCTGGTTTCCTTTAGTGCTTTGTCCATAGTTTCTATTAGCTCCTTGAACATATTTAAGACAGATGACTTAAATTTTTGTCTAGTTACTAGAATGTCTAAGCTTTCTCAGTGATGATTTATATCCATTTATTTTGTTCCTTTCAATGAACCACACTTTCCAATTTCATTGTATGTGTGATTTCTTACTGAAAATTGGATGTTTAAATATTAAATATTACTCTGGAAATCAGATTATTCTCCTTCCCCATGGTTTGGTGTTTTTGTTTTGAAGGCCGTAGTCATCCATTTGTGTAATGACTTTACCAAACTATTTTTTCAAATACTGTATTCCAAGTCATGTGTGGTCACTGAAGACTATTCCTTTAGCTTGCTTTCAGCTGGTGTTCTGACAGATTTCTTTGAATCCCAACAGCTAAAAAACAAAGCAAAACAAAACAAATCTCTACTAATATTTTAAGATTGACTCTGTGCTGGGACACTCCTTCAACACTTAGCCAATTTGTTTATAGCTCAGCTTTAGCCTTCATTTTGTGCTTACAGCTCATTTTGGGCTTGCTGGGTCTTTAGATCAGTCAGTGGTAAAAGCTTAGGGTTTTCTCAGAACTTCTCTGTGCATTCCTTTCTAAATTTCATGCTATATTCAGGTGCTTTTGAATGTCCTAATTTCATTCTCTCTCTCTCTCTCTCTCTCTCTTGCTCTCTCTCTTCAGTTTTCCCTCCCAGGATTTAGGTGATCTATTTTACGTTTCAACCATAATCTTTTGCTCAAGAAGCTGTAAATCACTCGTTTGCCTTACAATGTTTTCAGGAAATGCCCACTACCTTTCCACCCTGAGTGATTTCTGAATTAGGTGAAACAGAGACAAGCACCTTGTGTCAGTCCTTCAGGTAGTTCCCAGAACGGTAAGAAGAGGCAAACACAATAATTTTCAAATAATGTCTGGAGTCAGGGACCAGGCTCCCACTCTAGAAATTCAGTCTGCCTTCTTCAAGACTGTCATCAACTGTAAAGGGGGTATGGCACAAAGATTCTACACCATGTTAAATTTGTGTTTTTCTTGATTCATCATTCTCTTGGTTGCTATAAACTTTTGACCATTTTGAAGAGTTCTTTAAAAGTTCGTTCTGACAGTTTTTGCTCATTCTTTCACATTTCTGTGGAGGGGTGGGTACTGCCTACTCTGTCATTTTGTTGACCCACCCAGACAAGAAGAGATTTTTTTAATATAAAAAAGTGTTTAGCTTAGTGGGAGAAGTTCTATGGTATTCTCAGTCCCCAAGACATGTACCTCAAACCAAATGAGGGTATTTCACAGGTCCAGTACCTGCTGGTCCAGTCAGAGAGGTCTTCAAGAGTTGTATGGATGTGCCTGCTTCTTGTTGGAAAAGCCTAACCAGAGAAGCTGCATGTGCTTCCATAATGGATGGCAGAGGAAGAAGAACAAGTTGAAGCAGGAGCTGCATTTTCACCTGTGAGACAGGTCATGGTCCATGCCACCATTAGCCAGATTCCACAGTTCAGAGGAGGCTGTGCTTAAGCTTTCTTGAAAAGACCCTGCCCTAAGAGGGCTGAAGAGTGAGGCAACCCAGCAGAAAAATCCAGATATGGTGTACTGTTGGAGCAGAAGTCAAGGGTGAGTCCAAGTAGTCAGCTGGACCAAACAAGTGTCTCAGTAAACAGCTCAGGGTTTGAGGTCCTCTTTCAAAATGAGTGTTCCCCAAAGAATCCACTGAAGCATCAATGTAAAGAAAAAGCCAGTATCTGGGCACCTGGAGAAGGTGTTAGCTATGTTAGATAATAGCTACCTTAGGCAAAACGGACCTTCCTGTCAGAAATTTCTCCTTCCCCAGCCATAACTCCAGAGGAGGAGGACAGGATGGAGAAATGTTCCCTTTCTCCAAAGCCAGGTCCTGAGCCTAGATTAGGATTGAGATCTAGGGCCAGGGTAAGGGGCAGATCCAATTATATGGGGGAATAAAGTTTTTATTAAAGCCAAGCTGAACTTTTAATACCTGAAAGTGAATAAGAAAGCTATGAGCTGTGCCCAAAATCTCATCCCAGGGCAGTGAAGGGATCTTCAGCTGGATTAATTAAAAATAGTATTGTTGCTTACTTTGCATGTTCCCAAACCAAGTCCATTCAATATAAGGCTGACACACATCAACAGAAGATGAGTGGAGGAAAGTGAGGGGCAGGAGAAAGCAGGAAGTCAGATTTGAACATATTTAACCCACTGCTCCTTCTTATAAGTCAGAAAAATTGGGGTAAGAATTAAATGAAAACTTTAACATCACACACTAGTGCATTGTAAAATTTAAGGTCCAAATGTGTTTTCATTGTGCTGACTTCCCTGCTGTGTTAAACAGGGTATGAGGGAGGAGGGTGAGCATGAGCCTATAGTATCCCAGGCTTCTCTCCAGACAGTGCCCTTCCTCCCTGTCAGGCCTATAAAATGGCCAAGGCAGAAAGGATTCCAGAAGGCCTGCTGCTGGGATTCTGGGGAGGGTGTGCCTCAGCTCCAGCTGTGTGTGGAAAACCATGTGTTCCTCGATGGTTTCTTTAAACTTGGTGCCAGGGAAGCTTCAGCAAGTCGAATGTCTGAGCTGTGCTGAGTATGTGAGACATTCCAATTCCAGTGTTCCCCACAAAATTAAAAAAAGGAGAGATGAGGAAAGAAGCCTGAAGTTCATGGGAGTAAAATAGAGTTTGAACCAACTGAGCATTCATAATCCTACCAATCCCATCTGGAAATGGGGGAAATGAGGTAGCCACTCTTGTCCTCATGTCTCAGAACTCCAGCCCAGGGGGCAGCAGGGATGGCTGGCAGTGTTCTTTCATCATTTTCCCAAGTGGATCCTGTTTAACCTGGTTAGTCCTTGCAGCGCACTTTGGTTCATGTCTTCCTGGTAATAAAGTTGAAATAATTTATTTTGTTGGCTGCTCCATAAAATGTTCTATGAATTTATTCTAAAGGAGAAAAGGAAGAAGGAGGAATAAATGTGGCATTGGCTTTTCAATTGTGGTTTTCATTTCCATAAACCTTAGATCACAAGAATGCATGAGATATTTACACAAATCTTTCCACAATTCCTGTGGCCTTTGGGGGCATAGCATTTGCATGACTTCACCACCGTGGCTGGCGTGTGCTTTCTCAGCAGCTTTGCTTGCAAGAGGGAGCGGTCCCCACCAGTGCTTGTAGCTCTGTGTGTGTGTGTGTGTGTGTGTGTGTGTGTGTGTGTGTAGGATTTGTTCATATGTGTGCAGAGGAAGGAAAAGAGGAGAGGAGAAAAAGAGAAATTGTCATTTATTTTTTCTTGTTTTTTCTGTAGCAAATACAACTTTGAAAAGGGATTCCAATTTTTCTAACATCACAATATGGAAAGCTTTCTTTTTGTAACTGTATACTTCTCCTAAATAATTTCTGTGGGAATGGCAAAATGAGAGGACCCTAACTGAGAAGGCTGAGGTCTCATTTTCGCAATAAGGAGGGGTGAGGGCTGATCTGGCCCAGATAAGAAGAATGTAGCAGACTTAACTGTGAGGCAAGTGGAACCCAGGTTCGAACTTCTCAAGTGAGTCAGATTCTATGGCTGCAACAGATTCTCCAAAAGCTAGGGGATGAAACAGCTGGGGCTGCCCTTGGGCCAAGCGAGGACTTGGTTTCAACCTGGGAAGCCCACACACAAGCACAGAGTCAACAGTAGGTCCTGGGCAGAATGATGCCTAGGCCTGTTATAGCTGTTTCCCATGTAGACAGCCCTGCCCAAGAAGACTTCAAGGGCCAGCCACGTGCACCAATTTAGAGAAGTAACATGCTAGTCACTACACCAAGCCACCCAACATCCTGGTGGAATACAAATGAATCATCGATTCACCAGACACCACACTAGTCATCTTCTTTTCCTATTTGGGAAAACACAGACCTTACACAGCAGAAGACACTTTGCCATTTTAGCCCCCTTCTACATCATCCTTGTACCACCTGGTCTCTCACTTTGGGAGAAAAAAGCACAAAGTTCAGCTAAGTAGACCTGCATCTAAGTACTGTGCAAACCACTCCCTAGCTGTGAAATTTTGGCCAGGTTCTCTAGCCTCAATCTCTCTCTGTGACTCAGTTGCTTTTTTATAAAGTAGAGAAAGTAGTCTAGACCTTCTAAGAATGTTACGAGGATGAAATACAGTGCTTCATGCAATGTACCAGTGCAATGCCCAGGGCACAGGACACAGCTCAGTAAACTCAGGAAACTTAAAAAAGCACCAGTTGAGGGAGAGAACTGTCCTCTAATGCAGGTTTATAATTGTTCTGATTCCTCTGACACCTGCATTGGGCAGAAGCCCCAGAGACCAATGATCCCTACACCCAGGTGAAACAGAAGGACTGTGTTCGAAGTAAGGAAACACAAGGCACCCAACGGGATTTGTCCAGTGATTCACAGTCAGCATCTGGGGAGTTTGTTGGCCACAGGAGTGAGGCGTGGGTGCCCTGAACAAGGGCCCGGAGTCCCTGTGAGAATGTGGTTCCTTCAAGAGCAGACACACGTTCTGATTCCCAGCAAGAATGTGATGCACAGCCAGCTCCATGGATGCATGTCCATGCATGCGCTCCCAGCCTACCACAAGGTCTTTCCCTACATCTATCCTTTATGAGGTTTCCTGGGAAATTTAGTGTTTTTTCATACATATTTAACAAGAAGCAACACAGTTTTCACTACATGCAAATTTAAATAGCTTGATGGAAAAGTTTCAATATGTTTTGATATTTTAATGACATTAAGGTTCTGTTGCATCCTAGAGAGCTTGACCCCAAGTCAAGGGCCCTGTGCTCCCAGTTCCTCAGGAGGTGGCAGCTCACATTGCCCCCCTAGGATTGCTCCCATCTTCTCTCACTGACCAGAGGCAGCTCATCTGTCTCCTTAAATGAATATGAAGATGGCTGGCTGTGATACAAGGCATTGTCAGCATTTTCATTCTACGCCATCTAGCACTTGGAGATCAAAGCTACTAGATTTTAAGTCAAAACTTTATAAGCCTCAGAATTCTGCATCGTGGTTCTTAGCTTAAGCTGGGTGCAGGGAAGATGATAAAGTTCCTCCCATGGAGGGAAAAACAAACCCATAATTCTTTTAAAATTCAAAGCATCTCCAATCTCCTGATGAGAACATAACACCCCATGCAGATCTCTGTGAGGAAGCCCTTCACTGTGGTACTCAAAATATTATCTAAGAATGGATTTTTTTCTGTGCCAGAAAGTACTAATTCCTTATATATTACAACCAGATCAGACAATTCCTCATGGACTGTGATTCTAATGGTGTTTGAAGTTAATCTAGGAAATGATTTAAGCAATATCATTTCACAAATCAAGTAAAAACACAAATAGAAGCATGCAGAAGCCCTCTGAGAGTTTCCTTTCAATAGTGATTCACTTAGAAATAAGACATGGAACAGCCTGCAGTGCAGTGGAAACTGTCTGAGGCATAACTGAAGATTCAGAGGACTTTCCTGACTGGTCCTTGGGAGCAGAGTCAGGAGCAGTAAGCTGAAGAAACCCCAGGGAAAGCAGGACAGATTCCCACTAGCCATGTGGCAGTTTGGGAGCAATCTGTGACAACTTCCATAGGAGTGACTTGTTTCCTCTTCTTATTCATAGTTTTACAACACTGGCAATACACATTAAGGCAGGTCTGGCTGGTGTAGTTCTGAATTTGGTTTCCTTTATTGCAATAGCTTAATCCATGACAGTGAATCTCAGCTGTCATTTACTCACTTAGAAGCTTGACTCTGGCACTGAATTAAGAGAAAATTGGGAGAATCTTTCATTCAAACCACAAAGGTACAAAATAATACCCAGAAATGCAAAGCCTGTAATGATAGGGGGAAAAAAACAAGTTCACTGAAACACTCCACCAACTGTAACCCCCAAACTTCTTATGGTTCTACTTCTAATCCCATGTCTATAAAACCAGCTCAATGTATAATCAAGTTATGTTTCTTCCTCCATAATCTCTTACAGTTTATGTTCAGATAAGTGCAATGATGTGCTTTCAGCTGACCAAAGCTTTAAGCAATTATTTATTCCCAAGCAGAGTGACAATGATAAGACCTCTAGGGGCAATGCGTGATAGAGTCCAGCTCAACATCCTCAGGGCACCAAAAGACACAGTCATCAGTAAGTGCATCTTTCTTTTTGGCCAACATTCCTTTCTTCAACTTTGTTTATTTTGGGGTGTTCCATGTCTACCTGCTCAGTGAATCCTAAACCAAGGACACAGGTCTGGGCAGTGACCACCATGGTGAAGCTAACACACAAAATGTGCTAGCCAGAGCCCTGGGAGAGGTGGCCAGCTTTGGGGGATGCTTCACCTCCATTTTACTTCTTTGGACATCAGAGTCTCCACTTTTACTAACTGAGGGGTGGGTGGAGGTTGCATGATCTCTGAAGGCCCTGCCCATCAACATCTTAGAAAACTCTGTTCTGCTTTACTAACAGAGCCACCATGCCTGCCAGCACTTCCCTTAGTCAGCTTGAGGTTTAAAGTCTTAGTGTTGACCCATTGGTTGTTGGAATATACAGAAATCCTTTAGATAGAGGAAGAAGGAGGATTAAAATAGCTATAGATACTGTCTTTAAACCCAAATATATTTTTGCTCTAAATTCCATCCCTGACCCTCAATCAAAAGTCACTACCCCTACTTTTGTTTTTTCCTTTCTCTTTATAACTGTAGCTTGATCCAGATATTTGAGGCTCAGGGGTAGTTTAGAGTAGGCATGTAGGCATATTTCACAGAGTCAGATGGAAGCTGGGGACACAGATACTGGTAAGAAAGTAAGAAGCTGCCAATAGGTCATTCTGGATGTATTATCACAGTCTGTTTCCACTAGGCCTTCTCTCAAGGCAAATGATTTAAACAGTGTATTCCTGAAGTGGCTTCTTCACAGACACAGGCTGGGATGCCAGGTGGGGCATTAATCATTTGAGACAATCAAGTAGCAAATCGTATTTTTGTGCTTTCTAAACCAACATCTACCTGTCATGTCATCATGGTTTCAGTTCTCTTTGACTTCAAGAAATGAAAACCTGCTTGGCCAACTTAAAGTAAACAGCAACTTACTGAAAAAGTATGGAGTAGCTCATAGAATCTAGGGAGGATATGATGAACAGGGCTCGGTGCCTCTTGGTTAATAAAACCACATTGCTAATTTTAACCTAAGTCGGGAAGCCAGTGACGCTTTCCCTGGGATATTTTGTAATAATGAGAGTCCCAGACATCAGATCATTCTTCACACACCTGGACATGTTGTCTTTTTAGAAGCAATGCTCCCAGTCTGTGCAGTATATATGCACAGCATAGGCAATGTCAGCATGTGCAAGAGCCGTGGCAGAACCTGAACAGGTAAAGCAAATGCCCAACTGAGGCCAACCTGGACTGTCTCTTTCCTGCTTTGCTCATCAGCCACGAAGGCCTTGGCACTGTGAGATTCCTCCACAGTAGTGGCGCCTGGGCACAGGATGCCCAGTCCTGAAGAAGCTAGGCTCCGTATAATCAGGCTGTGGTATTTCTATCCACATGTAAAAATGTATTAGAGGCACAGTTGGCCCCTGATCTATCCAAACCTCTATCTGTCAGTAAGGAATGTAGTCAGATTGTTCCACTGTACAGAGTGCATTGTTCCCAGACAAACCTCATTAAATGTATAATAGGGGAGTAGTTAGAAAACACCAAGGTCTCTTTGCTGGGTTATAGATGCTGACCTTTACTTAGCCACCCATGCTGATGACCAAAAACTATGCAATATTAAATTTCCCTCAATGACATAGACTTTGGCAGAAGACTGTAAAGATAAAAACATAGGGTTTCAATCCAGAACCCCAACAAGTTATATGATTGTAGCCAGGTCTCTTAACAGCCCCTTCACAGAACTCTTGCCTGGCTTCAATGAGATCATGTTATATACAATGTCCAGTACAAGTGTTTGCTCAATACAGAGTAGTTAGCACTAAAAAAGAATAAGAATGGAAAAGATTTTGATGCACCTTCCCAATTTCCTAAATATCTGCTTCAACTCAGAAT
The DNA here is from genome assembly GCF_002201575.2 of Neomonachus schauinslandi. NCBI lineage: Eukaryota > Metazoa > Chordata > Mammalia > Carnivora > Phocidae > Neomonachus > Neomonachus schauinslandi. Next base: position 106,840,010 of record NC_058406.1, on the reverse strand, counting down.
TTAAATGCTACTTCAGTATATGCATATGCATATGTTACACCGGGCATATGCATCCATGAAAGAAAGAAAAGGCTTATGGGAAAAGACAGAGAATGGATGGCAGAACATGCAGAGGGAGTCAGCCAGTAACTGAGGTGGGAGGGACTGGAGGAAAGGCAGACTGGGGGCAGACCTTGTGGGGACAGGGTGTGACCAGAGAAAATGAGCAGCCTCAGCCTCCCTGCCTGCACAGTCCCAGAATCCCAGGCAGTGAGCGTGCTCTAGCATGCCGTATGTAGTTTTTAAAAAGTAAAATATCTGACATCTAAGGACTTAAAACTCAACCAACATTCTTTGTAAGTTGTTCGATGCTATGTGGCTCCCAAGCATGATATGTGTGAGGAACTGCCCTCCATTTTCCAGGCCATTCTCTGGTGCCTCCCAGGCATCCTTCCCTCTTACCCCTTCTGCAAGAAGCCACCTAGACAGCCCACAGAGCTCAGGGAAACCTGACCCCATGTCCAGCTCCATGAGTGAGCCCTGAGGCATCTAAGTCAAGCTCACATCCCCATCCCCCTTGTCAGAGATGGTTCTGGAACTCCACCTGCAGCCAGTCGGCCTCAACATCCAGGTGGATGCAAAGTTGCTGCTCCAGGTGTTGCTGCTAGTCAGGGTCAACCATGAAGTAGAGCCACAGACCTGGAGCCTGTGGCCTTTCAGAGAAATGAGAAATACCTTTCTTTACTTGTTTAAGCCACTTTGAGATGCTCTTTCAATGTAAGTCAAAAGCATCCTTAAAAAATCCACCTGCTGAATGCAGCAGAAAGGACTCCTTCCCAGCTGCCACTAATGAGCTACTGAAAATCTGGTTTCCTCATCCATAATATGAGGAAGTCCTCTGTGTTTCTGTGATCCCTACAATCCTTCATCCTTTTAAAGGTCAGTCTTAATGGCTCTTCCATAGAAAACGGGCCCCCTGGGGGCAGAGGGGAAAGTCAGGGTACAAATTACATACAGTAGAGATTGCAAAAGAACAAACTATATCACTCAGCTAACTGGTTTAAAGAATTAGCTAACTTGTGGAAGCTTCTAATCATTACTTCCTTTTAGTCCCTAGGGTTACTGTTCTTCTGGGCTGGTCTATTCTAGTTTCACTCTGAAATCAGGGTTGAGTCATTCCCCTTAGCTCACGTAAAATAAGGTATTTTTCCTCTGGAGTCTTTGACACAGTCATTTTAAATTCTCACTGAAAATATACTTGGTTAACAATGCCAGGCTCTCCAGTTCAGAGGCCCATGTTCCAATCACGATGTTGCTGTCTTCTCTCTGTCTGTGAGTTCTTTCCAAAACCCTACACCTTTATAGTCTCCTCTCTTCTGAGAAAGGATCTTTGTCCTTCACATCAATACCCTGAATATGACCCCCCCACTCCTAAAGCCCCAAGGATGTCTACTTCCTCTGTGAGCCCTCTCAATTAGCCACTCATTCACTCAAAAGTACTCCCTGTCTACATCTGCAGGTTACCACAATTTCACTGTAGATTATAACAAGACAAAGAATATGGGGTCTCTGCTCTTAGGGAAATTACACTATAGCAGGGAGTTCAAGGGTGCAAATAACTCCAATAATAGGCAGTGTCTGATGATGTCATGGAACGGATCCAAATAGAATGTTTAAAAAGCTTGGGAAAGGGGCTAAGATTTTCAGTTGGAGGAATTCTGAGTAATAGCTGCTTGGAAAACACAGGATTTCAGCTCTGTTTTAGAGGATAGATTGAATTTGAATTGATAGTGATGGTAGGTGAGGGCATTGCAGACAAACAGAAAAAGCAAAGGCAAAACAGAATGGCAGGAAAGGTGGGGCACACTCCGGAAGAGGCACTTAGCACAGTGTGGTCATCAGGACAGGAAGGAGATTAAAGAAAGCTAGGACGCCAGGTTGGGCCCAGGTGGTGGTGAGCTTTGGATCCATGGTAAGAAAACATAAGTTTAATCTAGTAGATGATAGAGAATCAAATTTCTTAGTTATCTCACTGTGTTTTAATTTGGTTTTTAGTCCAGTTCTCTATACAGTAGATTGTGAGATCTGTAAGGATTTCTACAGCTGTCTCTTTTTTTTTCTCTATACACTCAGCACTTAGCTTTGTGTCTGGCATATCATAGGTTCTTAATATATTTGCTTGTTTAATGAATAGCTGAATCGATCAGATCTGTACTTTTTGAAAAGTAATCTAGCAGCAGGGGGAGAAAACATCACAGTTTCAGTGGGGGGGAGGTCTGAAGAATCTAGAAGTAGTTAGGAATTCAGAAGGAAGGAGAAGAAAAAAAGAACAACAACAACAAAAATAAGAATGGATTAGAAAGCCATTGTGAAAGGAGAACCAACAGGCCTTGATGGAATGGGAACATTAATGTTGGGAACATTAAACAGTCTGCAAGTGTGTGATCCCAGGAGATGAGAAGCATGGCAGTCCTGGGCACTTGGGACCTTGCTTCCAGTAGATCCTCACCCCTACCACTGCAGGGACTTGATGTTTTATTTTTTCATTACTATGTCCCCAACACTAAGAATATAGACACTAGGTTGTCAGCATTATTGAACCAACAAACAATTGAACATGTTACATCCCAGATGATGGCAATTCAACCACTCATAAGTGTCTGATTTAGTTAGAAATATGGGGCTGGCCTTTAGGACTAAGCATTTCAATTTCAGAGTCATCTGCAAAAAGACAGGTGTTGAAGATGCAGCCTGAACCCATCCAGTCTGGAGGCAGGAGTAGGAAAAGGAACTGGGAGAGGGGTTGGTTTGTTCCTGGTAGCAGAGATCAGAGGAGTTTCCAGACAGAGTCTGACTGAACAATTTTGTCAAATATGTTTGAGAACTTAATGGGAATGAGGATGAGGTTTTGGCCATGAATTTGACACATTGGAGGCCACTTGGTGACCTTCAAAAACATAATTTTAGGGGTGCCTGGGTGGCTCAGTAGGGTTAAGCATCTGCCTTGGGTTCAGATCATGATCCCAGGACCCTGGGATAGTCCTTGTTGTGCTCTCTGCTGAGCAGGGAGTCTGTTTCTCTCTCTCCCTCTGCCCCTCCCCCTTCTCTCTCTCACTCTCTTTCTCTCTCTCTCTTTCTCTCAAATAAATAAATAAAACCTTTAAAAACCAAAAAACACATAGTTTTAGCATTCTGGGTATGGAAGACAGATTTCATCATCCCTGTTCAGATATCACAACACACAGACACAGGCTCCAGGCATGCATTTACATTTTCATGTAGAAACAGACACCTTTGTCTCTCTCTTTAGGGAGTGGGGTCAGCCCCAAACACACTCATTTTTAAGGGGAGAAGTAGGGGTTTTTGCCAAATGGTAGGTGACTACATGGAGATCTTATGGTGGGGACATTCAATTTGAATGGTCCGAGAAAGTGGAAGGTAAGAGTCAAATAGAAAGAAGTGAGGTTAAATGCACACCCAGCTCCAACACAAAAGGTAATTCCACCATTAAGGGTTAGTCTCAGAAACCTTCCCTGAGAACTGGAGGTGCCCAGTCTCCAGCCATCCAAAATGGATTGAGGAATGCAGGATATGCAAGAATTTGAGCCCATCCAGGGCAATCCCTGGTCTAAACTATTCTGGAGTGACAGTAGAGCAGATTGCAATCCCCAGTTTACACTAAAATTGGCCCAGGTTTACTAGGGTCCCTTAGACCAGAAAAGACCTGGGTCCCTGCCAGCTCACACCTAACCCCTCTTTCTAAGTCCTGATAAGCAGCTTACACAGCCTCTTTTCTGTGCCAGAACATACACTGCAAACATGATAGAGTTTTCCCCGTAAGTAAAAGACTAAATATTATTAGTATTCTGGAACATCACCTATATTAAAAATCTAAGCAAGAGAAAAATCAATTCTTTAAAAGAAAGAAAAGCCAGAGTTTAGAAAACTGGTGGATATCAAAGGCCTCATCTCTGTAACTCTTTGAAGGAGCCATTTTCCTCTCCTTGCTGCAAAATACCGCACTTAGTTGGGAAAAAATTTATGAAGGGATTAAAAGCCAAAACACGTGTTTCGTGACATCAAGGCATTTTAGCACAAGGAACCACCCCAGGGACTGAAAGGAATTAGATCCGAGGGATGAATGGGATGTTAGGATGAGTCGAAAGGGATCAGAAATATTCCGTGCGTGTTTCCACATTTTACGAAATTATCGGAGGCCGGGGTGTGGGGGGGTGGAGGGGGGAGAGAGCCGTTGGTTGGTGGGGGGGGACGGGGGGTGGAGCGGAAGTCAGCCAAGTTTGTCAGGACAGCACCATCCGCTAGGACCAAGCACAGATTTTTGTAATCGCCGGCACCCGGCACAAGCGGGCGTCCGGGAAAGCGCCGCCGCGGTGCGCACAGGGCTGGCTCTATAAATCTCCATTAGATCAGACAGTGCCGCGGGTGGAGGGGCGGAGTTGCCAGAAATAGCTCCTTTCCTGCAAACTTCTCAAGACCGCAGCTGCTACGTGGCCTGAACAGAGTAGGCGCCCCCGGTGGAGAGTGCAAGGCCAGAGAAGTGGGGTCTGTGCGCCCAGGCCGAGGCCACGAACGCCGGAGACTGCCCCGGAGCCGCTTCCAAAGGTCTCATAAAAGTGCCATTTGTTGGGAGCCCGCAGGAAGTGGAGGCAGCTTTGGCACACGTGGCCACGGTGCTAAATTAACTGTTAACACAAATAATCAGAGTGCAAGACCCATTGAGCGGCTGGCGCCAGCGAAGAGCAGGGGGAGGCGGTCAGCCCGGCGGCGGGCGGCAGGTGGAGGCTGGGCGGGGGCGGGGATAGGGCCTGGGGACGTGGCACCCAGGGCAGGGGGTGGCCTGGCGGGCGGAGGGTGGGGGTTCGCGGGGACCTGGACCCAGGGCAAGGGGGAAGCTGGAGCTGGGGAATGCGTCCCCGACCCCGGCAAGGGCGGCGCCCGGTCCGGGCCAGATTCCGGAGCACTGAAGTAACCATGATCAGGAGCATAAGGTGCACAGTGGCTTCCTGAGTGAGGGTGTGGGGCCTTACTAGCGGTGAGACAGGTAGCTAGTGGAGGGAGCAAAAAACGTCAAATCCGAGATGAGGTGGAGCAGGTTGCTTGAAAGGCATGGTGCCTGGCCCGGCCTCCATATGCCCCCGCTGACTAGGGGGTGCAGAGACCTTCTGAGGCAGCTCCCCAGGGAGAGTCCCAGGGAGGAAGGCATCAGAAACTTGCTTCGTGGGTACATGCTGCTTGTTTCCACCAGTAGAAAGGTCGGAGTCTTTTTCTAACAATTTTTTTTTACACAGGCCACTTCTGCAACCTTGCTCTGTGAGCTGTGTGCCCAAAACCATCACCTTCAAATTGCAGGTAGAGAAATTAAGTGGGTGCTGCCAAAGTGGACTGACCAGCTCAGGGCTGGGCCTCCTCACCCTCATGCTCCATAAGGGCCCTGGGTGCCCAGTGCCAGATGATATCTACGTTGCCAAGAGCTCCGAAGGAATGAAGCCCCTTTTGAAGGAGGTGGGAGAGGAGGCCCAAATCATGGCATGTGTTTTGGGGTGCCCTTCCTAGGATCCTGGAATTAGGAGAGGGTACTTTCTGGAAAGAACTGTCTTTTGAGAAGATTCTTAAACACTAACTGATACCTATTCTTGGGTAAGCTGGCCTCATCCAGGTGTGTCTCTAAGGAGCAAAGCAACGTAGAATCAGAATTAGCCTAGCAAACAAATTGGGGGGGGGTGGGAAGCAAGAGACACAAATTTATAAATTGCATAGTGACCCTAAGATGCCTCAGTGAGGAAAAACACTGTCCTATTTTTACTAAATCAGAGTGGTCAGCTTCTAAAAGCTGAAATACAAGATCAAATTTATAATCTGGCATAATTTAGTTTTTATGAGTTTTTAGAAACTGGATTTTACTTTAGTTCATTTATGTCCAGCACATCTGTTTATACAGACAAAACTAATGAAAAACAGGAGAATTCCTGTCTTTGGAAAAGGTATTAAAAGTAAGATGTAGTGATTAAGAAAACTCCAACATGCTAGTTCAATTCCTATAAGATGTCTTCATAAGAAAGGAAGATTGCTGAAATTCATCCTCCACTACTTCTCTGGATGTTCAGAACGACCCTGGGAGACAGGTGTGGTCACCAGTCCTACACCTCACATCTGGGGCCCCCAGGCACAAGTGTCAGCAGTGACACCAAGGCTAGTCAGCCAGGTACGTGGGATTTGAACCCAAGGCTACGTCTGGAGCCTATGCTCTTTCAACTGTCCCAGAAGGATGGTCCAGAGAAGTAACAAGGATGTGTTATCCCTCTGTATTCATTTGTTCAGCAAATATTTATTGAGCACCTACCATGTGCCAGGTCCAGGCGCCAGGATCCAAGAAGGAAAAGCAAACAGATGGGATTCTTACTTCACATAGGGCCAGCCAGCAGCCCTCCCTGTGGAGCAGGTAGACAGGCATGGAGTGAAGCTCCTCACAGGGGACTAATTACAGGTTGTGACTTTGTGGAACTCATGGAAGCAGAGTGCTGAGGTTCTCTCCCAGCACTCAAATGGAAGAGGACAAGGTCCTCACCTTCCTCCCAGCACTCCTCATTAGAATGATGAGGATGTACCAGGAATATTAGTAACTCCATGTGGGGGGTGCTGGCTGTGTGCCAGCCAATGTGCGACGTACCTTTACAGATTGTTCACTCCTACAGTTATCCCACGATTGAGGCTCTACTGTTATCCCCATTTTATAGATGAGGAAACCAAGATTTCAAGAAATTAAGGGCATTCTACAGGTTTCACAGGGACAGGGCAGAGCCTACCTTCAAAGTCATGTCAGGTCTTATATTTTCTTAAAACTTGTTTCCTTCTCCTCTATGTCCCAGAAGCATATCTGTGTAGCATAAAAAAAGGATGCCACTTGTGCCCTTGGTCTGCTTTCAGTGCAGCATTGCGTGGGTGACTGTAAGTGGTGCCACATATAAATACAGGGCGTATTCCAGATGACACAGCACAGAGTGACCAGACTCAGGACTGGGGACACAGGCCACTTGCTCTACACTAGATCTGGGCCTGTCTTTCTAAGCACAGACAGGACCTTTAAATTCCAGAGGCTAATGATGATAATACTGATAGCAATGACCACAGCACCCTGCCCTCCGCATGGCCAGCTCACATAATCCTTAGAGCAACCTGGGCGTAAGTACTATTATTCCCCTACTAGAAGGAAGAAACTCAGACATCAAAAGCTTGTGTATCTCACACAGTTAAGACCTGAGAGTTAGAACCCAGGTCCTCAGGCCTCCAAAGCCTGTGCTTTGGCCGCTGTGGTACACAGCAACTCTGCAAAATGAAGCAATTAAGATCCAGAAGTTTCCCTTCCAGATCTCCTGTACAATAATTGTAGGGTGAAAAAAGCTACGAATTCAGTTCCCTGTTTAAAAAAAAAAAAAACAAGCCATTTTACTAGGTCAGGTAAACAGAATGATATTTGGACTAGCTTGGTCCAACTCTAAAGACTCATAATGGAACATCTGAATTAGGTTGGAAAAGGACCGAGTTACCCGTTAATTGTGTCCCAGCTCGTGGTGCCGGTTGGCTCTGGGCACACAGGCAGCCTACATAGCCCCTCCTTAGCTGCCCAGAATCTACCAGGAGCAGCAGAAATGGGCCACACTCCCAGGCAATCTCCACTGTGCCCGCTTCACATGGTACCCTGAGCAGAAGGGAAGGGGTCATTTTATAGGATATGGTTGTCAGCCCACTCTGCAGGGAAGGTGAGCCTGTCCCACCCAGGCTTCTTTCCACTTTGTGGCTTGTTCTCATTATGGGTGACAAGGAGGATCCCACTGAAGTCATCCAAAATATTTACAACCGGAGGCCCGGATCACAAGGAAAGAAATCAGACTACCCTCCCTCATTGCTGCTGTCACATTGACAACCAAAGTTCTAGCAAATTTGGATGGTCAACCCAAGAAGCAGTTCGAGCATGTCCTAAATAGAAAGTATATGATGGGTAAAATGGTTCTCATCTCCCAGTGCCTCTCCTCTTCCAGGCTTCTGCAGCTCTGTCCACCTTCACTGCCCAGTGATAGCTGGGCAGCACCCTCCCTGACAGCCCCCCAGTAACAGCCAGCTCTGAGAAGAACCTCTGATATTCTCTGCATACACAACTGATAAGACTTGCTGGAGTTTTCTCTGTTCACAACGATTCATAGGAGGAAGAAACCCCTAGAGATGGAATTTCAGATGCCAGGAATTTACAGATGCCTATAAAGCAGTTTATCATTCTGCATAATCACAAGACTGTCACTGTCTTAAAAAAGTCAATTTCCAGTAAATCAGACTGATGTGGTACAGTGGACAGAGAGTCCCAAGACCTGGGCTGCACACCTGTCAGCTATGTGTACTTGGGCAGACCCCTAGGATAAGACTGAGGCCGCCCCAGTGCCTGTCAGGCTGTGTGCCTGGCACACTACAGGACTTTATATGGGACTTTCTTAGTCGCTATGCAGATGTGGTGAAATGTGCTGAAGTCAGCAGAAAGAGTCTTCAAAAATAAGAACAAACATTATTTTTCCCCTCTGAGCGCAGAGGGCGTGCTGTTAGACCCTCCCAGATTCCAAGGACAGTTCTCTGAGAATCTCAGAGTATCTGCAAGTGAATGGCCCTTACCACCCCTGGATTCCTTCAGACTGACTCACACAGGCATGTGTGTTGGAGAGTCACAGGCATCCTGGAGACTGGATTTGGTGAAGAACAAGCATACTGGGTCAGCTATGGAGGCAGCTCTGGCCAGAGGGAGGAACAACAGCCCCAGGCTCCACCTCGTCTCCCACAAAACCCCTGGATGGATAGCATCTTCGTCCCCTGCCTTCTAAGCCATTCTTTTCCATCCGGGCATCCTGTGTCATCTCCTGCTTTGAACTTTCCCAAACTACCTACATCCCTTCTCCAAGGTCCTACCAACTATGCTCCCATAGTAGCACTTGGTAGGAACCTCTATTACGGAACTTGTCTTATGGTAGATATTTGCTGCCCGGTTTGTGTCCACAGTACTGCAAGTTCCCATGGCAGGGACAGTTTTCTGTGCTCATGTGCAGTCTCACACACACGACTGCACAGATTCTGAGGAAGAACAAGCATGTCTATACGCGTCTGGTATCCCCAAGAAGTGTGAGGTCCTGTTCTAGAAATAGCGAAGGGTCTTTCTGAGCAAAGTCTAAAGGCCAGAAAGAGTTGTATGAGCAAAACCATAAATGGCAAAAGGCCCCCAAAAAGCAGCTTAAGTTTGCCATAAAATACCAATGTGTGTTTATAGAATGCACCCAAGGCACGACATATAAATAACATCTCATCATTTCATTGGATTTAAAAAATCAGAGACATAATATTTCAAGTCTAAAATTACAAAATTGAGACTACATTCTTTGCAGGTAGGATCTGTTTCTTAGTTACCTTTCTATTCCCCATAGAAACATGATAGGCACTTACTAAGAATTGAATCGATGAATGAATAACAACTGACAACAAAAGAGGTGAAGAAACTAAAAAAGGTAATATTGGTAAAAGCATTAAATTAGTGAATAAAAACTCATTTCAGATTTGTTTTTTAAATTATTTTTATTAGAATCAGCCACAGCAAATCTGAACAAAGCTCTATACACCCCACTCCAAGAGAGGTAAAACAGAACTCTGAGGAATTGTAATGCTCTTAACGAGATCATTTAACATATTCTATTGTAGTTCTTTTCATGGGTCATATATCCTTAGCACACAGCATGGCTTTTCCCCTCTAGGCTTCTATTTCTGTTCAAGTGAAAAGTTTGGGGTCAGCTAAATTTGACACCTCTTGTGAAATTCCAGAGGCTCAAAAACTAATGGAATTTAAGACAAAAGGATTCTTTTTTTTTTTTTTTAGAAATATACCCAGGAGGTCATCATGGGTATCCTTTTAATAAGACAAAAAGAAATGTGGAGGGAGGTAGAAGGAAAAATGCAAGCAATCAGAGCGTTAAGTTCTTACAACAAATATGGTTTCGTTGCTGTTAACATTTCCAACACCTTAGCTACTTGATTGCAGTATTGAAGAAAATATATAACTTTTTTTATTCAAGAAAGTTTTCTGAACTATAAAATGTTTCCATACCAAAACAAAACAAAACGACCCAGCTTAGCAGCCAGAAGATTATCTGTTTTAAAGAGATATTTTGCTGATTTGAAAGCATCACAGGAACCATCACCAAAATAGAGCTGTTTCTAGATGCAGCTGGGTTTTGCTGCCTGTCCTATTCTGTCTCCAAAGTCTTTTCCAGAACATCCCAATGTCAGGCTTCCAAGACTTGGTCACTTAGCTACTAGAGATTGCTTTGAAGCTCGTACATGTTGGGAGAAGCGTGGGAGAAAGGAGGGGGAGGAGCAGGAGGAGGGGGCGTATGTGGAGATCCAAGCCAGCCCTCCCTCCAGGAGCCTGTAGCAGGAGTGTGTAGGCTGCCAGTCACTGGCGTTTCAGCTGTATGCTGGAGCTCCATTTCCTCCTGTCCAGAAACAGGGTTTTCCATTTTATTCTCCAAAGTAGCCAAAAGTATTGCACATTTGCCGTATCGAGCCCAAGGAAAATAATATTATGAACCAAATAAAACGGGAAAATAAAACAAAATTTTAAAAAGTAAAATAAGGCAGTTGGTCACCAAACGCTTGCTACTGCAAAGAAAGATGTCTTTTATCTTTCCTGCTCTATCCTCATTTTTCATTCTGACTTCATTGTCGGTCATGCAGTTACCTTTACCAGGAAACAGATCTGAACATTATAATGAAATCTCTCAGATATTGCAGGCCAGTGCTGTTTAAAAAAAGATGTCTAAAAATTCCATTGTAGTTGAGAGTTCTCCAATCTTAGCCATGGTTTGTATGTTTTTTGTCTTTGTTGGTGTTGGAGAGCATCAGAATTCCAGTACTAAAATCACCCAAGCCTCCAGAGAGCTCAGGAAACTAATTCACTTGAAATCAATGTACAATTTATTTCCACTTTGCTCTACACAGTTGATAAGAATCTAACGCTTCAAACTTCAGACTTAAACTCCACCTCTGCTACTATGTATTCCAGGACAACAAACCCACTTCTCCCCACTTGTTGTCTAACTTAAAGGAAAACACAGGGGCTTTTCTGGAAGATTGTATATCGTCCAAGAGATTTCAATGAGAGTTGTTGTTGTTGTTGTTGTTGTTTTAAGTTCTGCACTTTTGTAGATTTGGCCACTACAAACAACCAAATGGACAAAATATAGTGTTCAAAACGAATGACTTTTTCTCTTACAAATTATTTCTCTCCCTTAAAAAAAATTATTATGCAGACCTGAACTTACTGTGTCTACTAAGCATGCATTCCGTTTTGGTGATGGTCTCCTTAACAGGTGTGTGTCTCCGCACTCCCCTCCCCGTTACAGATTTCCCTAGGGCTGTCCTGCACACCACCACAGCCAAACAGGAATTAGTGGTAAAGATTTTAGTCCCAAACGCATTGATAACAGCAGATGGACATTTCCAGGGCTTTATTTCACATCACAACCTTTTTGTTGTTACAGTTTTATGTTGTTGTTCTTTCTTCTACCTTTTATTTGGTGGTAGGAAGTGGATGTTGAGAGTGTGGACAAAAAATAGATTTGATGCTTGGAGATTACAATCTGACCTTTGTTCTGGTCAGCTCGCTGCCCTCCACAGCTTAGGTCATCCCGTACCACATATGGAAGTCCAGTTAATGAGAAAGGCAGACATTCTGTGGTGGAGACAGAGAGACTGGATTTTAATCTCCTAGGGAGAGAAGTGATTTCATTCTGTGGCTCTAGATAGAAGTGAATCAAAGGGTGATATTTACCCTATCACTTCTTCATCCCCTCCCTGTATATTTTTGCACCAGAACTATCCTGACTCATCTTTTGCTGTTGTTTTCTGTATAAAACCGGGTTCCTCTCTATCCACTACCCCTCTTCTCTTCTAGCCAGTCCTTGCATGCTAGTCTTACAAGCTTTTTCCTCTCCTGCTTCCCTCAGGGGAACCTGATAAAGATCTGCAAAACGTTTGCTTTCTCTCTTTCCTATCCTGCTCCAAGTTGCAGTTCATGGGAATATAGGGAATACCAAAGATAAGACATAATCAGATTTGCCCTTGTGATGATGAATCAGGAAACCCCACTTGTCACCTATTGGAAACACTTTCTGTTAGTCAATAGAGAGAAACAAATATTTTGAAAAGCAGGTGAGAATTGAAGTGGCAGAGAAAAGCACCTACTGTTACCCCCCTTCAAAGGCATTTCCTACACTGCCTACGGCCACATGCATTATTTTCTCCTTGCCCAAATATTCATACCAAGGATTTCTGGAACTTTGAACCCCTATGCTTCATATCTACAGATAAAAGCTGAATTGAATTTGTAGTTTGTTTGTTTGTTTTAATTTACTGAGGGGGGAAATCTTATCTCTATCTAGGACTTGACCAATCCCTCAATCTTCTTGAATCTCAGTTTCTTAATCAATAAAATACAGAGTTTGGACTACTTATTGCTATGGTTCATTCCAGTTCTAAAATACCCTTCTTTCAGATCAGTCTCACCATTGGAGCCAGAGCACTGCAGAAGACTTGAAAGTGATTTAAGTCTCAAGAGTGGAGGGAACCACATCTCTGAAGTACCGCTTGGAGGAGAGTTCCCCTTGAGAAGGAACACCTGTTGGGATTTAAATGAATGAGAAATAGACTTCTGTCATTTTTAAAACCTTTTACATTTGGGGGTTTATTTGTTACAACAGCTAGTGTTAACTAATATTCTTCTGGGCTTTAGTTTTGTTATTTAAAATAATGAGAATAATAATTAGCTCCTAGGAAGTTCCTGGGAGGTTAAATCAAATGATGTATGTGAAAGAGCCCACGGTGTCCCCACGAGAGTGTGTGTTATTTCTCTGCTCCTTCCTTCTGTCCAGTTGCAGAGGGAAGACACAGAGACCCCTTTTTCACCATATGGGTGTGAACGAGGCTCAGGCTCACCAGATCTGCCAGTGGGTGCTGTTCTTCTGAAGAAGAGCTCACAAGCCTGTGGTCCCCCAGAGAGAGATGTGTGGGCCTTCTTCACATGAAGACACAAGGCTGGGAATAAGGGCATCTGGAAAGTTCATCTCTCCAAAGGCTGGGGAAGCTGGACAGTCACTTGAATTGTCCTTTTGTGCCTCATCTGCCTCTCTGCCTCCACAGTGCTTTTCCTCACCCTGAGGTTTAGCTACTGTCCTTACCTTGAAGATCATGTTGTTCCCTGGGAACAAGAATCATCCCATGGCAACTATGTCACAAGATCCCAGTTTTCTGTCTGCCAAGGATGCATGGGGTACCAATGTTCTTTGAGGGAACAGCACACATTGAAAGTCCGGATGACTACTTCTAGAAGGCCGTGCTGTCACAGAAGCAGGTCCTTCATCCACCAACAAAACCACAAAAAGACCACACAGAGCTGATTTGGAAAAACCCATGACATACAACCACAAAGATGAGCGGAACACGAGATACGAGGTCGGACCACAGAGAGGCAGGAAGACATGGGGGACAGGAAGACCATCATGACGGCGATGGTGCCCTTGTCATGGAGGTGCCACCTCCAGGCAGTAGTAAATACCCTGCCACAGAAGACACTATGAACTTAGTGGTGTGAGTGCAGGAAAGAACCAAATCGCCAGATTCAGTTTACGCTAAGCCATGTGCTCAGTAAACTAGGAACTAGAAAACAAAGAGCCTCTTCACTCGTGATGATGGAATCAGTAGCTCACACTCAGGTAGACTTCCCCTGTTTTCCTTACATATTAATCTTGACGGTCTCCAAAGTTTCCTTGATTTCATACCATGGCACTGTTACTCTCAGTCTTCCTATCACTTTTCTCGTGCATTTCCTCAAAACAGACCTCAGTGCCTTTTTTTTTCACCTAAGAATGCTTTGAAAATTTGGAGAGTTTCTATCACCCAGAAGGAAAGTTCCTTTTGGTGCTTGCCACCCCCCGACCCTGAAGCCTGTGTCTTATGGAACAATCCCAATACACTTATTCCACAAAACATAAAAAGAAACCTGAAGGTTTGTGAGACAAACAAGGTGAGTTAGGCAAAAGCCCCGGAGAAGATAAAACCTGCCTGAGGAACGAGTCCTTGCCTCTGAGCTCAGTCTCAGAGGTCACACTAGCGTGTCCGCCATGCCCAGGTTTTGCCTGGAGAGCGTGAAGCCAGTATGAACTGGGAGCAGCAGGCCACACCATCAGCCCCGCTTGCCCTCCCGCCCACCCCTCCTATACCTCCCTGTGCTCCTGGCTTCTCCCTTCTAACAGCTCTTTGCTCTTATTATAGGCCAGTGTTCATCTTGCATGACTCATCGGCCTGGTTTTCATGCTACATCCTTTCTACCGCAGCCAGGTTTCCTGCCCTCAGTTGCTCAGTGACACACTTCCCACCGCTGAGGTCAGATGGAGAATGCTGTGCCTCCTCCCCTCTCTGTCATTTGGATACTGACTATCTACTACCCTTCTGACTTCAGCAACCTTGTCCACTTTTCCCATTCCTCCTTTAGGCAGTCCAGAAAATCCTCTTCTCCCCCAGGAAAATCCCTAACTGTGTTACCATACTTCTGTTTTCTCTATTAGTACTTCTTAACTTTTGCGAGACTCCTTTAAGTCTCTGATAAAAGATACCAATTCTGTCCAGAGAAATGATCTGTACACTTTGACCCTGGTCACCCCCAAAGCATGGCCGCCCCTAGGCCTTGGGGACACACCTTTGTTCTCAATGTTTCTGGAGCACTGGCACCAATGGATGCCGGATGCCCAGTGATGGAGAGCTCCCAGAGGGCACCTCTGTGTGCTCGCAGGGACCTGGGAAAGCCTGGCTACCGCTCAGGTTAACCTTTCTCCTCCCGGCCCAGAGCTGTGGACAAACCTCTAAAAGAAATAAGATACATGGCTGAGGGAGAGGGGAGGGATTAGAAACTGTAATTCAATCTAATATTTGAGGCTTGGCAAGTGTACCTATGGGATTTCATGAAAACCCCCGAATCTTTTTCATTTCGGAGCAATTAAGCAGACCCCAGCGTCCTGGCTCCAGTAAGCCGCTCAGCTCTCAGTTTTATTGCTCGTTTCCTTTCGCTTTGCCAGCACCAGCTCCCATCCTTGCACTGTGTCGGTGCCACGGAGAGGCCCCCGCGAGCGAGTGTGGGGCCGGGTGCCGGGGGCCAGGCGCAGGCGCAGGCCAGGCCGGCGAGGCACATGTGGCTTCCAGGGCCTCGGTGCTCAAGCACTGATGTGTGGTATAATCAAAAACATCCAGCAGTAATTTAATAGTTCCCACCAAGCACAGACACAAAGTCTAGCAATTCTTCCCTCCACAGACTTAACCCTTAGAGGAGGAGAGAAGGGCCAAAAGAAAGGGAAATTAATCCTGCATAGTTGCTACCCTGGGATCTTTTGCCGTTTTGTGTTTTGCTCTGATGTCAGAGAGAAAGATGTGAACTCTGGAAACTTGCAGGGAGCAGGAATTCATATTAAAATATCTTTCTTCAGTTCTGGTGGAGGGGAAGCAGGTTGTGAAGGGCAGTGAGACTCACACACTGGGGAGGCCCATCCGGCTGATTGTCCATCTTCTGGACCAAACAAAACGCCAGTGGACACCGCACCATGAACGAGGTGCTGTACTTTTAAAAAAATGTTTGGCTCGGACTTTGATACACAGTGACACAACTAACTTAATAGAGTCTAAGGCTACCTCTCCACCAAGAGTGAACAGCTTTTTTTTCCGTGTTCTGTGGCTCACTGCCATCCCTCTGGAGTGTTGGACATCAGCGTCACCCACGAGCATGTCTAGGCACATTCTGACCTGCAAGAGGACTCAGTACCTAGGCAAGTGACAAAACTGGAAGCATGAGTTTGGGGAGAAATTTGCCTTCCAATTAGAAGTTTTTATTTTAAATTACAATAAATTTCCCTAAAATCAGTTACCAACCATTGTCAAAATTTTCCATACCTGATAGGATAGGTGACAGCTCTTCTCTGTCTGTGACTTATCATATGATCTACAGACTCACATACATCTGAGAACTCTGATGTTGAGGCTTCTGCTAGGCAATCCACACACACACACACACACACACACACGCACACACACACACATTCATTTTACCCCTACTGTGCACTTAGGATCGTGCTACAGGAAAGAAGTTCCCCAAACTTGGCTTCACCCTCAAAGCACTGAAGGAAGTTGAAGACGTTCCCTGATCCACTAAATCACAGACTCTGAGTGGGAAACCCGGGAACTTTTAATTTGTAAAGGCTCTGCAGATCACTCTGGTATGTAGCCAGGAGTCACTGGCAGGGAGTACTCTCGCATTCATGCCTCCCCTGGACAGGAGTGCCCGTGGAGAGGGACTGGACCAGATGCCCAGACGCACAGCTTTGTTTTATAACTCTGACAAGTGGTGGGACATGCAGAAATGGAGTGACCATTCAGGCCTTCGCTTTTCTTGTCTGCAAACAGAGAATAAAAATGGTACCTGTCGCATAGAGATTTATGCATGTGGAACAAGTTAACATTTGAAAAGCATTTGGAATGGTAAGTGGCATGTTGTGAGTGCTAAATAGGAATTAATTACTATTTTGCTTTGAGATGTAAGTTACATGATGTAGAGTTGATTCAATGGTAAGGAAACTCACAACACTGGGAGAATCCATCAGGGAAGGTTTCATAAAGAGAGCCTTGAGCTAGGTCTAGTGGGGCAGGGGTTGCATTCCACGCGGGAAGGAAGATCGCAGTGACAATCTATGAGTGGAATTGATTAGGAGATGTACAAAGATGATAGAAAGGATATAATTATGTGCTTATTTATGAATTAACAACAGACTCAACAACAATCCTAACTGATAGCTAAATCAAATGGTAATTCATTTCGAGTAATATTTTCAACCTTCCCAGCAGGCCTAACTAACTCTGTGAATAGGTAACAGGTGTATCATATCCTTGGGGTGGGAATGGGGGCTTCTTCAGAGAACACATGCCCACCCCTCCCCTGGGGTTTGATATCCTAAATCTATGCATGTCCTAATTATTCAAGGACTGCACGGAAGATACATGGATGAGCTGAATCTCCGGGCTCCCGTGACTGCATGGCATGTACTTCTGCTTCCTCCGCCCACTCAGAAAGGGAGTCAGGAAGAGGTGGGCCAATTGCCTACAGTTTGGACCTGGGCCAGGAATGGCCAGGAATGGAATTCTCCACTCCAGATGGAAGGTCCTAGTGCGTGGACCAACCTCCACCCCCTTTCTGATGAAGAAAAGTTCCCTATTAAATATAAAATATTTCATATATATTTTATAATACAAAAATGTCTGTGGTATTTGTTAATTTACATATTTGATAAACATGTACAACTTTATGAGAAACACATGTTATTCTCTATGGTGGGAGAAAGTGGATAAGATGACTCTGAGAATTTAAGATTTTCAGAAAGACCAGTGTTTTTCCCTGAGATCCAGAACAATGCTTTGCTGTGAAATGTGTCTTAAGTGACAACAGTTGGCATCCTGTCCCCAAATAAGAGCAACCTCTGAAGTGAAATCCAAGAAATCGAAATAATCACAAGAGAATGTGCTACATCAGACTAATCTGGGTTCTAATTTTTTTCTTCTGCCTTCTTGGACATTAAGTATTGTCTGATTAAAAAATATGATTCAGAGTGAGCCATCTGTCTTTCGTTTCTTTTTGGGTGTGTTGCCCCCCTAAGTAATGAGCATAATCCTGAAATCAGTAATTCTGTTGTACTGATAGGACCTTGATTAGAGGAACTTTATGGGAACCTCTGTTTCTTTCCCGGGCTCCTAAGAAACTTATAGTTTGGCCCTCAATCCTCTGATGTTCCTAGCATGCTCAGTGCCGTTTGTCTGGGGGCAGCCCTGGCTGGGGTACAGGCTTTCCCCTAGCCCCAGAGGGATGTGGGCCATGGCCCACAGCCAGACACAGAGAAAGAAGTGTCTGCTCTTGTCCTGGGCACCTATGCTCCTCTGACCCTTCTATGGAAGCCTTCCCTACAAAGCAATGCATTGCTACCACCAGATCCTTTCCCGAGGTAGGCGGCCCCCACTCCCTCCCAGCCCGCCAGCCACCCAGCCCCCCAACGCTTCAGGCCATCCATTTCTCAGCAAGAATCATTCTACTTGGGTGGCTTAAAGTCATTCAACTTTTGGCCTTATGCCTGTAACTCCACCCAAAGCATCTAGTAATTGCCCTGAAATGCAATGCCTGACATGTTAGACAGCTTCCTTGCAATCTAACCTCACTTTATTAAATGTAAATCATCTTTTTCTATCAAGAATCACTCTTTACAAAGTCCTCTGATGACAGAATGGCCAACTTGGTATATGAGTCATGCAGGTGGCCCAACATCGCTTAACCAACAACTCCCATCGGCCTAGAACAGATCTAGACCTGAGGCAGATTTGGGAACTTAACTCAGAATCCAATCACATTTTCCTCCTTCCCTCCTGAAAGGCATCTCCTTCCTGCCCTCTCCTGTCTCCCAGGGCTTCCTGCTTCTTAACCCTTTTCTAAATTAAAGCAGCATATTTATCCTGGATCCCAAACCCTTTCAAGCCAGAGTAGTAATTCTCCAAGCATTTGCATTTCAGATTGTTATCTCCAATCATTAAATGGAAGCTTTGTGTCTTGTTAAAGGAATGTCTGGTTGGAGGGGAGGGTTTTGGATAAATCCTCCTTACACCTAAAATCACATCAAGAGTCCCTGGAGCCTGGATCTGAAAGAGGTGTGGGCACCGGGACTATGTTCCTCTGCTGCCCACACTGTCCCCTCACCCTGGCTCGCAACCTCCCTCCCATTCCTGCACCCCGGGCTCTCCAGGGGTTGTAGATTTTCCATCTCTCTCCCTCCCCCACTTGGTCAGCTCCCACTGGGAGACCACACGCCCTGCAGATCCCAGCCTCTTCCTACAGCTTTGGGCTCAGGACGGGGGCAAAGGCACCTGGTAGGACAGGGAGAAGAATGTGGGGATTCTGGTGAATGGGAGGAGGTACAGAAGGGACACAGAGCAGGGCTGGTGGGCCCAGGAAGGCCCAGCTGATGGAGCACACGAGATGAAGAGCTCTGTCTTTGCACGCTGGGATGTGGCAGCCACACACAGTACCAGGAGAGCTAGAGTGACACCAGATCTGAGTGCTAGAGACCTAATAAGAGAAAACATTTAGAAGATGACTTGTCTGTGTTAAAGTCGCACTGATTATAGTTATTTTGGTTAACTGCTGATCATTTATGCCTGATTATCATACAACACAGTAATGACTATGTACATCCTGAAATGTGTGCCAGATTAACTGTGTTTCGTTTGATTATAGCGGCAAATCCTGCCAGTGTATGACCACTTGGTCTTTATAATTAGTTTCTTCTGTGGCACTATCTCCTCTGGCAGCATGGCTTTCTGCATTTGTCCTAAAATAAATGAAGTTAAATGAAATAAAATGAAGTAAATTAAATAAAATTAAAATTAAATGAAATAGAGATAAACAACACCAGGCTTGTCCAGAAGCCTCAAGTAACCAGGCCCCTGCCCACTGTGCCTCCTGGAAAGGAAATGGAGTGCTGACAATCAGGATGCAGCTTTGTTCTGCTCACCTCCTTACCTCCAGCACACAAAACAGCACCACACACTTTAGGGATTAATAAATATTTAAGGAGCAAATGTTAAATGAGTGACTGAAAGGAAAGGGGGGCTCAGCCAAGGTGAGGTTTCAACAGCTCTGCTCTGAGTCCCCTGTGAACAGGTAGGATAGAGAATAATTTAGCACAGGTGACAGTTGGTCACCTGAGTTGGCACCATGGTTCCATCACAAGTTCTTAGGACTCTGCCCACAATATTCACTTGTTAGAGCCTCTGTTCCTCTCTGAGGAATATGGAGTGCACAATTGGCCCTCGAATATCAGAGGGAACTATCCACTTTTTCAGAATTTTGCTTTTCAACTTACCAAACACTTACAGAGGAGAAGCACTACATGCCGCCCTTTGCCAGGAAGCTTTCAGGCTCATTCCAGATAGACTGGATGCAGCTCTCACCATGCCCTTCCTCCTAAAAGAGCCCAGCGTCTGGACCTTAGCATGCTTCATGGAGAGAGCATATCTGGATCCGACCAGCCGGCATTCTGGAGTTGGTGAGTCACTTCTTTGTTCGTTACTTCTTCACCTCTGTGGCCTCAGTTTCTCTTCTGTAACTATTTTACTATTTTAAACACACTCTACCTTGAGTCAGAGTGGGTGCTGTGAACTGAATCATGTCCCGCAAAATTCATATGTTGAAGACCTAACCCCCAAAGTGACTGTATTTGAGATGGGGCTTTTAGAGGTAGTTAAGGTTAAATGAAGTCATAAAGGTGGGGTTCTAATCTGATAGGATTGCTGGCCTTATAAGAAAAGGAAGAGAGAGATCTCTGTCTCCCCATGAACCAAGGAGAGGCTACGTGAAGACACAGGGAGAAGGAAGTTGTGTGCAAGCCAGGAAGAGGGCCCCCACCAGAAATGCAATTGGCCAGCACCTTGATCTTGGACTTCTAGGGTCCAGAACTGAAAAATAAATGTTTGTTGTGTAAGCTACCAGTCTGTGGTATTTTGTTAGAGCAGCCCAAGCTGACTAAGAGAATGGGGTTTTAACTGAGAACTTTAGGCAAGCTCTCACCTCAAAGTAGGTGCTCAATAGAAGTTAGCTCTTTCCCCAAGCTCTACACTGTGAGCATGATCTCCCTTTGATAAATTAAGACTGTGTAATGCCTCAGAATGTTGTTCTGCATAAGAAATTTCCACATACAGTAATATGAAAGAAACTATAGAAGGTCCTGGAAACATGGGTGATTGGACATCTCTCAGAAAGCAAATTTCTTTCTTTTGCCAGCCAAGTCCCATTCTGCTTTTGTGCTTTAGAAAGAGGCTGTGACTCTACTAAGTCAGGATCTGTTTCAACTAAAATAAAAGCTACGTTCTTGGAAAACAAGGGTCCCATAGGCAAATGTGTGTCTACGTCCTCCTAGTGAATGTCCTGAACATCCCATAGTCCTTTTATAAAGTTATTGCTGAAATAGTTAATGTTGTGTTGCTTCTCCAAGGGCTGGCCAGAGGCAACAGCGTGAAATGGCCAAAGTTTGCCCTTTGTCTGCCCTCAGCTATCTCTGAGCTGCTACCTTCAGACACCCCATCTCCTTTAGCCCTTTTCTCCCTCCCTGTGGCCCCTAGTCTTCTGAGAAGGATATGATGAACTAACCATAATTAAGAATTTAAATCACTGATATTTCTTAAGGAGTTTTGCACTTCCCTCTGGGGAGGTTCCATTTCCACAAGTGATGCATCCTTAAGAAAAACAAAAGACCCTCAAATCATAAATTTCAATCACCAGCCCTCAATAGGGGTAGCTGTAACTCAGGATGGGATGGGCGGTGATGCCTGATATTGTACAACCACCACTCTAGCAATCCTGGTCCTGCTCTGCCATTGTCTAGCACCCTTCCTCCATCTGCACACAGATAGTCCCTCAACTTTATGAAGAGTGGTAACAAAGGGATTTAGTAGAATGCTTTCAAACCCTTCTCCCACAGATAAGGTTCTGTCCCATTTCCCAAAATAAAAAGTGCTGACAGACTCCTGAGTCACTGGTAGGCCCAGGGAAGAAATGTAACCCCCTTGTTTCCAGGATTAAGCTCTGCTTTGACTCCATGTGGCAGACAGCTTATAAATGAGGCAAAGAGAACAACTTTACTGACTTGTTTACACCAAACTTCAGGTAGGTCTTATGAGCAACAGAGGTCAGCAGTTGCTTTGAGAATCCTGACTGTCCCACTGCCCTGCTCATTCCCAGAAATTCTACCATTCCAAGATTACCCATTGAGACAAGAGCTCTCTATTAATACTGCAGCCGCATTTGATGCTTATCAGGCCTTTGGCCCTGTGATATTATGATTTATTAAAAATATATATATTTGATCATTGAGATATATTTGGTCTTCATCCACAGTTCCTGGCTCACAGCTCCCAAAACCCTTGGAATTTCCTAAGTGTTGAGAGTGATAAAGAGTGTTTTTGTTATGTTAATGAGTGGCTTTTGGAAAGCATCTAAGGATGGGGGCTGGCTTATGGTAGAGCCAACCACATGATTAGAGGTTTGGAACTTTCAGTCCTACAGTCCCCACCTCCCCAGAGAGGAGAGGGACTGGACATTGAATCAGATGCCAGTGGCTAATGATTTAATCAATTCTGCCTATTTAATGAAGCTTCCATAAAACCCAAGAGGCCGGGGCGCCTGGGTGGCTCAAGCATCTGCCTTCAGCTCAGGTCATGATTTCAGGGTCCTGGGATAGAGCCCCACATTGGGCTCCCACTCAGCAGGGGGTCTGCTTGTCCCTCTGCCCTTCCCCCGCTTGTTCTCTCTCTGTCTCTCTCTCTCACAAATAAAAAAATAAAATCTTAAACAAAACAAAACAAAACAAAAACAAGAGGCCTGGATTTAAAGAGCTTTCAGGCTAGTGAACATGTGGAAGTGAGGGGAGAGTTGGCTTGCATGCAGAGGAAGCTCCACAGCCCTTCCCATACCTTGCCCTGTGCATCTCTTCCATCTGGCTGTTCGAGTTATATCCATTTATAATAAACCAATATGATCTAGTAAAATGTTTCTCTGAGTTCTGTGAGCCACTCTAGCAAATTAATCAAATCTAGGGAGGAGGTCCTGGGAACCTCTGACACAGTCTATTGGTCAGTAGTAGCCCAGGTAACAACCTGGGGCTTGTGGTTGAGATCTGAAGTGGAGGGTTGCGGGGGGGGTGGGGAGGGCAGTCTTGCAGGACTGAGCCCTTTAACCTATGGAATCTGATGCTATCTCCAGGCAGACAGTGTCAGAATTGAGCTGAATTCTTGGACACCCTGTCTGAGATTTTCTTGTTGGTTCAGGGTAACACCCCTCCCCCAATGGAATTGGTCTCAGGGTAAAAGAGATCCCTTAATCTGGATTCATGTCTTTGCCATGGTGGCTCCAATTGTGGGAGATGCCAACCATTGTTTTGATTTGGGTAGGGAGGCATGGGTCCTGGTAGTGTTCAATACCCCAGAGGGTAGGTTCAGGCAGAGGGATATAGCAGAGCCCACAAAACACAGAGCTACAAAGTGGCCAGTACCATAGACAAAGGGCTATAAGAGCACATAGAGCAGAAAGTAGGAGAGGCCAGAAAATGGGGAAGGTCTGAAAAGAGTCAATTAGAGCAAACATGTTCCATGAGATACTGCCCTGGTGCCCATGCAGTTGGAAAAGTATCCATTCACGGGCAAGGAAGCAAACAGCTGACTAAGTAAGTACCTTTCAAAGAAGCAGATTTCTTTATCACTTTGATAAATTAACAAATGCCTCCACAAAAGATATTTAAAACAAGACTTGCCATTTTTTTGGAAACCCAAACCAGGGTAATGCCTCTGTAAATAACATAAAGAAACACTACTTAATGTGTGGCATTAACCACTACCTGGGGTGCAGGACTTGTCATTCCAAAAGTAAATATTTGCTTATGAGGAAAATAGTGGGATTGGTTAAACCAGTTTTTCAGGCCCAGTGCAGAAAAGTAAAAATCTGATTTATTTCTTCCCCTGTTCTGTTCTATTACAATGAAATCATGCAGAAAGCCACTTTTCTGTATGTGTGCATGTTTTATAAAGGTGAGAGAGACTCTAAATGAACAATTACCAAAATATGATGCTTACTGCAAGTATTCAGTGTGTGTGGCATAGAAGCTAAGGTTTCCTTAGCAGGTCTCTTAAGGTCTCTTCAATCAGTGGTTTGCTAAAGTCTGCTAGCACCAGCTCAAGAGAGCCTATTATACACACATTTTCATAACAACTTATTGAGTGACATCACATTGGTACTTGAAATCAGCCATGGTGGGAGTATTTCCACCACAGAAACCAGCAAACTCTATAAACCAGGGCTTTTGGTCTCCAGAGATCTAACTGTTAAACATTTACCAGCATATCACAGGTAAAAGTTGTAGAGCAGAAATAGACAAACTAAGGCCTTCTGCCTGTTTTCATATGGCTCAAGCTAAGAATGGATTTTGTCATTTTAAAAGGTTGGAAGAACCATCCTCAACCACTATTATCAAACACTGAATAGTTTTGGGAATTAGCACTTGCTACAGATTTGATAATATTTCTTAAAAAAGTCAACCAAAAATTATAAGACAGAAATGCTTATACATAATACTTATA
The DNA here is from genome assembly GCF_002201575.2 of Neomonachus schauinslandi. Lineage (NCBI taxonomy): Eukaryota > Metazoa > Chordata > Mammalia > Carnivora > Phocidae > Neomonachus > Neomonachus schauinslandi. Next base: position 106,815,725 of record NC_058406.1, on the reverse strand, counting down.
ATGTGATAAAGTCATTTCATCAGGAGCTAACATTGTTTGAATCACAAGTAATGTCAAAATGCTTTCTGTGTTGTTAAAATTTAAAACAAAAAACAAGATCTACATTCCCACACAAATAGGCAGTGGATATATATTTTTTGAGCTCAAACTATAGTTGTAAGTGCAAAGGAAATGTCCATATTGCAAAATCCATTTAAGCCTTCTGGGTCTGGAACAAGATGGTGTTCTTTTCTCTCCTTTCTCCTCTAAGTACAACTAAATAACATTGGACATTATAAACAAACAATGATGAAAAGATCTCAAAAAGCCTAGAGCGAAGGAGGTGGGCTACTAGAGACTTGAAGACCTGAGGAAAAGCAATGTGATTTTCTGGGTTTCTATCTGCCGTAGACCTCAAACTAAGGGGTCTGAGGAGCCTGCAAATCAGAACTACTAAGAGGCATAAATAAAAAAAACTTTTCTAAGCTTTTCTCTCTACCCAAAGGGCTGGGAAAGAGGAAACCCAGCAGAGTCCTAGTGGGAAGCCCCAACTTGCTCTCTGTGACCTGGGCACTAGCAGCCAGGCCAGTCCACCTGCAAGGCCAAGTAGGAACAGAGCCCTTCATTGCCCCGCCCTCCAACAACTGCATAAGTAGACTGAGGTCTTGTGGCTTCTGAGCTTCTGCCCCCAGTGAGAGTATGTGGGCCAGCAACACAAGACAACCCAGAGAAGTGCTGTCCATTCCTGTAGGCAACACCAACTGGGATTGAAAGGGAAATCCCAGGGGCACCGGGGTGGCTCAGTTGCTTGAGCGACCAACTCTTGGTTTCAGCTCAGGTCGTGATCTCAGAGTTGTGAGACTGAGCCTTGCATCAGGCTCTGTGCTCAGTGGGGAGTCTGCTTGAGATTCTCAACCTCTGCCCCTCCCCCCTCTCATGCACACACTCTCTCTCTCTCTTTCTCTTTCTCTCTCTCTCTCTCAAATAAATAAATCTTAAGAAAGAAAGGAAGGAAGGAAACCCCAGAAGTGTCAGAGAAGAATTAGTCAGACCAGAATAGCATTGCAAAGTCTGAAAACTAAATTAATATTGGAATTAGACCAACAAAAAAGCCAGCAACTATGGGCTAAACTTAAACAGGGTAATGATCTGCTAAAACAGAAGATATAAATAGTTTAAGAGTATCCTAATATAATAAACAAAATGTCCAGGATACAAAAAAAAAAAATCACTCATCATACCAAAAGCCAATAGAACAGCAACTTTAATGAAAAAGATAATTAGCTGACACAAACACAGAGATGAATTAGAAGTTGGAATTATTAGACATCTATCTTAAGCCAGCTATCATAAAACTGTTTCAACAATATTTCTAAACAAATACAAAAACAGAAAATCTCAGTAAAGACATGAGGCTATTTAAAAAAGAACAAAATGAAAATTAACAAAATGAAAAAAGAACAAAATGGGAAAACGCAATAACTAAAATTTTAAAACTACTTGATGAACTCAATAGTTGAGTGGTGATAATTGATAATACACTCAGTGAACTTGAAGACAGATCAATAGAACTGACTCAATCTGAACAACAGAGAGAAAATAGACTTAAAAATGAACAGAGTATCAAGAATCTGTGGGATAATAAATGATCTAACATTCACATTTTCAAAGTCCCAAAGGAGAGGAGAAAGGAGTAAAAACTTCCCAAAATTGATAAAATACATAAACCTGCAAGAAGTTGAAAGATAAACCCAAAGAAACCCACACCAAGGCACATCATAATTAAATTTATGAAAGTTAAAGACAAAGAAAAAAAGCTTAAAAAGAGCCAGAGTGAAATGACACATTACTTATAAAAAAAGAATTCATATGACAAGATTTTTCATTTGAAACCAGGGAGGCTGGAAAGACGTAGCACAATTTTCCAGAGGAAAGAACTGTCAATTGTGAATCCTATATCTCAATAAACTATCCTTGAGGAATAAAGAGGAAATAAAGAAATTCTCAAAGGAAAAATAAGATAATTTTTTACTAGCAGACCTACCTTAAAAGACTGGCTAAATGAAAGTAAAAGAAAATGATAATTAAAGAAAGTTAAAATTTTCAGGACAGAAAAAGAACAATGAAAAGAATAAAAATACAAGTAAACAGAATGGACTATTCTTTCATGAGTTACTTTAATTATATTTTATGGTTCAAGCAAAATTTATAATACCATTTGATATGATGATAATGTATGTAAAGGAAATACTTAAGACAATTATATTTAAAAACTACAGAGAGTAAAGGGACCTAACTTCAAGCAAGGTCAACACTTCATTTAAGTGATGAAATGTCAACACCAGTAAACTGTGATGTTACATATGTATAGGGTAAAACATAGAACAATCAGAAAGAACACTATCCAAAGTAATATCCTCAAAATATTATAAAGAAAACAAAATGGAATTCTAAAAAAATGTTCAAGTTACACACAGGAAAGCAAGGAATAAAAAGAAAAAATATAAAACAGAATAAACAGGAAAGAAAAATAAAGCTAGACCTAAGCCCTACCATGGCAGTAATTACTTTAAATGTAAATGATCTAAATATACCAATAAAAGCACACAGGTTAAATAAAAAACACAGTGGTTTAATAAAAAAAAATACATGACCCAAATATATGTTGTCCACAACAAACTCACCTGAAACATAACAACATAGCTAGGTTTAGAGTAAAGGGATAGGAAAAGATACATTATGCAACATGAATTTTTAAAAAGCAGTAGTGAATATATTAATATCCAATAAAGTAGACTTCTTGGCAAAGATGATTACTAGAGTAAAAAGAGGGACATTACATTAATCCTTCAAGAATATATAACAATTCTAAATTTGTATACATGAAACACCAGAGCTTCAACTAATGGAGGTGAAAGGAGAAGTAAACAAATTATAGCTGAGGACCTCAACACTCACTCCCAGAAATTGATAGACCTACTACACAGAAAATCAACAATGATACAAAGCAACTAAACACCACCATCAACCAACAGGATCTAACTGACATTTATAGAACACTCCATCCAACAGCAACAGAAAGCACATTCTTTAAAAGTCCCAATGAATAAAAATGAAAGCATAACATATCAAAATTTATGGGATGCAGCTATAACATTGATAAGATGAAAATTTATAGCATTAAATCTTTCTAATGGAGAAAAGGAAAGACCTCAAATCAAAAATCTAAGCTTCAACTTCAAAAAAAAAAAAAGAAAGAAAGAAAGATAAAGCAGAGCAAAAGAAACCAAAAGCAAGCAAAAGAAAGGAAATAATAAAGATGAGACAGAAGTCAATGGGAAATTGGAACAAAAAAAAATTCATGGGAGAAAAGTTGGTTCTTTGAGGAAAAAAGAAGTCAGTGAAATCAACAAACCTTTAAGCAAGTAAGAGAAGACACAAGTCACCAGTATCAAGAAAAAAACAGGTGAAATCACTAAACATCCTGCAGGATAATAAGGGAATACTGCTAATGGAATTCTAAAAAATATACTTGTAAATTAAACTTATAAGAAATGATCAATTCCTGGGAAACACAAATTACCAGGGAACTTAAGTAATTCTATACCTATTAAGTAAACTGAATGTATAATTTAAAATCTCTCAAAAAAAGATAACTCCAGGCCTAGATCCTTAAGAAAACAATTTTACCAAAACTCTTCCAGAAAATTTAGAAGAGGGGGAACACTTCCCAAATAATACTATGAAGAATTTTATTTTTTGTGTGGGTTTTTTTGTTTGTTTTTTGTTTTTGTTTTTTTGGCTAAGACAGGTTTATTGGACATTTCTTTTTTTATCATATTTTATTTTTTTATATTTTATATATATTTGTATATATTTTATATCTTATGTTCATTATGGTAAGTATACTCTTTTATCATCATCCCCTATTTCCCCATCCCCTCACCCACCTCCCCTCTGGTAACCATCAGTTTGTTCTTTATAATTAAGAGTCTATTTCTTGGTTTATCTCTTTTTTTTTCCCTTGTTTGTTTGTTTTGTTTGCTAAATCCCACATATGAGTGAAATCATATGGTATTTTTCTTTCACTAACCGACTTATTTTGCTTAGCATTATACGTGCTAGCTCCATCATTGCAAATGACAAGATTTCACTCTTTTTATGGCTGAATAATATTCCACTATATATATGTCATCTTCTTTACCATTCATCTGTTAACGGACCTCATCTTCTTTATCCATTCATCAGTTGATGGGCACTTGGGCTGCTTCCATAGCTTGGCTATTGTAAATAATGCTGCTATAAACATAGGGGTACATGGTTCCCTTCAAATTAGTGTTCTTGTATTCTTTGGGTAAATAGCCAGTAGTGTAATTCCTGGTTTGTAGGGTAGTTCTATTTTTAACTCTTTGAGGAACCTCCATACTGTTTTCTAGAGTAGCTGCACCAGTTTGCATTCCCACCAACAGTGCAAGAGGGTTTCTTTTTCTCCACATCCTCACCAGCACCTGTTGTTTCTTATGTTTTTGATTTTAGCCTTTCTAACAAGTATGAAGTGATATCTCATTGTACTTTTTATTTGCATTTGCCTGATGATGAGTAATGTTGAGCATCTTTTCATCTATCTATTGGCCATCTGAATATCTTCTTTGGAGAAATGTCTGTTCATGTCTTTTGTCCATTTTTTAATTGGATTTTTTGGGTTTGAGTGTTGAGTTTGATAAGTTCTTTATAGATTTTGGACACTAACCCTTTATCAAATATGTCATTTGCAAATATCTTCTCCCATTCCATAAGTTGTCTTTTAGTTTTATGGACCATTTCCCTCTGAAAAAGATTTGAAAACTAGATACACTGCTTCTCCACAAAAAAAAAAAGGATAAAAAGACCAAATTGAGACCAGTAGGAGAGACACAACCTCACCAAAACCCCATCCCTGGCATGGCAATCCAAGTGATCCAGAGTGCTATGGGAAACTGAGATTCCCTTTTTAGAGGGCTCACATCAGTCTCACTTGCCCTAAGACTCAGCAAAAAAATAGTAGTTTGAAAAGTGCCTAGACTGTATGTGAAGGAGATACATTTTCTGATCAAAACACATCCGCTGGAGAGGCCAGGGACAGTTGAAACGTTCCCTGGAGATGAAGGAGCTGGAAGACACCCATTTTTGCACTCTCTACCTACCCTGCTAGCACACGTCGGTGAGCTCAGATGTGGCACACTCTCACTGCCTTGTTAAAACAGGTGGGGCAAGTGGTCATGGCACTATCCCTCTGCCTTGCTGAAGCTGGAGTACATAGGTAGTTGCAGCACTCCACTCCCTGACTGGGACTCGTGAGCAGGAGCAGGGGTGGAATTCTCTTGCTCCCATCCTCAAGCCATCATGTGCACAAAGAAAAGCATTCCCCCACTGCATTCCTGAAGCCTACAGGTGCACACAGTCAAGACATTTCCCCACTGCCTTTCTAAAGGTGGCAAGTATTCCCCACCCTCTACACTCTCCAGCCACCAAGCCAAAGCCAGCAGAGGGGCACAATCCACTCAGAGGATATCCATTGATTTCATGGCTCTAGTGGCCAAGAAGACTGTGTTTCTGAGCTCCACAAGCATGTAACAATCAGAAAGTCAATTCTTGGCAGGCCAGCATCCCCAGAGCACTGCACAGACAGACCAAAAAATACCCTAATATTCCCATGAAAAAGGCCTATTAGCCTGGAGCTTCAGCCTGAGGGAAAGACTTCAAGTTTCCCAAATATCTACGAGGCTAAGGAGGCACTCCCAAGGAATATAAGAAGGTAAACACCATCCCCTACATGAGGCCTCAAGACTGAGGGAAGTAGCTGTTTCACCTAATACACAGAAACAAACACAGAGTCAAGTAAAATAAGGAAACAGAGAAATATGTTACAAACAAAAGAATAAGATAAAACTTCAGACAAAGACCTTAATAATACAAAGATAAGTAATTTACCTGATGAAGAATTCAAAATAATGGCCATAAAGATGCTCACTGAACTCAGAAGAAGAATGGATAAACACAACGAAAACTTCAACAAAGAGATAGAAACTCTAAGAAAGTACCAAACAGAAGTCACAGAACTGAAGAATGCAATAACTGAACTGAAAAATGCACTAGAGGGGTTCAACAGCAGACTGGATGAAGCAAAAGAACAAGTCAGTGAGCTGGAAGACAAAGCAATGGAACTAACCCAGACAGAGAAAAAAAAAAAGAAAAAAGAATTTTTTTAAATGAAGATAACTAAAGAGACCTATAGGACAACATTTAAAGCATAAAGCATTCATATTATAGGTGCCCCAGAAAGAGAAGAGAGAAAAAAGGCACAAGCTTACTTGAAGAAATAATGACTGAAAACTTTCCTAACCTAGGAAAGGAAACAGACATCTAGGTCTAGGAAGCTTAGAGAGTTCTAAATAAGATAAACCCAAAGAGATCCACACCAAGATACATTATAATCAAAATGTCAAAAGTTAAAGAGAGAACCTTAAAAACAGCAAGAGAAAAACAAATTGTTATGTTCAAGAGAAACCCCATAAACTTATAAAATTTATCAGCAGAAACTTAGCAGGCCAGAAGACAGTGGCATGACATATTCAAAGTGCTGAAAGGAAAAAATTTCCAAGAATACCCAGCAAGGTTATCATTCAAAATTGGAGGAAAGATGAAAAGTTTTCTAGACAGGCAAAAGCTAAAGGAGTTCATCACTACTAAACTGCTCTTACAAGAAATGTTAAACGGACTTCTTTAAGCTGAAAAGAAACGGCACTAATTAATAAGAAAACATAACAAAAGTAAAAATCTCATTGGGAAAGGTAAATAAATATATAGTAAAATTAGTGGATTAATCACTTATAAAGCTACTATGCAGGTTAAAAGACAAAACTAGCTAAATAAACTAAAACTACAATAATAATTTATGGGATACACAAAATAAAAAGATATAAAATTTGACATCAAAAACATGGAACATGGAGGAGGGGAGTAAAACTGTACTTTTGGAATGTGTTCAAACTTACATTGCTACCAACTAAAAATAGTTGGTTATATATGTAGGATATGTGTGAACCTCATAGTAACCACAAAGTAAAAATTATTGTAAATACACCAAAAAATGAGAAAGAAATCTAAACATAAAACTAATGGTCATCAAACAACAAGGGAAGAGAAAGAAGAAATGAATAGAGAACTTACAAAAACAACCAGAAAGCAATTAACAAAATGGCAATAAGTACATATTTATCAATAATTACCTTAAATTAAATGACTAAACTGTCCAATCAAAAAATTAGGACAGCTGAATGGATATATATATATTTTTTTAAAAAAGACACATCTGTATACTGCCTACAAGATACAGATAGACGGAAAGTAAAGGGTGGAAAAAGATATTCCATACAAATAGAAATGTAAAGAAAGCTGGTGTAGCTATATTCATATCAGACAAAATAGTCTTTAAAATAAAGACTGTAATAGAAGACAAAGAGGGACATTACATAATGATAAAGAGATCAATCCAGCAAGAAGATATAACATTTATAAATATATATCCACTCTACATAGGAGCACCAAGATATATAAAACAAATACTAACAGACCTAAAGGGAGGAATGGAAAGCAATACAACAATAGGGGACTTCAACACCCTTCAGTGGATAGATCATCCAAACAGAAAACCAATAAGGAAGCATTGACCCTAAAGACACATTAGACCAGAGGAACTTAATAGAACATGCCATCCCAAAATAGCAGAATACACATTCTTCTCAAGTGCATGTAGAACATTCTCTTGGATAGATAACATATTAGGCCACAAAGCAAATCTCAAATTCAAGAAGACTGAAATCATATCATGTATCATTTCTACCACAGTGGTATGAAATTACAAAAAAATTACAAGAAGAAAACATGAAAGTACAAATACATGGAGATTAAACAACTGTTACTGAACAACTACTGGGTAATAGAAGAAATCAAAGGAGAAATGAAAAAACACCTAGAGACAAATGAAAATGGAAATGCAAGTACCAAAACTATGGGCTGCAGTAAAAGCAGTTCTAATAGGAAAGTTCATAGCAATACAGGACTACCTTAAGAAACAAAAGAAATATCACAAAAACAATTTAACTTTACACCTCAAGGAACTAGAAAAAGAAGAACAAATGAAGCCCAAAGTTAGTAGAAGAAAGAAAATAATAAAGATCAGAGTGGCAATAAGTGAAATAGAGACTAAAAAGACAATAGTAAAGATCAATAAAACTAAGATATGGTTCTTTGAAAAGATGAACAAAATTAAATCTTTAGCTAGACTCACCAAGAAAATAAGAGACAGAGTTCCAATAAATAAAATCAGAAATGAAAGAGTAGTTACAATTGATACCACAGAAATACAAAGGATCATGAGACTACTATGAATAATTATATGCCAACAAATTGGAGAACCTAGAAGAAATGTAAAAATTCCTATAAACTTACAGTCTTCCAAGACTGAATCATAAAAAAATAGAAAATCTGAATAGACTGATTATTAGTAAGGAGATTAAATCAGTAATCAAAAACTTCTAACTAGCAGAAGTCCAGAGCCAGATGGCATTACTGGTTAACTCTACCAAACATTTAAAGATTTAATACCTAGCCTTCTCAAACTCTTCCAGAAAGTTGAAGAGGAGGTAATGCCTACAAACTCATTTTATGAAGCCAGCATTACCCTGATACCAAAACTAGAACGACCACCACACATATAAAACAACAGTAATAATAAAAATTACAGGCCAATATCCCTGTTGAATACAGGTGCAAAAATCCTTAACAAAATATTAGGAAACCAAAGTCAGCAATACATTAAAAGGATCACACAACATGATCAAGTGGGATTTATTCAGGTATGCAAGGATAGTTCAATATTTTTAAATCAATGAATGTGATACACCATATTAATTTAAAAGATTAAAATCATATAATAATCTCAATAGATGCAGAAAAAAGCATTTGACAAAATTCAACATCCATTTGATAAAAACACACAACCAAGTGAGTATAGAAGTAACTTACCTCAACACCACATATGAAAAACCCACAGCTAATATCATACTCACCATTCATCAGTAGTGAAAAGCTGATAGCTTTTCCTATGAGATCAAAAACAAGACATGATCCCCCCTCTCCTCACTTTTATTCAACGTATTATTGGAAGTCCTAGCCACAGCAATTAGGCAATACAAATTAAAAAAAAAAAAAAGGCATACAAATTGGAATGGAAGATGCCATAAATAGGAAAGTTGGTAAGTATGCCCCACCCCCTACACTCTCCAGCCACCTACCCAAAGCCAGCAGAAGAGCACAACCTACTCAGAGGTTTTCCAGATGACACAATGCTATAAATAGAAAAACCTAAAGATTCCACCAAAAAACTGTTAGAACTAGTCAATGAACTCAATAAAGTGATACAGGATACAGGATAAAAAATTAATATACAAAAATCTGTTGAGTTTCTATAAACTAATAATAAACTATCAGAGAGAGAGATCAAGATAATTCCACTTACAATTGTATCAAAAATAATAAAATATCTAGGAATAAATGTGACCAAGAAGATGAAAAATCTGTAGACTGAAAACTCTAAGACATTGATGAAAGAAACTGAAGAAGACACAAATAAATGGAAAGATATACAATGGATTGGAAGAATTAACATTATTAAAATGTCCTATACAACCAAAGCAATCTACAGACTCAATGCTACCCCTATTAAAGTTCCATTGGCATTTTTCACAGAACTAGAAAAAATAATTCTAAAATATATATGGAACCATAAAAGGACCCAAGTAACTAAAAAATCTTGAGAAAGAACAACAAAGTCAGAGGTATCATGCACCCTCATTTCACACTCTACTACAAAGCTACAGTAATCAAAACAATACAATAGTGGAATAAACACAGATACATCAGTAAAACAGATTAAAGAGCCCAGAAATAAACCCACACATAATATGTTCAATTAATTTACACGAAAGGGGGCAAGAATATACAATGGGGAAGGGACAGTCTCTTCAATAAATAGTATTAGAGAACTGGACAGCTACATGCAAAAGAATGAAACTAAACCACTATCTTACACCATATATAAAAATTAATTCAAAATAGGGGCGCCTGGGTGGCTCAGTCAAGCATCTGCCTTCAGCTTAGGTCATGGTCCCAGAGTCCTGGGATCGAGCCCCACATCAGGCTCCCTGCTTGGCAGGAAGACTGCTTCTCCCTCCCCCACTCCCCCTGCTTGTGTTCCCTCTCTCGCTGTGTCTCTCTCTATCAAATAAATAAACAAAATCTTTAAAAAAAAAAAAAAAGCTTATTACTTGCCAGACCCTCCCATTTAGACACTACGATATTCCCAGTTGCTAGCCAAGGTCCTTCTCCAGAGATACCACTCTGAACTAAGGTGTCACCATTGTCATAGGCTCTTGCCATTCCCCATGCCCTGCCCATCAAATCCGATCCTTTGGGATATTGATTTTTCATCTTCCCCCCGGGGACCGCTGTTTCTCCTACAGTATCCTAGCCCCACACTACTGCTCTCTCCAGAAGCACAGATTCACATCACTGGAAGGGCAAGTCAGGAGGCCAAATTAGGACAATCAAACTAAATTTAAGATGTACCACCATGGCCAATCATAATGAGAGCATCACAAATGAATGCCAAAAATCTACAGCACCCAAAATCCAAGAATCAAAATTAGACTCATACACAGGGTTCTACCCCTCCCCACAATGCCCATGGAAAAAGCCTTCTTTCTCTCTCAATTTGACGTGTCCTTTCTGTCACCCCTCCCCTGTTTATGTTTGGGCTCACTACCAGCAACCGCTTTAATTACCACTTCACTATCTTACTGAAGGAGAGAGATGTTTCCACAGAGCACATCTGCCCAGAGCTTGACAGCTATGAACCCATTTGGTGTACCCAGTAAAGGCAGTCAGGCAGTGTCATCCACAGGTGTGCATGAGTCTACATGGGGTTTAGGTGTGCTGTCTACCCCTGTATGTTTGATTAGTGAAGGAGGGTTGGAGATGAACAGTTAACCACAGGGAGGTAGGAGAGGGCTGTCCCCATCTCCACACCCACACTCACAGGATGTAGATTTTATTTTTTTTCATTATTCTAAACAGACTATTTGCTTGCATGGATCTGATGGCTGGATACTTAGGAAATAGGGAATGTTTTTTGTTATATGAAAAAAATAAAAAATAAACCCATTATATTTGGATCCACAACAGCACAGTTACTGAAATCTAAATTCTCATGTATCACAGGTCTTTTGAGAAAGTGTGCCTTCTTCATTCTTGGGCAGAGAAACACTCTGAGTGTTTCCTCATCCCATCTCCACTAGGCACTAGCATTGGAAAACATGGCTAAGTGGGGTGTTTGGCCAACAGACGCCTTGTACTTTATCCCTTTCCCAGGCACAAACTCTTCCCACGCCTGCACTTCTGGGGCTTGTTCCTTTTCCTTTTGCAAAAGCAGGGCCTGCTGTCCAGAGCTGGCACTGTTGGGTTCCTGGCTGCCTGGGCGATGGCTAGGTCCAGCAATGGAGGTATAGTGTGATGGGTTGCACTTATGGGGATTATTTGGAGAGGGAAAGGGGGAAAGCTCAAACTGTCTGTTATGGGCACAGTGTATGCTCAAAGACAGAAACAGGACCTGTGCTCAGAGGTATGAGCTGATCACAGAATGTGCTCTATTAAGTGATGAAGCAGACAGTGCTGGACAACAGTGGAGGGCAGAGGCCAGGGGCTATTTTTACACTTTAGGGAATAGAGTTAAGAATTTTGGACAGGACAGCATGTATTACACCTAGCTGGCTGGGAGACTTAAGGCGTCTCTCACCCGTCTTCTTCTTCTCTAATTTCTGTGTCTCATTCTCCTGTAGACTTCATTCTCATTTTTCAAGGTAGCCACTCCTTGTTACCACAATGGCAATCTCTGTAGGATCACTTATATTTAAGTTACACCTCCATATTCAAAGTATCCTGCAAGATAGTAGAATATAGCAACACTAGTCGGAATCCTGCACCCTGTACATTTGTTCTTTTGGGCTAATGATTCAAAAAATATTTGAAGCAATATAAACTTTAGAACCTAACTCTTTCACACCCCACCCCACCCCACCCCACTCCCCAACACACTTAAAAATCTGTTGGATTCTCCTCAACCCTATGACTCTATCCCTTTCTTCTTCTCCCTCATAATCTAACTTCTTGAAAAACATACTCATATTTGCCTTTTCCATTTTCTCATCTTCTGTGTCCTCTTCAGCATGTCAGCCTAGCTGCTACCCCCACCACTGCCCCAGACAGCTCTCATGAAATTCAAGTACCTCCACGTCATTTGCCAGGTGGGTACACTCCTAATAGTACACAGCTTCTCCCTTTCCCCTTCTCGAGGCACTCTCCTCCCTGGAGTCTGGGACACCACACTCCCCAGGCCTCCCTCCCAATTCCTCCTGCTAGGTCTCCTTTGCAAGCTCTTCCTTTCCCTGACACATCGACACTGGGGCACCTCTTTGTTCTTAATTCCAAAGCCCATGGCCCTTCCTGCCACAGACTATCTCCCACTCTCAATTCCCATTGACATGCAGAGGGCTCCCAATTTAAACCCGTCATCTAAGATATCTCCGAATCCAGATGTGTACATACAAACTCCCACCACCAGCTATTCCCTCCTGGGGACCCATAGGCACACCCAAGACCAAACTCATCATCCTCCTTCCACAGCCTCCTTATTGCTGGCATTCCATGTTGCATTCCAGAATCTGCGAGTTGTCATTGGCATGTTCCTCTCTCTCATCACCCAGTCCACACCCAAATTGCCACAAGTCCACATACTTCTCTCCATTCCCACTGCCACCATCCTACCTGGAACCAAACCCTTCATTTGTCATCTAACCTGTTGTGTTGGCTTCCTACACATACCCTGGCCTTGCTATCTCTACACACAACACACAGAGAGTATTATTTTCAAAATTCAAACCTAGCATGTGTCTCCAATGCTAAAAATAACAATAAAAAAATGAAACAAAAATAAAGTCTGCAATGGCTTTCCATTGCTCTTGTAAGAAAGACCAAAACTGAATTCAGTTATCAGTTCTAGCAGTTTTTGGTGGCGTCTGTAGGGTTTTCTATATATATAGTATCATGTCATCTGCAAATAGTGAAAGTTTTACTTCTTCCTTACCAATTTGGATGGTTTTAAAAATTAAATATAAGAGTTTAAAAAAAAAAAAAAAGGACCAAAACCCTTAGCAAGACCAGCATGTGGACCCTCCCTATCTCTACATCATCATATTGACCCATTCTTCCCTTCCTTTCTGTGTTGGAGCCACACTGGAGCAGGGTCAATCCAGTGGGCAGAACACAGCAATAAGAGATACTGGCAGCCAGGCAGGTGAAAGCATCATGGTTAACAGGACTGCAGCACTGTGTGTACCTTCTTCATTAGTGATTCAACAGAATCTTCTTTTGAGGCCCTCTCATTATTCTGGTCTCATCTTACCTTTTTAGAGTAGGTGGCCTCCGGAATAACCTATCTCCTCTCATGTGATGGACAAGAGAAAACATGAGAAATAGACATGAAAAATATAGTCCCTGAAACTGTTGCATCATTTCGATTCAAGACTACTCAGGGCACCTGGGTGGCTCAGTCATTAAGCGTCTGCCTTCAGCTCAGGTCATGATCCCAGGGTCCTGGGATCGAGCCCCGCATTGGGTTCCCTGCTCAGCAGGAAGCCTGCTTCTCCCTCTCCCACTCCCCTTGCTTGTGTTCCCTCTCTCGCTGCGTCTCTCTCTGTCAAATAAATAAATAAAATCTTTAAAAAAAAAAAAAAACTACTCAGTCAATATCCTTTATATAAGGACACTCACGACATACTCTTTTTAGAGTTAAGGACAAAACTCTTAAGTCAAGATTCAAGCTAGTCTACTTCTATTCATGATATAATGGAAATCATGTAGCTTATAGTGTTTTATTTAATTTATATCTCTACCTATCATCTATCTACCCAGGTTGCCAGAAACTCCAAAGTTAAATTAAGGCTAAGAGCAGCAAGTATCTTTAGATTGTGGTTATATCTTCCTTTTAATCCTTTGTTGCTGTTGTTTTATCCTTTGTCCTTATTTTCATAGTCCTATTGTATGTGACTAAAAGGCACCCTTCTGTGAACCCCCCAGAGACTTCCCGGGGTCTGGGGAGGAAGGCATTGCCACAAATCCCTGGGTGGCAGTCACTGGCCTTCAAGGGGAGGCAAGGAGCCCCAAGGGAGTTCTGGCCTCTGGGAAGGCTCAAGGCCAGCTGGTGTTGTGGCATGGAAAGAGGGAAGGCACAGTGTCCTCCATGACTCTCATACCCAGGCAATGGAATCACTGAAAGGACATTGATTTTACAGACTGTATTGTATTTTCAAACACCATTCAAACCAGAAACATTTCAGGCTATGAAGCCAACAAGGTCACCCTAAAACAGAAAATTTTTAAATCTTAAAAAAATTGCATAAATCATTTAAAACCTTGAAAACACATAATATGCTACTTTTTTTTTAAGTTACCACCTTTTCCAAAATCCATGCAAATTGCAGAGCCAAAAGAAGAAAACTAAGTAGTTTTTCAAAGTGTTGTGCCAGTCATGGGTTTTTTTTACAGAGCTCCTTAGATTGAGATCCATAAAAGGGAGGTACCATTTCCCATTGCTTCACCAACTTTTTAAAGCCAAGGCTGAAACTTCCATTCCTTCTTTTACTTCTTTCTACTCCCAGATTCAGAAGTAATCTCGAATTAAGGGGAGAATCACTCCAAACTGCTGCTAACCAGGTCGTAGCTCACAAACAAGCACCATTAATAAGAGTAGCAGCCCCTGAGGTAGGCAGGCATGTGCCCATCACTCTCCTAACTGCTGTAAGCTTCATGACACCCTCCGAACTGGGCTCTACCACCTCAGAGATCAGCAAACCGAGAGGTCGAGCAATATGCCCAAGGTCAAAGAGACTAACCAGCAAAACTGACACTCGAATCTTCTCTGGCCAGTGTAGTGTATTTCTGACACTTTTTGCGTTTCTTTTCTTTTCTCCTCACTTTCTACGTTCCTGCCCTTTATCAATATTGACCTCAGGAAAGGACCTGGTATTGGCCATTTATATTTCATTGTGATTTTTAATCAGTATTACCACCTGAACGTGTAACATATGCATTGTTTTCCTGATTATGAAAATCATCACATTAAAGATTCTAATTAGAGAATTGTTACTTTTTGAACTAGTATAGATCTAAGCAATCATATAGTACAACTGCTTCCTTTTAAAGAAATGTCATTTGAGGTCTAAAAAGATGACTACAACTTGCTGAAGGTCACACAGCTAAATAAGTCTCTAAAAGACTCTTCATCCTTAAAAATCATAAATTTCCTAAAACATAATTAAGGATTTTTTTTTATAATTTTAAGGTTGACGATAAAATCTTTTCTCAAAGCCCTTGAGGCCAGATCCAATGACAAATTTCTTATAAATTGCCAAAAGAAGTATGAGGACCTGAAACCTGAATCTTTTGGAAGAATTCTTCCCCCTGGTAAAGGAATTTCAAGCCACAATGAGCAAGTGGAAGCAAGAGCTCAAATGTGAAGCCCCTTCCCACAGAGCCGCTGACTAGCCCATTACCTGGCTGCCTCTGAGCCCACTGGGCTCAACTCCTGCCCTTCCCAAGCTGCCTAAGAACCACCTCCAGAGAGCAGAGGGGCCTCTGCACAAGCAGAAGCCTCGGCATGCCCTCCTCATAGGGCTCTCCAGAACCTCACATCCAGGCCAGGCACAAGGTAAGATTCACCCTGCCGGGCGCCTGGGTGGCTCAGTCGTTAAGCGTCTGCCTTCGGCTCAGGTCATGATCCCAGGGTCCTGGGATCGAGTCCCACATCGGGCTCCCTGCTCGGCAGGAAGCCTGCTTCTCCCTCTCCCACTCCCGCTGCTTGTGTTCCTGCTCTCGCTATCTCTGTCTCTGTCAAATAAATAAATAAAATCTTAAAAAAAAAAAAAAAAAAGATTCACCCTGCCACACACGCCACCTCCATGGAAAGCCATGGGCCTCTGTGTCACTGAATAGCGACCTCTGGCCACATGGCAGGCCCTGGAGGTTCTTCATTTCCTCTGCAGCTGGGCTTCTTACACCCACACTGGAGTGGTATTATACTGACACACTGGGTTTGACAGTGGATGGGACAATCTTCCAGTGGGAGGGGCCACACACATAGACGGCATTATAATCGATAGCTATTCAAAAGCAGGTGCTGATACAGCAAGCTTGAGCCATTTGATTGAGAGCCTGTGGCATGCCGCCCCCATCCTGGCAGAGGGCCTACACCTTAACCTCACACAGCTCACCTGGATCTCAGCCTCCTGAGCCTATGTGCCGGGGATACGCTGCCATACCACATCCCACCATTTCCCCACTTGCTGGAAAGGAGTCAAGGTGACCCCTAAATAAGCTTTTGTGGAAGAGCAATGCATTTTTCACCCAGTTAGTATTAATGGGGTATAAATTTCATTCTGAAAACACCTCTGTGCTGGTCAGAACTGCATGTGTCTAGAGGGACAGGCAGAGACCAACTCACAAAAAACAATGTCAAACTCAGGCATGAAAATTCAACTTCTATATGTTAAACTAAACACTTTACAAAATTACAATCAATTGCCTTCACTCCCTCTTGGATAAAAGTCAAATTGTAAAGGTTTTATACCAGAAAAGAAGCATGCTTTTGAAACGAAGTCAGGAATCTGAGAGGTTGGAAAGCTGACGCCCCAGGGAAAAACTGTGTATTGGCCTTGCAGACTTCCCCTGGAAGAGTCACTGTAGTACTCCATTTATCCCCCAAGAGCCAGGGCCCCAGCACAAGCCCAGAGCAATGACCTGAGCACCTGCCGTCCACCTGCATGTCCTCTGAGCACCTCTGGGTCAGTCTCTGCTCTGGTCTGACCTCTCTTGCACAGCCTTCAGTCTACATTCCAGATCTCAGCCCTAAGCGGGGCTGTCCTGTTGCTACCACCCAATCCCACGTCTCTGTGGCCAGGACTACCAATATGTCCCTGCCCCTGAGGCTGGCATCAGCACCAATTCTCCCAGCTATGTGTGCTTGACAGCTCGGCCCAGCACACAGCCAAGGAAGGAGCAAATTCCTCAGTCTGAGGGTCTGACCTTAACATTTCAAAGGCATAGTTATCTCGACCCTGGAATGAGGAGCCTGAGCAGTGGGAATGCTGATAACCGCACTACTTCAAAGTAATTAGATTAAAAATACTTATGTAAGCTTGTAAAGATTTGGAAAAATCGGACCAAGTGATTGGTGATTTATGTAAATATAAGAATTCATGAATTCCATTCCAAACAAATCCTTTCCAAGCAAAATGCAGAGCTGCAGAATCACCCATATGTCTGGCCCTTTTATTTATATACATATATACCCATATAAATGCATTTTGTTTGGACTAGAATATATATTATATATTAATTTTTATATATACTTATGAATATATATTTGATATAATATATTGTAATATAATAATATATATTACATATATTAATGTGTTTTGTTTGGAAAGGATTTATTTGGAATGGAATTCATGAATTCTAATATTTACATAAATCACCAGTCACTTGGTCTGATTTTTTTCTAAACCTTTTTATATATGTGTGTGTGTACATATATATATACATATATATGTATATGTTTGTGTGTATATATATGTCTATATGTATATGTATGTGTGTGTATTTGTGTGTGTTTGTGTGTGTGCATGTGTATAGAGAGAAAGAGAGAGAAATTAAATTGAGCCCTTTATGCCAAGGCTCAGGTATAAATTGACCACAATTAATTAAAGTTTATAAAAGAGAAGCAACGGCTCCTGGGATATCTTAAGCACACAAACTAGCTCCCAGGACCTGCAAGCTCATACAGCTGCACCTCATACTCAGCCACAGAAAGAACAAAGTGCATAGTTAATCACTATGCCCAGCCACAGTAGGCAGAAACGCAAGTGTCCTTCATGAGAAATAACCCCAACTCTTAGAGTTTTAAGCAATGTCATAAGAATCACTGTCCAGTTCTGTGGATCAAAACACCACAGTGAACAGAGGTGAGGTCCCAAACCACTGAGGACCAGGCAAACCATTTCAGATTGCTATGGACTGAATGTTTGTGTCCCCCCAAAATTAATATATGTTTAAGTCTTACTGCCCAATGTGATGGTATCTGGAGGCAGGGGTCTTTGGGAGGTGATTAGGTCATGAGAGTGGAGCCCTCATAAATGGAGTTAGTGCCCCTATAAAAGAAACCCACAGAGCTCCCTCACCCTTTCTGCCCCATTGCAGGATACAACAAAGTCTGTGACCTGGAACAGGTCTCACCTGACTGCTGGCACACCAAGATCAGACTTCCAGCCTCCAGAATTGTGAGAAATCAGTTTTGTTGTTTATAAAACACTCAGTCTATGGTAATTTGTTACAACAGCGCTAACTGACTAAGACACGCATAAAGGGCTCTAGCCAGGGACCTTCTCATGAAATATTTAACAAGCACAAAAATTTTGCCTAATGTAGCTTCTGTCTGGCTTTTCTCTCTCTCCTCTTGGAAAAACTGTTCCTGCCCCACCCCCACCTGCCACCCCAGTGGTCCAATTTCACCACCAGGTAAGAGAGACCACGTGCCTATCACCTTGAGCTCACTTTCTCATCTCAGGATCAGAGGAAGCCCCTCTTCCAGCCAGGCCCTAGGGCAACCCCTTTTCCAAGGAGCCCACCTGCATCAGGCTCTGTCCTAGGGTCCAGCCCTTCCTGCAAGTGTTCCCTCTGGGTCCCCAGACCTGTGCTCAGTGCTTACTTCTGCCAGCTTCTGTTGCTTGGGGACACAAGGCTGCCTGAGCTGTGTTAGCAACTCACCTTGCTTTGTGCTCTCTCCCCTGGCCCAGTTTTGCTCCAATTGCTTCTGTCTCCATCATTGCTCTTAACAATTTCCCTGGAGTGTCATTTCACTCAGCCTCCTAAACTCCACTTCAATGCCTCCTTTCTCTCCCCTCTTTCTAACCCACCATTCCACTTGGGAGAAAATAACTGAGCTCCTTAAGATGCTGCCCTCCATGCTATTCAACTTCCCTCCATCATCAATGGCCTCTTGATTATAAGAATCACCAATTACTCTACTTAAGGAGCACTACATTTATACAATAGGTACATATCCATGTTAAAGACAGCCATTATCTCATTAAGGGAGGACCCTTCAAATATTTAATGCTTGGAGTCATACTTTATACCATTTCACACCTCCCTTTTGTCCCACTTGGCATCACCCCTCAATCTGCAGTCACTGGGAAAGAGTATGTTTAAGCATAGTTTTAGTGATTAACTATGCACTTATTCAAAATATGATTCTGCATCTAGGGGTGCCTGGGTGGCTCAATCGGCTAAGCGTCTGCCTTCAGCTCAGGGTCCTGAGATAGAGCCCTGGGTCAGGATCCCTGTTTGGCAGGGGAGTAAGCTTCTCCCTCTCCCTACGCTCTTGTGCTCTCTCTCACTCACTCTCTCTCTCAAATAAATAAAATCGTTTTTAAAAATTTGATTCTGCATCTCTACTAAGAATTGCTGGGCAATTCTAAATTCAAAACCTCTGTTTACCTGGAAAAGCATTGAATATGACCAAGTGTTGAATATGCTCAAGAAATATTTGTTCAAAGGATAAATGGATAGATAGATGGATGGGTGGGATGAATGGATGGATGCGTGGGTAGATCCAACACTAAACATTTCTGGAGATGTCAAGATCTCTTCACTTTGCGTCACAGTTCCAAGGAGGGAAGTAAGAAATGAGGGGCATAGGGCTGCTCCAGATCCAGCAGGAGCTGCTCCCTCCCCATGAGGTCATTGGTCATTTCCAGGGGATTTGTCCTATAGAGCTTTGCACAACACAATTAAAGTAATCATCATAATAAAATAATAATATTGCAGTACACTAGCCACATGTCAAGTGCTCAATAGCCACATGTGGTTAGTGGCCACCACACTGGAGCATTTCATCACCACAGAAATTTTATTAGTCAGTACTGTGAGACGAGAAAACATGAGGAAGCCATTTAAGATGCCCTAGAACTCCTTCCATGTGAGTAACATGCTCACATTAGTACTGGTCTCACTCCAGTGTCAATTGAAATACCATGTCATTTGTACAGTCTAATAGGAAATATATATTTGGTCTTTGTCCCTGGTTCCTGGCATCAATCTCCTAAAACCTTACCCTTGGAATTCCCTGAAAGATAGGACTGTCTTTTGTTATTCATAACAAGCCCCTTTAGACCACACCTGAGTTTATGCTAATGAGGAGATTCTTATGAGTCCCTAGATAGTTTCAGGAAGGGGTTGGTCCAAGGCTCAATTAGAGGGTTGGAATTTTCAGTCCCATCCTCCCTTAACTTCTGGGGAGGGGAGAAGGGCTGGCAATTGAGTCTAATCACCAATGGCCAATGATTTAATCAATCATGCCTCTGTAATGAAACCATAAAAATCCCTAATGGACAGGTTTCAGACCCGCCAGGTTGGTGAACACATAGAGCTGCTGGGACAGTGCACCACAGGAGAGCATGGAAGTTCCATTGGCACCCTCCACCCCCAATACAATGCCCCATGCATCTCTTCCATTTGGCTGTTCCGAAGTTGTATCCTTTATAATAAACTGGTAATAGTAAGTAAAGTGCTTTCCCGAGTTCTGCAATTTGTTCTAGTGAATTATTGAACCTGAGAGGGGGCTGTGGGTACTCCCAAATTTGTACTCAGCCAGGCAGAAATATGGGTAGCTTGGGCACCACATTTGAAACTGGTGTCTGATGTGGGGACAGTGTCATGGAACTGAGCCCTTACACTGTAGAGTACATGCTAACTCTAGGAATTAGTGTCAGAGTTGAATTGTTAGATACCCTGTTGGTCAGTTGAACACCCACTTGGTCAGAGAATCCGAGAACTGATTGGCATAAAGGAAAAATTCTCTCAGTTTCACTTTTCTCTTTCAATAAAAAGACTGTGGGGGTGTGTTTTGGTGGCATTGTGCCTATAAGGAGGCTGCCTCTGGTCAGGGGGAGGGTTTCTATTTATACACTGTCTGCAGAGCACTTTGCAATCCTTCAGCATGAAGGGTTCCATATGAGTGCAAGGTGTTATTGCAAGGTGTTAACAGTTCCAAATGAACCTTTTCATTTAACTGTGTCAACCTCTGGATTAGCCAGTCTTAACTCAATAGATGGTGGAGTGGGCAGAACTAATGAGTTTTTGTTTAGAATATTTATATGTCTGACCTGAAAATTATGAGAGTTTTTTTTCAATTTGAACCAGCGGGAAATTTTAACCTTTTTGCCAAAATACATAGATCATTGAAACCTATTCCTCATTTTCTTTAAACATAGGTAGAATGAAACCCAGAAATAATAATGGCAATGATACTAAATATTCCCCCAGCATTTTTCTTTCAAAAACCTTGTGAATGTATACATAGATTAGCTTGCTCATCCTCCAACATCCCTAGACTTGTTTATTTGAAATGTTAGTGTGGACAATGGGAAAGAAGTGTGAGGTATTTACCTTGTGTTTACTCTCCCCTAATCTCTCTGGAGGAGGGAGGACTTTGCATCTATGCAGCATCCCAGCAGCATCCAGCAGCATTTCCACCGTGTAGTTCCAACTCTTGGGCTCAACTAATGCACTTATTTCTCCATGGGAGCCTGCAAACACATCCTGAGTCTTCTGAACACACTGCTTCATGGACACAACCAATCTGCTTTCCCTCCTCCAGCATGTGAGATAATCAAATATGTGTATTAATTAGAGTACTCTAGAGAAATAGAACCAATGGAATATATCCTTATATCTATATATCTATATCTATCAATGTCAACATAAACATATATCAATAGAGAGAGAGAGATTTATTATAGGGAACTGGCTCATGTTGTAGAAACTGGCAAGTCCAAAATCTGCAGAGCTGATAGCTGATGTCCCAGTTCAAATCCAAAGCCCAGAAACTGATGTGGAAGCAGGAAGAGGTGATATCCTAGTTCAAAGGCCACAAGGCAGGAGAATTATCTCTTACTCTATGAACAACAGCCTTTTGTTTTATTCAGGCCTTCTACTGATTGGATGAGGCCCACCCTAATGACTGATTGGAGGGCAGTCTGCTTTACTCAAAGGATTCAAATGTTTATCTCACCCCAAAACACAGAAATACACACGATAATATTTGACCAACTATTTGGGCGCCGTGGTCTAGTCACACCAATACATAAAATTAACCATCACACTATGTGTGTACATAAAGCAAAGCACAGTTCATGAGCATCTATCTCTCCTTTGGTGGGATCCAGTTTTCTCAGCCCTTCCACAAACCATCAGAGGAATCAACAGCAGAGCTCAGGCCAGTGACACCCACCAGTAGATTTCCTTATAGGGCCCCCATCTCCGTTCACACAAGCTGGGAATCACTGCATGCAAATGGTGGGCTGCTGTCAACACCTTCTGAGGTCCAGTCCCCCGCTGACCACAGGGCACAGCCATCACCATTCTCATGGCCCATCCCTGCCTGGAATGTGCTGTCCCCTAGAGACTCACTCAGAGTCAGCTCCTCAGGAAACCACACCTGCCCACCTGTCCCACTAAGAGGAACTCTGGATACTCTGTTGGTCTCCATTTAGAGACTACAAAGGGTAGGGCTTCAGGAGCATCTGGGCCAGCCCTCTGGCTTTACAGAAGTCATTGAGACCCAGAGAGGTAAACACCTTGACCAAGATGCTCAGAGAGCTAATGAGCCCTGACTGGAATATAGTCCCTCACGCCCACTCCAAGGCTCTGTCCACAGCAGCATCTCTGCAGACACTGTGTGAGGCTTCCAAGCACTCTTCAGCCATCATTCTTCTGCATTAGGCTTATAGCCACATTCAGAGCACAAATCAGGGATTCTATCTCTTTTGTACCCTCCTGCTGTATGTAGCCTTGACTCCCGCTGAATGCAGTAGCAGGCACTATCTGGCCTCTCCCCATGGGACATATTGGCACTTTCAGCAGGGCAAGCACTCCCCAGACTTTAGGAAAATCAAGAACACTCCCCACACATTCCCAAACACTCCTCCTGGGAGGAGGATGAGCAGCCATGGCTCCCTGCAAAGGCAGTGTACAGGTCCTCAGGAGCTGACCCCAACAAAATCCTCAGAGACGCAGTCCACCGTGGCTTTTCCTGTCCAGAAGAGTGAGTCAATGCCAGATGGGGACGGTGCCTGGACTTCATGGCTCCAGGGCCTGGACGCCTGGCCCGCCTCACCCCTCACTGACGATTTGCACCTCTGAGCTCCCTGCTCCCAGCTGGAACGGGCCATACTGATGGATGTGGGTTGTCGGTCCCAGACCACGTAGTAGGTGAAAGTTCTGGAAACTTCACAGAAAAGTCAGTTCTTGTAAAATTTCCAGTGTGTTTTTGTTAGCCCCAAAAGAGAGATCTGTGCGCTCTGGATTGCTCTGGTTCTGCCCATTCTAAAGGGCAGCAGCACTCTTCCTGGTTACTAAAGAGTGCCCCCCATATATAACCATATAACCTGGGTCAGGGCTAAATTGTCCCTAAAATTTAACCTCGGGTGTTTTCGATAACAAGGAGGGTAAATTGATAAAACCAAATGTATCAAAGTCAAAATCATAGATAATGCCAAAACAATTCCTATTGAAGTTTGAGGTATACCATATATTTCTCAAAATGTCGTGGAGCACAGTGTTTAATTCATTGGCGTCTTCAGGAGGTGTGGATTAGGACGGAGGGAGAGGCAGCCTAAGAACATGCGAAGGAAAGGCTCATAAGGACACGTTTTTATCCAAAACCTCCACTCAGCAAAATGGACTTAGCCTCCTCTGGCCTGACTGTAAAGAATAATGTTCCAGCTCTCACATCATTTCAAGAAGAAAGGATGGTCCTGAAATGTGTGATAACTGTTAACTCTAGGGTACTTTTCAGATCTACTTTCTTCTAAAGAGAGATCATCAACGTGAAGAGAAAGGTTCGACTATCCAGCAAAGCACTACCTACAAATATCCAAGCTGACATTGAGCAGCAGCCCCCGAGCCTGTGAGCTCGCACAGTCTTATTCTTCCAGTAACTGCAGCCCTGTCCCAGAGTCAGTGACTGACCTGATCCTGGGCAGGCCCCCACTGCATCTCCTCTCCCCTCCCATGATATGCTGAGAAGCCAGGTGTCCAAATAAATGAGCCTTGGATTGTAGCATTTGCCAGTTTCCCTGGTGTAAATATTACCACCATATTCAATTCCAAAACCCCAATGGTTGAACCACTGGGTGGCAAAGTTCTTGAATATTTGCCATCCCATGGCCTCTCTATGACTAACTGCCTCGCATCCCCTACACATTGGCTCAAATGTCGCCTTCTCGGGGAGACCTTCCCCAACCATCTCACCCTATATTCCCCATCCCCCTTCTCTGCTTTATCTTCTCCTTGTCATTTCTCATCATATTCACATACATAATTGATTTATTTCATGTATTTTATCTCTTCCCCGCTAAGGACATACTCCAGAGAGGCATGTGTATTGTCTGTTGTTCACTGATGTGTCTCCAGCTAAAGCAGCATCTGACACATGGTCAGAGCTCCACATTTACTAATCAGTGAGCCCCAGCTTTGGTTTGAGTATCCAGTAAACAATGCTTTTGTCTCTCCTGCCTTTGCACTTCTGGGATCCTCACTTAGAACCATCTTAGCCACAGCCCAAACCCCAGCTAGCTGTAGATAAAACCTTTGAATTCTGTCATCCAACTAACTCCTTCAAGTAGGAATAAATGGGATCTGTCCAAATGTGTCCATCAGAGATAGAATTCTCCTTAGCCCAGAGGCCTTCTATTTCTAGCTCGGCTGGCAGAAGAAAATGATCTCCTCCCTCCTTAGCAAAAAGGCTTATTTACAAGGGAAATAGCTCACTGTGCCCTGTACTATGCTCACAGGCTCTTCCTCACCATCCTGAGTTCAGAAACAGCAAATTGACACCTTAGCTCCCAAATACAGGGAGAGTCTCCGTTAGTAACAAGTGCTCCTGCATGTGTCTGTGGGAACAAAAATGCAGAACCTGGTTTTTATTGTTATCCTCTTTCTTCTAGACATTCTAGAATGCTCTCAGCCTTCTAACTGTAGTTGGATTGTAACAGACGGACTAATTTGGGTTGTTGCCCCTTTGACACAAATTAGCTGCAGATGAGATGTTTATACACAATAGAAATGAATATTAAAACTGTGCAACACTGCCAATAGAAGATGAATAATTGAATCAAGAAATATAAAAACATTATCAGAAAAATAAATTCAAGCCTTGGCTGATGCCATGCCTCCAACAATACTCTTCCTTGGAGGTGACATCTTTGCCCCAAAGGGCATGTTTCTGAATATCCGGTCGTTCTAGATGTTACCTCTAAGGCTTTCCCGGTAGGCCATGTGCCTCTACAGCTGTGTGACATTAGATTCCGTGGTTCCCCGGCTCCACTAGCATGCATCCCTGGGAACGAGCAAGAGCACCCCCGCGCCGGCCTGTGCAGGGCCTCAAGGCCGCACCTGCTCCTTGCACTCCGGCCCCGCAGTGTGACCGCCTTCCCCCCACCCCCGCTCTCTTCACCTTCGTTTCAGCTTGGCAAAGGATCTCTGGAAGTGCGTCCAGCCCCAAGCACTCCCTCGCAGTCCTCCCTACAATCCTGGAGGTTAGGCCTCTTCTCATACTGTAATGCCTGGCTGGCTCCTAAGCGCCTTAGCTGCCTGGGCCGGAAGCGGAACAGATTGAAGGCAGCGACATCTAGTGGCTCTACGTGGTATCGAACTTAGTAGATGTATATATTAATGTACATAATAGGGAGCGGGAAAGAAACTCCGAAAGCACGTTACATGTAACCTCAGCAAACTGAGAGTATCAAGACAAAGGCACTGATAGGCCATAACTGTGCTTTGCTTTTGTCTTTCATGCTGAGAACCTGGTTTGGTTTGGCATTTTCCTCCAACTCCTTGCTTGTTAAAATAATTCGCTGGAGGCAGCAAACCTTCCTTCCACTACAGCAGGTGGGTGTCAGCTCAGGAGCAGGTCCCAGGGATGAGAGTCAGCGCACAGGAATGGGCATGTCAGAGACAACCACACAGGAAGGAATAAAGCACGGATAGGGGATGATTAGAGATAACGCATCAGGTTTGGGGGTGCTTCATTTTTCTCAGATGACAAGCACTGCATTTTGTAATTAAGGGGACTCCGCCCCTTACTGACCAACATTTCCAAGTGTAATTGCAATTGCTAGGAATCTGACAGAGATAAGGAGGGTGTACCTTCGGCCCAGGACAACGACACAATAATGAATAAAAATGCAGGAATAGAATTTGAACCTTAAGTACAAGCTTCATGCAGTCTAAATTACCAAAGAGATTTATTACTTGGGTGTGCCAGAAAGTTTAGATACATATGCCCAGCTACCACAAAGAGAATTCTTGATATTTCTCCATATGGATAAGAATATTCATCACATAGTTTACAGTTCAAACATACAAAAGTCAAGAAATGTAGAAAACTCATTTTTTACTACCAACTCACTAATGTGGGTTGTGTATACTTGGCAATAAGAAGTAAAATCATGCAGTGGCCATAAAATTCTTATATCCATACATAGCTAAGTAATATCACAGGGAAAGCTTGCATCTATGAACTGACCTATTTATGCTGAAATATAAATGGTGCTCTTAAGCCTAGAGTTTTCTTGATCTTGGTTTTGAGGGCTGTTGATCTTAAGGAAGGAAAGAGAGAGTCATTGTGGAAAGCATGCCACATTTCCATATTTATCCCATGACCTGAAGCATCCTACATCCAGCTACCAAGAATTAATTTTAAAAGTATTCTAAAAAGTACTACTGGCCTCTGAGTCTTAGTTACAAGCCTACCAGTAATAAGCACATCAAACTATTTCATAATATTAAGAATACATCCTTATCTAAGGGGAAAAACAAAAAACAAAAATTACTCAGGAAGACATGACCAACTGAAGACAAGACCAATACAAAATTTTTTATTTAAATCCCTTCCCTGAGATTATCAGTGAGGAAAGAGAGCAAAGTCTACCCGTTGCCTTCTTGACCAAATTTTTACAGCTCTCAGACCAGCTCTCCCCACTCCCACACAATCACTTCAGTGTTGAGAGTAAACTGGCAAGCAGTCTAATCCCTGAGTGGGCAGTGAGTGCCCATGCCCTGCCATAGAACAAGCAGATGAGGTGTGCCATGCACACATACAAATTATCACATTCACCAAAGTAATTAAGAAATACCTTTATTTAAGAAGGGGGAGATGCTCCAACAGTGTGCTTTAGCTCAGATCTGGGGTTAACAGAAGCTGAACTAGTACAGGAGACAAAAGGATGCTTTAGGGTGGACAGTCGCACCCTACACAGTGACCTTTATCAAGGCACTGCCCACTGCCTCTCATCCAGGTGACGTCTTCTTTCCTTCCTCCTTCCTCATCCAGGTGACTTCCTCTCGTGGTGAGCTCCGCCCAGATCCCTGGTCCATTACACCATCCCATGGACCGCTGGACACCCTCATTTTGTCCAGAAGAGTTTTATTTTGTAGAGGAGCATCCCACTGCACTTGACCTAGCCCTCTGAAAGGTATTCTAGGGCAGGGAAATATCTGAGTGTGTGTTTCCCCTTGATGTAAAATCAGCCAGAATCATCTCAGAACATAGGAGTCCAAGAGATCATTTCTAGGGAAACAGGCAACTGAAATAATCTGCCAGTGGGAGGGGATTAGCAGAAGGAAAGCCCCATAGCCCAGACATCAGGAGGGTATCAACCTCTTAGGGGATGTAAGGGATTCTCTACCTGTCTAAGAGTGAGCTATCCCACTGGGTATTTACCCCAAAGATACAAATGTAGTGATCCGAAGGGGCACATGCACTCCAATGTTTATAGAGGCAATGTCCACAATAGCCAAACTATGGGAAGAGCCTAGATGTCCGTCAACAGATGGATAAACAAGATGTGGTATATATATACAACGAAATATTATGCAGCCATCAAAAAATGAAATCTTGCCATTTGCAACGACGTGGATGGAACTAGAGGGTATTATGCTAAGTGAAATAAGTCAGTCAGAGAAAGACAAGTATCATATGATCTCACTGATATGAGAAATTTGAGAAACAAGACAGAGGATCATAGGGGAAGGGAGGGAAAAATGAAACAAGATGAAACCAGAGAGGGAGACAAACCATAAGAGACTCTTAATCTCAGGAAATAAACAGGGTTGCTGGAGTGGAGGGGGGTGGGAGGGATGGGGTGGCTGGGTGATGGACCCTGGGGAGGGTATGTGCTATGGTGAGCGCTGTGAATTGTGTAAGACTGGTGAATTATAGACCTGTACCCCTGAAACAAATAATACATTATATGTTAATAAAAAAAATAAAAATTAAAAAAATAGTGAGCTATCCCCTTTCACATACAAACACATGCACAATCATACACACACACACACACACACAGTGTCTTAGAACATTGATTCAAGAATGAATCAGAAGAAAGATTTGCCACTGAATGAATCACCAGCATCAATCTATGCAGTACCCAGGGTTTTCCTGGGAGGTCCTCCTTACAAATCCTGGCCAGGCCTGGTCCTGCTTAGCTAATGAGATCAATCCCAGGGCATGGATCCATATCACCACCTAACTGCAGGGGCCCATAGCTCCTCCCTGTCCACACCTACATGCTACTGGATTGCTGGGTCTGCTCCTGCTATTCTCTCTGCCTGGAATGCCCCTTCCCCTTCTCCCCGCCCCTGAAAATCCTACTTTCCCAAGACCTTCTTTCTGCGTGGCCCTACTGAACGTTTTACACATGTGGTTATACTGCGCCGTCTGACTGTTGGATCTTTTGTCCAAAGGTCCTGGGGTTCTTAAAGACAGAGGTAGTCATTGTTCTGTGTAGTTGTGACTCCGTTTGGAGGACTAAGTTTCAAACAGGGCAGATCCAGCTAGGGACGCCAATGCAATCAACTCCCCCACCTTCTTCCAATGGAAAAAGTCAGAGAGACTCAGCTGTTTTAATCTACCCTAGCCTAGATACACCAAAACCCCCTCTGAATGGTAAAAGGAAAGCTTCAATCTTCCTAGTGTCCAACATCAAAAATGCCCTAAACTAAGCAGAGGCCTCTCCCCAAGAAAAAAAATTCCATTTAATTCAACAAAATGTCACCTGTGCACAAGACACTGGACTAGATTCCCTGAGGCCACATCTGGACACATTCCTGATGCTCTCCACCCAGTCTGTGGACAAATGATGTAAGGGCTGCAATCATCCCATGCATTCCCCCATCCAAGGGATGTTTACCGAGGACTTACTATGTCTCAGGCCCTGTTCCAGGCACTGAGAATACAGCAGGGATGGAACAAAAGCCCCAACTCATGGAGCTCATATTCTAGTTGGAGAGACAGACAATAAACAATACCAATGAAAATAGAACACACTTTCACATAGGTCCATGCTATGATGGGATGAATGCAGGTAAGGGGATGAGTAATGCCTAGGGGCAGACACTGTGGTCAGGGGCTCAGGGAAGTCCTCCCTGTCGTGCTAGTACTTGGCCAGTGGCCTGAATGACATGACGGAGTGAGCCCTGGGGCAGGAGCAATTCCAGACAGAGTTATAAAAACAGCAAAAGGCCACAAGCCTAAAGCAGAGAAGCAAGGAAGGGGGCCCAGCTCCTCCTCCCCACCCCGCAGCTGTGCAGCAGCTCAGAGTGGCCGGTGGGCTCAGCCAGAATGACCAGGCTGCCACCCTTCTGCCACTAAGCATCTTGGTCTGCTGCTGACATCAGGCCTTTCATCATGTCGGGCTTCCTATCCTTAGCTGCAAAAACGGAGGAAACACAGTTTCATTTAAGTCACTGAGCTGGAGTGTTGCAAAAGTTTAGCAATAACAAGCAAGTCTGTCAAGCATTTTGTGCTTCCTGACCATCTGATGTGAGTGGTCCTGCTGTGGCTGCCATGGCTAGGACGCAGGTCCCACCCTTTCTGCTCCACCTGCCAACTCTGTGAGCCTTGGAGGAAGCCACCTGAATCCCAGCACCTCCCAGAGGTTTACATGGTACTTTGGGATCCTTCTGGACTTGACATGTTATGTAAATTTAAGTGCATTATCATTAATCTTAGCATGGATTTATCCTTCTTTTCAGGTGCCAGGTTAGTTTAATGATGCAGCTGCTGTGAGACCCAGAAAGAAAATATGAATGCAGGGAAGCCACAGCTCCAGAGAGAGAAAGACTCCTCTAGGCAGGCGCTGGGCTGATTCAGAGCCATGGGAAGCTGTGTTCCTCTGGCCTCCCCCACACCAAGACCAAAATAAAGTTTTCTTAAGCGTCCAAGCCCTTGGAGTTCTCATGATCTGAAATGCAACTTGGGTAATCAGGTGATCACTACGATTGCTCTTTTAACCTCTATTTTACTTTATGAATTTTGTTTAAAACCATATGTATATATCACAAACCATATATATTATCCCATGTATACACATTTTTTTCATTCCTCAAGTTCTAACATACATCATACATCTCAACCAATTTTTCCTATTTTTTATTGAAGTATAAGTAACATATAGTGTTATGTTAGTTTCAGGTGTACAACACAGTGATCTGACAGTTCCATACATTACTCAGTGTTCATCATGGTAAGTGTAGTCGCCATCTGTCACCATCCACATCTCAACCATTTAGTAGACTGGTAGGACTTCCATTTCCCATGCACTCCCACCCCACCTCAACTACTCTGTAAATACACGTGCACACACATGCATGTTTCCATCAGTCAGCACACAGGACACTTCTCTAGGTGGAACCCCGTTCACTCACTCTTTTCTCTCCCCTCCTTCCCCACGGAAATTCACCAGTCCCATTCTGCCAGACTTCATGTGATAAATGAATCTATGCTAAAATGTTAATAATTTTGTCATGTCTTTCAAATAAATTGATAAAATTCAAGCCTGAAAGCTTGAACCCAAAAGCTTAGGTAAAATGGGAATTTCTGGCCCAAAAGGAGCAGGATGTCCTGAGATGTTCCTCACATCATCATCACGCCATGGAGGCAGCAGCCGGGAGGGCCTGTGTGTGAGCTGGCCCCAGTCTGTGCCCTATAAAAATTAATCCACTCAACTTTTGGGAGGGGAACGTGTGAAAATAAAATGAAGTGGGAATTATTTGAGTCTTTATTTCACCCACACTGGCACTCCTGGGGAACGTGCGTGCTTCACGCCTCCCAGTAATCCAGCTTTAGAGGGAAAAAGAAGACTTCCCTCAAGTGGAAAAACCTACCTGTGGCCTTAGTGATTTAGTAGGTGCCAGTCTAACCTGAAATAATAAATACCATTATGATGTCACTGTCTCACTGCTCATTTTTAGAGTCTCTGGACCTTTCTTCCAAAAACACGAGCTCATGAATAGGACTCTGTGGTGCCTGACATGTCGTTTATGGGTCAGGACAGCCACTGGTGGCTGAGTCTGTGGCGAGAGGCTTTCCAAGACCCTCCCAGCAGGTATCAGCATAGCCCTCTTGCCTCTGAACTAACCCAATTCAGACTCAAAGTGCCAAGCTGAAGTTCAGACTTGTCACTGTGAGCTGTATCACTGCCCCCAGAGCTGATCTTAGGTCGGGAAGAAAAAGTCCCCTCTGTCCCTAATTGTGTCTGTGACTTAAAGTGATTTCATTTTGCTCTCAGCCTTCTGTGTATGTGTTCCATGGAAAGTAGCTGCAGATAAAATACAAAAGCCAGATTTCTGATACAGTTTCCACTTTCAAGGAAACATTTCTTTTGGACCATAGAATACGAGGTGTGAAAAATGTCAGAAATCGTTGGGGCAAAGAAGTAGAGAGGGAAAAAAAAATCTAATCTCAAATAACCTTAACTCATTCACAGTCATGCCCAAAAGGAAGTGGTCAGCT
This sequence comes from Neomonachus schauinslandi, assembly GCF_002201575.2. Taxonomy (NCBI): domain Eukaryota; kingdom Metazoa; phylum Chordata; class Mammalia; order Carnivora; family Phocidae; genus Neomonachus; species Neomonachus schauinslandi. Next base: position 106,783,681 of record NC_058406.1, on the reverse strand, counting down.
CAAGGTGTGCACAGTGGTTGGACTGAGCTGTGTCCACCGAGCTGAAAGTCCGGGAGAGCAGCCACACCTTTCCTCCTTAACCTCAAGTGGAAGAGTGCCTAGTACAGCACCGTAAATGTGGTGGTTACTTCATGTGTTTGTAGAACACTTCGTTCTCTGCCTCCCTGTCCCAGTCAAGAATTTTTGAGAGGATTCTCAACCCCTGAAAGAGATGACTCCCTGCCTCCTTGGCCTTCCACATCTGAGCTGCCCTACTTTCTCTCTTTCTTTGGGTGCTCCTCACAAAACCGGTATCCATCTCCCTGAGCCTTATAGTGACTCATTCCTAAATCTGCCCATTGTCAAGCACCCCTGGGATCATGCACCTCACTATTCTCCTTTGTGGCCACACTGCCCAGCCCTTGACTGGGCCCTCAGCCTCAGCAAGGTCTCTAAAGTTCCTAGATTGAAACCAGCTGCTCTCCCAGGGATCCTCCAGCCCTACCTGCACAAATTAAATCATAAACAATATTCAGCCAGCTTCTGAATTGCCCTCCCTAACTGATTTGCAGTGTGCCTCAGAAAACTCTACAGCTAATATCTCCAGCTAATTCAATAGGGTATTTAAAGTATTCCTTTAAATTTTAGGCATAAGTCCTTATTTAGGAAAATAACCCTTTACTCATAACATTGTTTGTATGAGAAAATTACATTTACTTACATCACTTCCTCTTACAAATCTTCAAGAGCATAGCCTGCCCTAAAGACTAACCATATTTGAAAAACAGCCATTTTCTTGTCCTCACTATTCTTAATCTTCTGCCACTTTAGTTCTCTAAGGTATTTCTAAGCAAGATGGTGAAAATGGTAAGTAAAAGAAAACAATTAAAAATTAAAGCTAATGAGAAAATGAAAAAACGCACAGGTAAAGAGACCACTTTGTCAAATCCGTCAAATTGGATTACTGTGAAATAGGAGAAAGCCAGATTTAGAGATTGAATCATGTCACTGTACAATCTATATATCTCCCAAGTTTCAGAATAAAATTCAAGTAACAAAAGATAATATTTAGCAGTTTTCATTATCACTGTCTTTATCATTAATAATATTCTATTTTCCTCTATATGGCAATTTTTAAGTGCAATTTTGAATTATTATGTTTTCTCCCTTATTTTAACAAATTTTGCATGTGTGTGTGTGTGTGTGTGCTTCCACGCAGGGAAGCTTTATTTTGTAAACAAACAGAAGTTTCTGAGATCGTCAAGTATGATGCTAGAACTTGCTCAGGGAAATCAAACTAACCCCGGGCAGATGGTCAGCTCTGGACTTGCCCAGAACTCCTGAAACTTTCCTGGGTAAAAGTACAGACATGAAGATGCCAAAGCAAAGTGCACAAGACCTGCGTGTGCACGTATTTGTCTGCTTTACTTATGAACAGTTTTAAGCAGAGTAATTTCCAAGTTAGGACTTAATTTCTTAGTAGTATACATGGCATAAAGGAAAGAGATAGTTCTAGAGTTCCAAAGGTAACTGTTTAATTATATTCAGGACCTCTTCTTTCATAAAATCCAGGGCTATCAACTTTAGAAAAATCCTTTATTGAGAAAATACTATCTCCGACTTCTTCTGGGTTGGTAATGCACATTCCCTAACTTCCTCCTTCCTAGCAGGGTTCCCTTGGAAAATGCAATATTTTTATTTTTGATGCCCTGAAGCCCAAGTCAATGATGCTACTGTTTTATGTCCTACATTTTTCTCAGCAGCAGGATAATTGTAGGTGGATTTTATCTGTAAGATGCTCTAACTTGTGTACCACAAAAAAAAGCTAGCCTCACCTAATTAATTAGCATGGGCTCCCTCTGCTGGTTAATGAAGATGACAGGAGCCCACAAAGAACACCAGAACACTGTAGGAGTGAAGCCTTAAGGAGGAATTTTTCATGAAACTCAACCAAATACATCACCAAAAGTGTCAAGACCTGTGAAGAGTCGGGTATCTGCTTTTACTTTCCTTATAAGCTAATAAAATTAGCCTGTTTCTGTTTCATGGATACTGGCAGAAGACATGAGACTCCTGGGTCAGAGGCACAGGACCTTATTCAGTGCCCAGCAAGCACCAAGAGCATCAACAGGTAAATGTCAGTTCCCTTTGTCCCCAAGTCCCATGAGGTTGACACAGAAGGTCCCTGATGGATGTTTTATACACAGTGGGGTTGTGTCATATCTGAGCTTGGGAGATCCACCTTTGTTACAGTGAACAGTAAATAGACCCATTCTTTGTCTTGGAGGGAGATCTTATCCCATTGCTCAAAGTTACTCACTACAAACATAACCTTGAGAAATGATCCAGCCAAAGGGCAGTCAGGGCCTCATGTTCTTAGAATTCCCAGCAAGACTTGTAGAAGTTCAAAAACCCACAGAGAATTATCTTCCCCAACAAAGACTAGATCATTCCTATTGCTAATAATTTAACTTTTCAATTTCATTAAAGTCCTTCAAGAATTTCTTCCTTCTTGTTTTTGTAGACTATTCCCTTTTCAACTTTCTACCATGCTTTTAGCTAAAAATTCTATTTCTCTCTAAAACTAAAATTAAAAACTTCACTAACTTTTATCAAAGAGTGCTTGGCCTATTGGGTCAAACTATAAATGAGGACTAATATTTTACAAAGCTCAAAATATTTTAAAAATAAAATAAAATTGCCAGAGGTGATTTTCCTTGTTTATACATGAATACTTTCAGAATCTCTTTTGAAATGTTCAGAGCTATAGAATTTAAATGGGATAGAGTATTACAGAATGGCAGAAATCACAGATAAGCCCTTAAACTTATAGCATCACAGAATTTAAAGCCTTAGGGTTAGGCAGAGACCAATTATAATATTTTGACAGCTGGCTTTTATGTTCTTATTTTAGCATTAGCCAAAAATCTTGTACCACCACAGTGTAACAGCTCTAAATCAAGAAGTGGTCAAGTTCCCGCTATTGCTATAAATATTTCTGTGTCGCATTTATAGAACACTTGACTGTCTCCAGAGTGTTTTCACACACCTTCTCTCCTTTGTACCTTGCTTTAACCATGAAGATTGAGTAGAAAAGATATTGATTTTTCCCTTTTATACTTGAGGAAACTAAGAAGTAGAATGGTCAAGTGATGGATGGTGTGAAGCCCATCGCTAGAAAGCTGGGGATGCATGTGTGCTCTGGAGCTGTTTCCAGTACACCACACTGCTTCTTTATCCACTTGAACTCACCCTTCTATCAGCTGAGAAGCTTAGCCAGCCAGTAACAGAAAGGCTTAGTCAGACTTACTTAAGCTTCAAGGAATTTACAGGCTCTCCTGACTGAAAAGTCCAAGGAAGGGTCAGTTCAAGTGAGGTTTGATGAAGAGGCCGTCTGTGTCTTGCTGTCCTCTGAGTGTCTGTTTCTTCCTCAGACTCACTCACCTTATTACAATAAAATACCCCCCACAGTCCACGTCCCACAACCACACACTTATCACTCAGATTCAAAGGGAGATCTTCCCTCACAACCATCAAGAAATGATCTTCAGCATCCTTCTAATTAGACCAGTTAAATGAATTATTTTGGCCAGGGAGAGGCCATCAATGCTAAGCAGCAGCTCCAATGTCCACTACACCAATATTTTGAAAAGTGTACACCATACAACACTCATTCTGCAGGATGCTGTATATTGATAACTTCTTAAGCTGTAACTATCTCTGAGGCCATGGAGTAAGTGCAATATTTTATATGAGTTATCTAATTTATTTCCCACAACCTTACATTTATAAACTAGGTGCTTTTATAGATGAGGAAGCTGGGGCTTGAAGAGACTACATAACTTGTCTGATGCCACATAGCTCATAGGTGGGAGGGCCTGGATTGAGGCAGACAGGCTGATCCCAGAGCCCACATGCTTATCCATTACACTGAGCCACTTCCCATGAGAAAGAGAAGAACAAGAGTCCCATTACCTGCTTGGGAAGCACTACATACAATGTACCCTTCCTGGGGGCTCACAGTGCACATTAGGATAAGAATATTCTGAGAAATCGTGCAGTAAAGAAATCCATTAACTTATTTAACCCAACATTTCCCAAACTCACGTTGGTATGGAACTTTCCTTTCTAACACCTCCAGAGAACAGCTTTGAGGTCCACGTACACAGCACTCCATACATTTATCTGGCTTCAGTGATATACTTTGTCCTATGATTCTACAATGAAATTCATGGTAAATAAGTTCCTTTTCCTTGGAGAACCATTGTTCTTATCTTATAGCTTCACTTTGGCAAGCTCAAGCAAGGCTTAGGGTTTCGTAGTGTTGCTGTTCCTGCCCTGTTTACGCTGGCCCTGACTTACAATAGGATTGCAGTCAATGGGAGCTCTGTGTGGAGTGCAGGAGAAGCTGGCCTGGTTGTCTGGCACCTTGTCTGTTTTTAAGACTTCTCTAAGTGAGAGTGTTTTGACATTGAAGAAACGAGTGTTGGTAAAACAAAAATAAAGTAACACTAACCCTTCTGATCCCAATTTTTTAAAGAATTATACAGGAATATACTTAGCTTTTAGTAAATTAGAGAACAGTGTGTCCTTGCAGATATTCCTTGGGAAAAGAGCGGAAAAGGCACTACAATAATTAGGCAGTTCTGGGCCTTTTGGCCAGGAAAGTGTGCACAGTATCGCCTACCATTGTGGCTTGCACATGATTCACCACCATAACCTTCTTCCTCCATGCTCCTGACCTGATGTCTGAGAATCTGACTTGGCAGAGTCTGTCTTCATTTCCTCATGTTTTGTGAATGTGTCTTGTCCACAGTTTCAACCATCAGTCAATCATTGCCCTTCTGGGTCATTTGCTGCCCTGGTACAATTCTTGGGCTGCTTGTTTTTCAAAGTACACAACTGGGAAAAGGTTTTCCTTTTGAGTCAAAAGAAGTATAAAAGAGTCACTCACTCCGAAGTTATTCCAGGATGAGGGCAGGCTACGTGCCTTTGGTGAGGATGTGAAGCACAGAGGCTACTCTGTCCCCTCCTAAAGGCAACTCTTCAGCCATCTCTTGTGGTCACTCTTCATTCATAGGCACTGTCTACATTTTTTTCAATGTTGCTGAAATTTCCCTTGGCATTTCAACTATACTCTCCAGGAGATGCCTTTGAAATCCTAGGGTTTTTCCACCTACTGAGTGTAGAAAGAAAGTCTTGGCACAATTGCCCATCAGTAACTTGTGGTCATTGACCAGGATGTTCTCGATCTCACCATGACACAGAGACTCGCACTGAAGGACTTTGGCTCTCCATTAGTCATTGTCCTGGAAAGGTGATTGCTTATTCTAGGGAACATCTGTTCTTTTCAGGATGTGTGGGATTACACTGCTCACAGACAGGATGCCACATGCTGGGAGCCTTTCTGCATGATTGCTGCTCTTTTCTCTCTAACTTCTTCAGCAGCAGAGTAAAGATCATGGTCTCCAGGCCTGCAGAGGCCTCATCAGTCTTCCCCCAGCCACTTCACCATGGGTACCAGGCCTGGAGTCAGGGAGGGAGAGTATAGGGACTGCTTTGACTCTTCAGGACCAATGCAGAGTTGGGATTCTAGGCAGACACTTTTTTCCACTCTGCTGCATGTCACTGACTGGATTATGTTGGCCTACGGTCATCCTAAACACAGATTCATCTTTTTGCTTGTTTTCCCTGGTCACCAGTGGATTCTGTATCCTTGTATTTCTTTAAGTGTCAAGACCTGGGGCTGATGACCTTTGTAAAAACAAGGTGGCAGCCCAGAAGCCTCACCAACCATGACTGGATATATCTGATGGTAAGTGATTCACTTCCTATGACACACACATATCACATTACCTCAGAGGGTCTGCTCTGTTCTTGGGGTCTCGGCCTGGCGACAATTGAGAATTAACTTCTTGAATCCCATCTGTGTCCATGGGCCTCACCATGATCGGATCACCAAGACATAGAACAATCTGGGAACATATTTGTTAGGTAAAGCCACAAAGACACATATCCAGGATCCTTAGGACTTTAAATGGTTGTTTTGCCTCTCAGAACACAAACATGTTCAGAAATGTTTAGTGGTACTTCTGAAGAAGGTGTGGGAGGGAAAATGGCATAATCATGAACCTGTGTTATCCGCCTCTATCTAAATGAGCTGTGCACAATTTACCTTCCACTTTATTGAGTTTCTTCAAAATCCTTTTAAATGATTAGGTATTGACACTTGCTATATTCTATATTGCCACCTGTAATTTCTCTTTGTGATGGCCAAACCAACCTGAGTTGCCCTTGATACCTAGGTTAAAGTTGGGGGAGAATGGCTAGGAGAACAAGTTCTAGAACAAAAATGACTTGGGTCCTACTTCTGCCATTTTTAAACAGTACAGTTTAGAACAAAGTTATTTAGCCCCTCTAAGCCTCAGTTTCCTCATGTATAAAATGGGAATAAGAATAGTGTTGCCTCACAGGACTGTTGGATTAAAAGAGTTAATATATGTGAAGTAGATGGCAAAAATGGCCACAATTCTCCACCCTTCTCTGGATCCTCCTTTGCAATGTGGTTTTGTGACTCTTCCCAGCAAGAGGTGGAGTCTATTCCTTGACCTTGGGCTGGCCCTGTGACTTTTTAGCTAGTAGTGGGAGTAGCATCAGGCCAATTCTGAGCTGGACCTCATGAGGTCACGCATTCTGTCAACTTCCCTCTAGAAACCATGGTGCTGCCATGTGGACACACTGAGGTTAGCCTGCTGAAGGAAGAGACAGGTGGCCCAGTTACCATTTGGCCCTAGACATCATCTGGCCAGCTGCTAAATATCTGAGTGAAGTCCTCTTAGGCCAGCCAGCCTATGTCAACCCACCAGCTGACCTCAGATGTATGATCGAGCCAAGCCAAGATCAACAAAACCAGCCCCATTTACCCAGAGATTCATGAGCAAGAATAATGGTCCTTGGTTTAAGCCAGTAAATTTTAATGTGGTTTGTTAATTGACAAGTAAATCCTGACTGATATCACACGCAAAGCTTTAAACTGGCATATTATAAGTGTTCAATAAATATTAACAATTGACATTGCCCATTATAGCAATTTTAAAAGATTGTCATCTAATATACAAATATGAAATCTATAAAAGCACAAAGACCTTGTTTTCACATGCCTCATAAAGAGATCAAATTATCTTTTAAAATGCCCACTTTAACGAATGTTCTCGACTCATTAATTGTTAATGGTTTCAACTCTGACAGGTCTTTTAAACTACCTTATTTCATATGGAAGATGCAGTGCAGGCGCACCTCAGATATATTGCAGGTTCAGTTCCAGACCACCACAATAAAGCAAATATTGCAGTAAAGTGAGTTAAATGAATTTTTGGTTTCCCTGTGCATATAAAAGTTACGTTTACACTCTGTTAGACTTGTTAAGTGTTCAATAGCATTATGTCCAAAAAACAATGTACATACCTTAATTTAAAAATACTCTATTGCTAAAAAATGCTAACCACCTGGGGCACCTGGGTGGCTCATTTGGTTAAGCATCCAACTCTTGGTTTCGGCTCAGGTCATGATCTCAGGGTCATGAGATGGAGCCCCTCACTGGGCTCCACACTCAGCCTGGAGCCTGCTTGAGATTCTCTCTCTCCTTCTCCCTCTACCCCTCATTGCCCCTGTGCTTTCTCTCTCTCTAAAATAAATAAATCTTTTTAAAAAATGCTAACTATCTGAGCTTTCAGCAAGTCATAGTCGCTGATCAGAGATAGCCATAACAAATAAAATAATACTGAAAAAATTTGAAATACTGTAAAAATTACCAAAGTGTGACACAGAAACACAAAATGAGTGGTGGAAAAATGACTTCAGTAGACTCAACACAGGGTTGCCACAAACCTTCAGTTTGTTTAAAAAAAAACAATGCAGTATCTGAGAAGCACAATAAAGTGAAGGGCAGTAAAATGAGGTATGCCTGTAGTTGAAGATGGAGGATAGCTGGTGAGCATAACAAATTTTTTTCATTATGGAAGAACATGGTATTGGATGTGGTTTGTACCAGAACTTTTACAGAGATATCTGAGATGGAGTATGGGACCACTTTCTTGATAATCTTGTTCCTTTGGGTTTAAAACCTTGCGCAGTAGGATGGTCTATTGAGATTAGAAACAATGGAAAGGGGAGGAGTGAGGATGGGATGAAACAAAGAAACATCAAGGGGTGAAAAAATTGCTTCTGTAGGTAGAAACACCGGCCCTTGAGCACTCCCAGGTAAATAATTTGGGATACCTTATTCTCAAATACATTTCCGTAGTAAAGGGCTATAAGACTCTTGCATACTCTTGGAACAAATTCATGATCACTGCAGCCCAGAATTCTGTGGCCAGCAAAGACTCCAGTGGCTCTACCATAGTAAAACATGTTTATTGATGTCCCTGTTTTCTCCTAAGTTCACTTCTTATCTACTATGAGTAGTGATATTCGTATTCAATGTATTACTTCCCCTTTCTCAAGAATATATATTACTATGACCTTTTCTTCAGTTCAGAGTTTGAACAATTGCTCAAACAAATTAATATTTCCATCTTGATCGACTCATTTGGCCAGAAAACCAATTCACAGATAATCCACACCATCCCTGCACAGAAAAAAATTCAAGTGTGTCATTGTGTTTTCATGCTAAACAATAAGCAATAATAACTTAACTAAGCAATAAGAAATTAATGTTAGGAGGATTTTCCAGCCTAATGTAAAGGAGTGGATATAAATACACACTTCAATAGTGTGGCAGAAAATGCAGATGGTCAGCTAAATATCATTCTGTTTTCTATTTTATCAACATCATCCCAATTTTATTGGGAGCAACAACATACCCAGTTAAAAATATTCACTGCAGGGTGCCTGGGTGGCTCAGTCAGTTAAGCGTCTGCCTTCGGCTCAGGTCATGAACCCAGGGTCCTGTGTTCGAGCCCCACATCAGGGTCCCTGTTCAGCGGGGAGCCTGCTTCTCCCTCTCCTTCTGCCCCTCCCCCTGCTTGTGCTTCCTCTCTTTCTCTGTCAAATAAACAAATAAAATCTTAAAACAACAACAACAACAAAACCATTCACTGCTCCCAGGCTCTTTTATAGCCAGGTATGGTTTTGTGACACTGTTTGAAAACACAAACTTCTGTGTGGTGAAAATCACTGGGATTGAATGACTCTCTTGTATGCAACCAAACCCCCCTTATTTTTTTTTTTTTGAAAAAGAGGAGAGGAGGGGCAGAGGAAGAGAGAGAGAGAATCTCAAGCAGGCTCCACGCCTAGCATGGAGCCCGATTCAGGGCTCAATCTCATGACCCTGAGATCATGACCTGAGCTCAAATCAAGAGTCAGATGCTTAACTGACTGAGCCACCCAGGTGCCCCCAGCCTAACCCTATTCTAACTGACACAGGCAAGGGGGCCATTTACCTCCATATGTACAACTCAGCCTAAAACATAAGACATTATACAAGATGTTAAAATATTACTTAAAGCATTTTTTATTGTGCCACCATAATGACACACATCCAGAAGTTGAGAGAGGAACTCTAATTATACATAATTAGGTTTTTAATACTATAATGTTCTTCTAAGACCAAGCCATAATGTCCCATACTAATTCAAGGTCATTTCCAAAACTCAGATCTTATTCACAAAGTAGACCTGAAATCTTGAACTTAAATAAATGTCTTTATTCATCTGAAGACCAACCCAGTTTCAAGGGCCAAGTTGAAATAGACTGTAACCTTCCTTCTGGTTTAGAGATACAGGGCATACATATTTCTCATAGTCAACTCACTTAATAAACATTTGTTGAGCACCTACTCTAGGCCAGACACTGGGCCAGCCCCTGGAACATCAGAGTAACCTGTAGTTCAGACCTTATTCCATGTCACAAATGAGTAGAGCTAGCTTGGACTGGAGCATTCAGGAAATGTATGCGCCAAATGTAAGTTTTTTTTATTGGTCAAGAATAATGGTAGAAGAGGTGGTGAGAACCAACTACTGTTTTATAGCAGCTTATAATTTGAAGCAGGGTGTTTTGTTCTCAGTCAGATAAATTGGTGACTTCTAAAATAATCTACATTTCCAAAGTTACTTTAATCACTTCTTAGTCTTCTTTTTATGAATTCTGAACTCCTAAATGTGTCTAGGGTTTGGATCCAAAAATAAATAGTTTCCATTTCTACCCCTAGTTAAAAACAACATACAAATGGAAAAGTTGGGTTCAAAAGCACATTAAGCACTAATTACCAGAGACGTCAATAGATGGCCTGGTCTTCACACCACTTCTCCATTTCACAGGAAATCTGGCAACACTTCATCATCAGTGGGCACTTATTAATCGTTTTCCTCTGTATACTTTATAACAGTATTTGTCACTATAGTGATTCCCTGAAAACTGAGCTGGTCAGCCAGCAAGGACTCCTTTCTCCTTTGAGCAGGCTAAAATTAACTGCTCATTATGAAGTGCCACAGGAAATCTACTAATGTGTCTTGTCCAGCAACAGTCACTTAAATCCATCACTGCTTAGTGATGTGAACTATGAAGTCTCTGTGTTCAAAACGCAGACACTGCCCCTCCTGGAGCCTTGATGATCTGAGCTCCACACCCCAGAAACTTAGCCATCATTTGCAGCCACATTTATATTCGCTCTGAAGTGATTGCTGCTAAGCAAATTTACACTTGTCCACCTTGGCTTTTCTCAGGAAATTCAATGCAAAGGTCCCAGAATAACCCAACATAAATTAAGTTTGTGGAAATTAACTGATACTTACATCAAGAGAACATCAGCACCCCCAGCAACTAGAAAGAAATTCAAAGTCCTCTCTGGAGTTGGATATTATTGGATCATGATGATGCATTTGCATACAAAGTTCCAGACTTTCAGTTCTCCACTTGCTGTTTATATTATTTGGCAAACACATTTACAAATTAATGACAGGACTTCTGCTTCTAGGAAGATAGAGTAGGTGTACTCTACTCTTCCTACTAAGTACAACTGAAAACGCTGAACATTTTATACAGAAAACACTTAAAGGTGGAGAGAGGAAGCCAGACCAGCTAAAAACCTCAGGACCTGAGGAATGACACAAAACTGAGTTCTCTGGTTTTTGCCTTTTGGGGGCTTGTTTTTGTTTGTTGCCTTGTATATCACAGACCTGGAGCTGAAGAAGCCAGAAACCTGGAAATCCCAATGGGCACAGACAAAAACAGCCCTAACTAAAGCTTACTCTCTCTAGGCAAAGATCCAGGAAAGGGGCAGCCTAGCAAGACAAAAACCTTTTAGAAAATAACCACTGTACTCCAGCCAAACACCACAGGAAAAACTATGGTCCCTTTCCCACACCACACTAGCACAGGCCAAGTCAGAAACCTAGAATCCTGCCCTCTCCAGGAGGTAAGGAAGTTATCCTGTGACCCCAGCCCAATCCCATAAGTTGGTATCGTGGAGATAAGCTGGCAGTAATGGGGCATCCCTCTCTCTGCCAGCTAGGGTGGCATCGTAGGAGGCCTAGGGTAGACTCAACATTTTCACCACCACCCAGCAGTAATGGCCACCCTCTGCCATGATGTTAGTGCATCCACATGGGGGATAGTCTACCCCTCACAACCAGGACATATCCATGGAAGCCTACTGGGGGGTCAGAACCCCCAATACCCCCACCCAGAGCAATGATGAGATTCCCACTGGGTGTCAAGGGTGGCTGAGTAAGGAACCAGGGCTTCACCCCCAACTGGCAATAATGAGGCGGCACCCTCTTGCTCCCCCCTGGAGCAGTATCAGAAGAAGCCAACTAAAATCAAGGGTCTTATAACATAGTACTCAATGTTTAGGTTTCAATGTAAAATCACTTATCATTCCAAGAACCAGAAGGATCTCAGACTGAATGAAAAAAGGCAAAAGATGCCAACACTGAGATGACACAGATGTGCTTGACATAAAACATGCTTGAAACAATGAAAAAATAATCTCAGCAAACACATAAATGTCTCAGCAAGAAAACAAAGAAAGAACCAAATGGAAATTTGAGAACTAAAAACATATAACTGATAAAAATTCAATGAATGGGCTCAACAGCAGAATGAAAGGGACAGAGGAAAGAATCAGTAAACTGGAGGACACATCAATAGAATTTATTCAATCTGAATAAAAAAAAATAGATTGAAAAAATAATAATAAACAGAACCTCAGAGACCTGTGGATTATAACAAAAAGTCTAACGTGTGTGTTACTGGAGTCTCAGAAGGAGAAGAGAAGGTGTGTAAGAATGAGAAGTACCCAAGGAAGTAATGGTTGGAAACTTCCTAAATTTATGTAGCCTACAGATTCAAAAGGCTAAGTGAACCACAAACAAGATAAATGCAGAGAAAACAAGACACATCATAACTAAACTTATGAAAATTAAAGCAAAGCAAAGAAACTTTTTGAAAGAATCCAGAGAAAAACTAATACATCACCTATATGGGGAAGGCAATTCGAATAACCATAGATTTTTCATCAGAAGCCATGGAAGCCAGAGGAAATGACATGTGATTCGAGGGCTGAAAAAAAGTAACTGGCACACCAGAATTCTACATCCAGTGAAAATGTCCTTGAATGAGAGGGAGACCAAAAGATCCTCAGAGGAAGAAAAACTAAGAAAAGTTGTCACCAGTAGATCCACCCTAAAAGAATGGCAAAAGAAATTTCTCTAAACAGACAGGAATGATAAAAAGAAGGGATCTTGAGACATCAGGAAGGAAGAACACAGTAAGCACAAATATAAGTAAAAACAATAAACTTTTCTTCTCCTCTTGAGTATAGTATATTATATTATAATACAATACACTGTTAAAGCAGAAATCTTAACAGTTTGATGTGGTTCTAAATGTATGAAGAAGAAATGTTTAAGATAATTTTATTATAAAAATGGGAAGGTAAAGGAATTGGAAGTAAAGTTTCTACAAGTCTTCCCAACTGGCAAAATGACAGCACCAGCAAATTATGATAAGATATATAATGTAACACCTAGAGCAAAACCACTGAAAGAGCTATATAAAGAGATACACTCAAAATTCTATAGACATATCAAATGGAATTCTAAAAAATTGTTCAACCCACAGGAAGGAAGGAAAAAGAAAACATAGAAATAAAAACCAGAAAGAACAAACAGAAACCAAAACAAATATAATGACAAGCTTCACCCCTAACATATTAATAAGTATATTAAATAAAAATGGTCTGAACAAAAATCAACTATATGCTGTCCACAAGAAACTCACCTCAAACATAGTGATATAGTCACGTTGAATGTAAAAACAATGGAAAAGACACACCATTCAAACAATGACCAAAGATAGTGGGAATGAGGGGTGCCTGGGTGGCTCAGTTGGTTAAGCGTCTGTCTTCAGCTCAGATCATGATCCCAGGGTCCTGGAATCGAGCCCTGAATGCCCTGCATAGGGCTCCCTGCTCGGCAGGGAGTCTGCTTCTCCCTCTGCTTCTCCCCCTCTCCCCCCCAGCTTGTGCTCTCTCTCCCTCACTCTAATAAATAAAATCTTTTTAAAAAATTGTAGGTGTGAATATATTAATATCTAATAAAGTAGGCTTCAGAACAAAGAAAATTACCAGAGACAAAAAGAGACATTATATAATGATAAAAGTTCAATCTACCAAGTAGACATAGAAATCCTAAATATGTATGCACCAAACAATACCACAAAATATGTGAAGCAAAAACTGACAGTATTAAAAGGGGAAATAATCTATAATTATAGTAGGAAACTTCAACACCTTTCTCTCAATAATTATTAAAAGAATTAGAAAATTAGCAAGAATATGGATTAAATCAACAGCACCATTAGTAAGCAGGTCTTAATCAACATTTGTAGAATACTCCACCCAACAACAACAGAACATTTTTTTCGAGAACCCAAAGAAAATATGCCAAAATAGACCACATCCTTCCTTTCTCCTATGTTCATCTGTTTTGTTTCTTAAATTCCACATATGAATGAAATCATATGGTATTTGTCTTTCTCTGACTGGCTTATTTCGCTTAGCATAATACTTTCGTGTTCCATCCACATTGTTGCAAAGGGAAGGAACAATAAAATAAGATGAAAACTGAGAGGGAGGCAAACCATAAGAGATCCTGAACTCTAGGAAACAAACTGAGGGTTGCTGGAGGGGAGGTGGGTGAGGGAAAGGGATAATTGGATGTTGCACATTAAGGAGGGCACTTGATGTAATGAGCACTGGGTGTTATATGCAACTGATGAATCACTACCTCTGAAACTTATAATTTAAAAAATTAAAAATAAAATAAAATAATACACCACTCCTGTGGCATTAAAAAATAATAAAATAAAATAAAAACTACAAATTTTAAAGAATTGAAATCATGCATTCCTTGACCACAATGTTAATAAACCAAAAACCTCAACAACAGAATATCCAATCATTTGGAAACTAAAAACCCTCTGAAACACCTCTAAAAACCCATGAATCAAAAGAAGAAGAAGAAAAAGAAGAAGGAGGAGGATGAAGAGGAGGAGCGGGGGCGGGGAGAAAAAAATCTCAAAGAAAACTAAAATATACATTGAACTCAGTGAAATTGAAAATACAACGTATCAAAATTTGTGGCACAAAGCTAAAGCAGAAGGGAAATTTATACCACTAAATGCATACATTAGAAAACAGAAAAGTTTCAAATAGTAATTTAATCTCTTACCTCAAGAACATAGAAAAAGAACAACAGAAACTAAAAGCAGTAGAAAGAAAGAAAGAATAGTAAGAGTAGAAATCATTGAAACTGAAAACAAAAATAATAGAATACCAGTGAAACAAAGAGTTGGTACTTTGAAAAGATCAATAAAATTGGCAAACTTCTAGCAAAACTTATTTTAAAAAGAGAAAACACAAAATATCAATATGAGGAATGAAATGGGGGAAATCACTTTCCCTGCAGACATCAAAGGGATCATAAGGGAATACTGCAAACAGCTCTACAAATTTGTCAAATTAGATGAAATGGAAAAATTCTTTGAAAAATACAAACACAATCCACTCAATATTAGATAATTTGCATAGCTCTAAAAGTATTTTTTAAGTTGAATTCATAATTAACAACTCTCAAAAAGAAAAAATCTTCAGGTCCAGATAATGTCACTGAAGAATTCTACCAAACATATAAATAAGAATTACTACCAATCCTACAGAATCATTCCAAAAAATAGGAGAGAAAAGAACACTTCTGAATTCAAAATTAGACACACAGTTCAAAAAGAGCAGGGGGAAGGTGGCCTGGGGGGACTACAAACTAATATCTTTCATGAGCATAGGTGTAAAAATCCTTAACAAAATATTTTCAAGTAGAATTCTCTAATATGTAAAAAGAATTATATACAATGACCAACTGGGCCTTATGTCAAGGATCCAAAACTGGTTCAGTATATAAAAATCAACCATCATTATCCACCATATTCACAGACTAAATAAGAAAAATCCCGATTTTATCAATTAGTGCAAAAAAAAGTCAGTTGATAAAATTCAATACCTGTTCATGATTTTTTAAAAGATTTTATTTATTTATTTGACAGAAAGAGACAGCTAGAGAGGGAACACAAGCAGGGGGAGTGGGAGAGGGAGTGGGAGAGGGAGTGGGAGAGGGAGAAGCAGACTTCCCACAGAGCAGGGATCCCCATGCGGGGCTTGATCCCAGGACCCTGGGACCTGAGCCAAAGGCAGACGCTTAATGACTGAGCCACCCAGGCGCCCCCCTGTTCATGATTTTTCAAAAATCTTAGAAAAATAAGAATAGAGAGAATCTTCCTCTACTTGATTCAGAAACTTCGGAAAAACTGACAGTTATTATACTTAATAGTGAATGGCTGAATGGTTTTTCCCTAAGAATGTGAACAATTCTCCATTCTTATTCAACATAGTGGTGAAATTCTAGCCAGTGCAACAAGGCAAGGAAAGGAAATAAAAGGCACACAGATCAGAGAAGAAAAGATGTGAAAATGTCCCTATTTGCAGAGGACATGGTGGTCTACATAGAAAACCCCAAAGAATCTGGAGAAAAGAAAAAAAAAAAAACTTCCAGAACTAGTGAGTGCAGCAATGTCACTGGATATAAAATAAACAGAGAAATCAACTGTATTTCTATATACTAGCATTAAATACATGGACCTTGAAATTAAAAATATAATACTATTTACATTCAGTCCAAAAAAGAAAAATACTATGTGTAAATGTAACAAAACATGTATAGGACTTAAATGGCAGAAATTACAAAAATGCTGATAAAAGAAATAAAAGATAATTTGAATAAACAGAAATAAATATATAGGGTTGATGGATTGGAAGACTCAAAGAGTAAAGATGCCAACTCTCCCCAAAATTGATATACAGGATTAACAAAATTCCTGTCATAATCTCTGTAAGACTTTTTGTAAACAAGATCACTTAAATGTAATGAAATGGTAATGTAAATGTATATGAAAAGGTAAAAGAACTAGGGTAGCCACAATTATGAAAGAGAAGAGTAAGGTGGGGGAATCAGCACCCAATTTCAAGACTTAAATATCTACAGTAATTGAGGTTATGTGGTATTGGTGAAGGGATAGACACAGAGATCAATGAGACAGAACAGAAAACCCAGAATTAAACCCACACCAATATGTCTTATTGATTTCTGACAAAGTTGCAAAAGCAAATGAATGGCCTAAAAGTAGCTTATCAACAAATGGTGCTGGAGTAATTGGTCATCTGTAGGCCAAAAATAAATAAATAAATTATCCTAAACCTAAGTCTCACCCCTTCTACAATAATTAGCTCAAAATATGTCATGGACTTAAAAACAAAACATTTAGGAAAAACATAAAAGAAAGTATTCATGATCTAGTATTCAGCAGTTGTCAAACTTGATAGGAAAATTACAATCAACAAAAGAAAAAAATGATAAATTAGACTTCAACAAAATTAAAAACTTTTCCTTTGCAAAAGATGCTGATAAAAGGATGAAAAGACAAGCTACAGACTGAGAGAAAATATTTGCAGGCCACATATCTGACAAAGGATATTTAAAGAATAGACAAAGAATATTAAAGAACTCTCAAAATTTATCAGTAAAAAATAAAAAATCCATAAGAACATTGGCAAAAGTCATGAAGAGACTATTCACTGAAGAAGATATACAGGGATACCTGGGTAGCTCAGTCGTTAAGTGTCTGCCTTTGGCTCAGGTCATGATCCCAGGGTCCTAGGATCCAGCCCCACATCGGGCTCCCTCCCGCGGGAGGCCTGCTTCTCCCTTTCCCACTCCCCCTGCTTGTGTTGCCTCTCTCGCTGTGTCTCTCTCTGTCAAATAAATAAATAAAATCTTAAAAAAAAAAAAAGAAGATATACAGATGACAAATAAGTACACGAAAAAAATGTCCAGCCTCATTAACCAGTAGAGAAATGCAAATTAAAACAAGATATTATTACACACCTATCGGGATGGCTAAATCAAAAGAAAATAAAAAATCATAATAACACTAAATGCTGGCAAGGATGCCAAAAAAACCCAGATCACTCACATGTTGCTGGTGAGAATATAAAATGATAGTCACTCTGGAAGACAGCTTGACAATAAAAACTAAATATACAACTACCATGAGACATAGCAGTTGCTCCCCTAGGCATTTATTCTGGAGCAATGAGGATTTATGGTCACACAAAAAGAAACCTGTACATGAATGTACAACTGTATTTATAATAGCCAAAAATGGGAAACACCCCCAGATATCCTTCATTGGGTGAACGATTCACAAATAGTGGTACGTTCACACATGTAACACTACTCAACAATAAAAAGGAATGAATTAGTGATACACACAACTTGTATAAATCTTCAGAGAATTACTCTTGAGTGAAAAAAAGTTACACACCATATCATTCCATTTATATAACATTCTTGAAATGGTGAAATTATAGAAATGAAGAATGGATTAGTGGTTGTCCCCTTTCAGGTGGATACATAGGAAAAGATGGTAAGTATGGCTATAAAAGGGAAAAATGGAAGGATATTTGTGGTTATGGAAACATTCTGTACTTTGTATCAATGTCAATATCTAAGTTGTGACATTATTTTATAATTTTGCAGATGTTACCATTGGCAGAAACTGGGTAATAGTTACAGAGGGTGTCTTTGTATTGTTTTTTTTTTTTTTTACAACTGCTGTGAACCTACCATTATCTCAAAATGAAAAGTTTTAATTTTTAAAAAATTATTGACAATTCACTGGTACCTAAGGCCTAATGGGAATAGAGGAAAATAATTTTTGTCATTTTTACTCTTCCTTATCTACCCTTTCCTGCAGCTGGAAAGTGATCATTTTCATGAATATTCTGCAAAACTATTGAACAAATTACTTACTTGGGCATTAAACACCATATTCTTTCCTCTCACAGTAGAATGGACTCCTTGATTTAGAGATCTTACAAAGTCTGACTGAAAAAGGCAGTGCATGGGCGCCTGGGTGGCTCAGTTGGTTGGGCGACTGCCTTCGGCTCAGGTCATGATCCTGGAGTCCCGGGATCGAGTCCCGCATCGGGCTCCCTACTCGGCGGGGAGTCTGCTTCTCCCTCGGACCCTCCCCCCTCTCATGTACTCTCTTTCTCATTCTCTCTCTCTCAAATAAATAAATAAAATCTTTAAAAAAAGAAAAAGGCAGTGCAGACAAGAGTGAAATATTAGCCTGAGTTTGGAGATGCCTCCAAAATCTGCATGATCTTGGACAAACCACTTAGCCTCTTTGGTCTTTATTTCTCCATCTACACAATAGACCTGATTGTTACCATTGTATAAAATGCCAAATCCTATAGAAGTAATAATATTACACCACTACAAAGAAATACTGTGATGTTTCCTTGCCTCCTTCTTAGTCAAAGAAGTAACTAATTTGATTTCTTTTCCCTTCTCCTTATGTCAAAACTTCCATATCTAAGGGACAGTCTCTGCCCCTAGATTGAGCCCTGCCCCATCTGTCAGCTGGAAGGACCTCAGACACATGCAAGGGCTGATTCCAACATCCTGATGTGCTGATCCACACAATGACAAAGGCTGATGTAAATGCCCTTTGGTGAGAATAGGAGCTGATGAGCTCAAAACAAAAACAAACACAGCAACAATAATAACTACCATTTACAGGGTATTTATTATGTAATAAGCTCTCTTTTAAGAGCTTTACAGAATTTAATTTTTAAAGGCAACCCAATGCAATGAATGCTAAAATCCCCATTTCAAATCTGGACATAAATTCCCAAAGTGTCAGCCCTACTTGCAGTGGGAAACCATGTCTGCACATGGAATGCAAAGACAGCAACGCCAGGGCTGCAGAGGCCATCCTCCACACCTGCCCCGAATTCACTGAAACCTGACTGAGTCCCATTTACTGTGTTTGCACTGTGCTCCAGCCTCTGTTCCAATTACAGACAGCTCTCCCACCAAAGAATCCCAGGGATGTGCAGACAGCCTAGGAAAGAACTGCACTGGGAGTGTCTCCCACCCATCAAGGGTCGCCAGCCCAGTCACTCTGGGCCCCATGGCATCCACAACTAATTCCAAGTACTCTTTCTTTGAATCCAAGTGTTCATTAAAAGGCAAAGATGAAGTATTCCATTTTATTTCTTTCTATGAACCATAATAAACAAAGGCTCACTGTCAAAATTCAATGTTGATTATGTCATCCCTTACTATGAGAGGCTTGAACCTACTGCTCGTTGTAGTCTAATTTTAAATGATTCAACAGCAGGATTTTGCCAATAGCCTTTGAACATCATTCCCTCATTGCCAATATAAAGTATAAGGAATTTACCAAATCCTTTTCTACTGTTGTCTCCTTATTTGCAATCAAACCCCCTTTGACTGTAACACCTGCTTCCCAGAATCACATTACTGAGAGGTTCCAAATCAATCATTTGTCCCACTGGGGCAAGACTATGCCCCAACACCAATCCCTGGGAAATCTGGGCCCAGTGTGGACTGACATGGCTCACAAGAAAGGCAAAGAGCATCCTCTGGCAAGTTACACATCTCCAGCAAGTCCAGGATTGAGGCTGCAACACAGCAGCAGTACAGCATGTACAAAAATAAACAACTAAATAACTAATGGAGGAGCAAGAACCACAGAATAGACTCAATTACCATACATACACAGTCATCCTGTACATTTACTTCTGGAAGCTGCCAAGGTTTGAGGAAAGCTTGCTTTATGGTTCTGTAGGAGCCAAATATGACCTGTAAATGATCCATTCCATTAATATTGTAACATTTTGTCAATCTGGAATGCATTTTAATCAAAAGCCCCCCTTGAAATGGTCTCCTTTGTTGTATTTTCTTGTTGGCTCATTTTATCAACATCTGTTATGTTTAGACAATATGAATTAAAACTAAGGAATGCTGTTTGTACTCAGCTACTTTTGTTGAGAGTGTAACATCCCGAGATTGGCAGTGTTTATGTAAATCAGTGTGGCTGACACAGCCATCATAAACAAATGAGGAAAATATAACAAACACATTGTTCACGCAGGAAATGTTTGTTTTGAGACTTGGCTTTGGTCTCGCCAGATTGATGAAGAGTTGCTGATATTGCAGATCTGTGCTGCACTGTACCCCAGGCCACCTCCACTGGCAGGCCAGGAGAGGCCTCCCCATCCTGTGCGTGCTGGCAGGACAGGTCCCTACGCCTCACTCTTGGCCCACCGAGGAAGAAGCTGAGGTTCACCAGCTGAAGCCTGACTAGCTGGGTGGATTTGGACACCATGTGGTGACACAGAGCCCCTTGGGTGTACACTACAGTTCCAGGACCTCAGCCAGCTGTACATCATCACATCGCTCTTAGAATGGAAAATGTTTCAGCGAGGCCCTTCTGACCCTCGGTCCTAATTCTCATTCAGAAAATAAGGAAATAATCACATGTGTGTGCAAAGAAATATACATACGGTGCTGTTCGTAGCAGTATTGTTTACACAAGCAAAAGGCCAGAAATAACCCATGAGTCCATCAACAGGGAGATGGACAAACAGACAGCAGTACATCCAAACCATGCCATACCACAGACCCATGAAAAAGCATGAGGCTGGACTGGACGGGACTGTGCTGTACTGTACTGTACTATGTCGTACTGTACTATGCTATACTGCACTGCACCACTTTGTCCTAGACTGATGACCATGCTTCTGAGCTCTACTCCACTGCACTGCACTGGACGGTGCTACACTGTGCTCTACTGTACTGTACTACATGGTACTGTACTATACTGCACTGCACTGTACCACTTTGTCCTAGACTGTGCAACCATGCTTCTGAGCTCTACTCCACTGCACTGCACTAGACAGTGCTATGCTCTGCTCTACTGTACTGTACTATGTCATACTGTACTACACTGCACTGTACCACTTTGTCCTAGACTGATGGCCATGCTACTGAGCTCTACTCCACTGCACTGTACTAGACGGTGCTACGCTGTGCTCTACTGTACTGTACTACATTGTACTGTAGTATACTGTACTGTATTATACTATACTTACCATACTAGACTGTGCTATGCTGTGGAATATTGCACAGTACCATGTTTATTGTATCACACCATACTATACTGCATGTACTACACTCTACTCTAACACACTGTACTATATACTGTGCCATACTGTGCTACACTGTACTACTTACTGTGTGTACTAGACTGCTAGGCTATGCTATACAGTACTATACAACACTCTGCTGTATTATACTATACTGTACTATACTACATGGTACTATATTACACTGTAGAATAATGTACTATACTGTGCTATATTTACTGTATTAGACTGTGCTATACTATATTCTACTCTTCTGTGCTATACCGCACTGTACTATATATACTCTATTATACTACATTGCACTGCACTGTATTATATTGCTATACTGTGCTACATACTATGCTCTACTCTACTTTGCTTTATATACTGTACACTATATTGCACTGTGCTATATATAGTACACTACACTTGGAGTACTATAAGTTCTACACTGTACTGTAAGTACTATACTGTAGTGTACTTTACTGCACTATATACTACACTGCACTGTGCTATACTATACCCACTGTACTGCAAGTACTATAATAGCACTATATTGTACTCTACTGTATACTATTCTATTCTGTGCTATAGTGTACTGTGCTATACCATACTGTACTGTATTATACTATACTGTGCTATACTGTACTACAATAAACTTACTATGCTATACGGTAGTATACTGTGCTGTGTGTGCTACACTGTAATTGTATTGTTCCATACGACACCACAATACACCATAGCACGTTAGAGGCTAAGCTGAACATGTAACACATTATGTTTATTCAATACACATCTGTCTCCTGGCTGGACACCTTCTGCTCTGGATACAGACACTGGATGCCCAGAGGAATCAGCTGTGATCCACTTCCTCAAAGAGCTCACAGTCTTGCCTGTTAACTGACCTGGGCTGACCACCACCACAAATCAGTCTCTGCCAATACTACCATCTAGAGCTAAGGCCATGACCTAAGCTTACACAGAAGCAGATTTCTCCACCTTCAAAAAAGCCTTCATCCTTCTCCCTCAAGCCCATTCCCTGGCCCTTCCTACAGCTGGTCAGGACAAACAAGCCCAGCCACAGTAAATGGTATGTGAGGGCCTTCCAGCCCATCACCAGTGGCTTTTCCCTGCTTTTGGCAGAGTAGGATGTGATGTACCTTGGGTACTAGGTGAAAGGAGGACCCACCAGTGCAGGATACAGTGCTTGGTTGCTGTGGGCTAATGGACTAGAAGTCAGGAGCCTTGAGTATGGTCTCTCCCTGAATTTGGCAAATGATCCATTAACCTCCTTGGAGTCTCCAATTTATCCAACAACAAAGGGGATAGGTGAGATGAGTTCTGGGATCTCATTCTTACCCCTCAGTTCTCAGTGCATTCCGCATCTCCCTTTCACATCCTTTTAGAAGACCATTGCTGACTTTTACCTTCCTCACCACCCTCCCCATGCACCCCTGACTCTGCACCAATAAATGTAAGAGGCAAGGATTCACCCTGCAGTCTCCATAGTTTTAACCCTTCTGAAGGGTAATTGGTAAAGTGAGAATAGATAATACATACAAATGACCTAGGCCTGTCCCCGCTCAACAGCAGCCAACAGAACTACCAAGTGGCGTTAAGCTAGGGGTCACTGTGAAGGAAGTTTGACTTCATGTTTCTAGACTGACCAGTTTCAAGACTGACCTTTCTCCTTAGCATGAATCTCTTCCATCTGTTCTCCAGCCACCCCTCATCCAAACCTCTTTCTTGAACAGCGATATGATATCCACATGAGCTGTCAAGTTAAGGTGGCTCCTGCCTAAATCAATTTTTATTTTAACCAAGGAGTGAACCAAAAGGATGACACCGAATGAATGAATGTCTAATGGCTAAATTTCAGTTATCTACTCTGGTTGAAGGAGGACACAGGAGAAGGTTGTACTGAAATGCCTAAAATCCCACTAAGTGAGCACTGAGCTGATCTTCTGAAATATAAAACTGAAGCAGCTGTGAGATTGAACGTGAGACTCCAATCACATCTCTGGGAATCTTAACTCTCAACTATGTAAATGCCATTCCAATGCCATGCATTCAGCAGACCTACAAGAATCCAAAACCTCTTCACACTAGTGTTCCTGTGATCATTACATCTTACCACATGGAAACTATCTCTTCACCCCACCTTCCTCACTGTCTCCATCTTTGCCTCTCAAGAGCACAGTGCACTGCATGGTACAGAGCAGATGCCCCATGAGCAGTTGATCCATAGAGAAGTGGATGACTGATTGGATATTGAAAAGAAATCCAAGAGTGGGAAAGTACATGTGGAAGCTAGAGCCAAAGGTCAATGCTAGTCACAACACTGGTTCTTCAGATTCAGTATGCTGAGAAATTTTTAAGGTTCTATCACTCTAAGAGCATTTTATTGACCAGCAACCATTGTTCTGGGCCTTTAGGACATTATCCAGATGACATAACCCTTTGTAGCATCCAGAGTAAGAGGAGAACACACAGCCTCTCACCCTCTTGTCTGCTTTTCCAGGTTTCTACCCATTTGCTATACACTCATTCTTCTTATGTATGAAGTCTCTGCTTTCAATTCAGAATTTTGGGAACAAAACTAAGAAAGGATGTCCAATTTTCATGGATAGCAGAATGGAGGAGGTAGTAGGTAGAGCATGAAATTTCTCTGGGTGTTCACCAGGCAAGAACTCCTTCCCAATGCAGCCAAAGTGAAGGGCAGGTATTTTCTAATAAGCAACCAGATTTAAGGGTCTCTATGGGGCAGAATCATGACCAAAGGCAGTTCAGTGTCACTGGCAGAGATTCTAATAGCAAGGAGAAAAATGATGCAGGGAAATTCCTGAGATTATTGTAACCCCAGGTTGTAAAATATCTATCAAGGTCAACAGCAAGTAACACCCAATTGTTAATATTCCTGTAGATATCCTGTGCAGAAAGCAGTCCCATTTTCATCATTGAGATTCCTATTTACACATAAAACTGTTGTGTCAGGGCCACCCTCTTCCTACTCCTCCTGCGGAAACAGCAAGAACTTTTGGCCATGCTTTCTGACGGATGTTGTACTGAAATCCACAGACCTGCTCTGTAGCAATGCAGGAAATTGGAGCAAGGAAGTGGGTGAGCTGGTTATACTGGGTCATGATGAAAGAGTTAGATGACCATTTGCTATTTCTTTGTTTGACAGAAGGAAATAATTAGCTCTGAAAATCACTCCCTGTTTTATAAGAGAAATAACACCTCCTTCCCAGAGTTTGGAATTGTCCTCAGCAAATGGTAGCCACAGAGTATTTTTTAGCCTCTAGAGGAAGACTGTGATGATACCATATTTCTGGAATAGAGAATCTTTCTTCTCCAAGAAACACTGCCTATTTGGGGCACAAAGGAAGTAAGAAGTCCCATTTCACCCAACACTATTTGTAAGTAACAGTATTCTGCCATTTAGAAGATGAGTCCTTTCTTAGCGGGAGGGGAAGAATGAAGCGGGGGAAATCGGAGGGGTAGACGAACCATGAGAGACGATGGACTCTGAAAAACAAACTGAGGGTTCTAGAGGGGAGGGGGGTGGGAGGATGGGTTAGCCTGGTGGTGGGTATTGAGGAGGGCACATTCTGCATGGAGCACTGGGTGTTATGCACAAACAATGAATCATGGAACACTTCATCTAAAACTAATGATGTAATGTATGGGGATTAACATAAGAATAAAAAAAAAAAAAAGAAGATGAGTCCTTTCTGTACCAGACCCTTAAAAATGATGAAATAGTATCATATCACCAAAGTTAAAATCACAAAAGTGTCTACTGAGCAATTTTGCCTTGAATCTAAAGCTTTACTAACATTTATCATTTCATATGCACACTTCTCACCAGTAAGCTTCTTTTTTTAAAGATTTTATTTATTTATGAGAGAGAGAGAGTGCACAAGCAGGGGGAGCAGCAGAGGGAGAGGGAGAAGCAGGCTCCCCATTTAGCAGGGAGCCTGACGTGGGGCTTGATCCCAGGACCCCGGGGTCATGACCTGAGCCAAAGGCAGGCCCTTAACCAACTGGGCCACTCAGGAGCCCCACCAGTAAGCTTCTTAAGAGTATCCATCCATCGGCTCTTCAAGTATTTATTAAAAAGCCAATATTCCAGGCATAGGGTTAAGCATTTGTCATGGCCAGTAAGGTATCATAGTCACTTTATCATTGTCCAAACGAGGAGGATTCAATAAAACTTCCCTAAAGACAGTAACCAACTCCGTTTTTGATGCTCACAATGTTTCCTGGCCTTTGAGCATCCTTTTAACCAGATCATGCCATACAGACCTCCTTATCTAGAACATGATTAGAGAACACAGAAGGGTCGTCATAGACTATCTTATTTATATTGGGGTTTCTAGAATTGACAGAAGATCCAGCACCAATGAGTGGATGGGTGGATGGGTGGATGGATGGATGGAGCCACTAAATCTGTTATTAAAAAATTAAAAAGTGGGGAAAGGAAAATTCATAACTATTAATGACAGTTCTAATAACAGCTTAGAATCTTGAAAGTGGCACAGGAAAGGAAGGAAACTTGTTCCCTATGTCCTGCAGTAGAAAATTCTAAATTGTACTAAGCTGAAAGACACACAAAAAAACTTGTGTTGCCACAAAAGAATATACAAGTGCAAACAATTTTTATTTTCAAAGAGACCTACCTAGATAGAACTGATTTCATAAATTCACCTCTGTCTTGACTCTTCCAGCCAGAGGAAAAAGGATAAAAATGTCAAGTCTCTTCTCAGAAGTTCAAATGTTTGGTAAAGCCATGAGGAAATATATTCTCTCACTCCTCACTAATGCATCCTTATTTGTAAGCTCCTTCTGAAGGAAGATAAGGGGCTTGACTCATTTAGCACACAACTCTGATAAGATCTTTGAAAATCAAATCTACTGAGCATATTCCCCAAGAAATCTCTGGGGCTTAAAAAACGGCAGACATACCCATGTGTGTCGTGAATATGTCAGAGATCATATCTGACAGGGCTGGCCACATCAACAGAGCACAACAAAACAACGTACCACTGAAGTTTTGCTCATTTCTGTAGCCTAGTACTGAGCCCTGAAGGAAAGAAAATGCTCAAAAACTACTGATATCCTTAAGTTGGAAATGAAGTTTGACAGCTTTTGTGCCTTTATGTGCATAAAGTGGGAATGATAAAGTTCATTTATAACTTAATGTGAATGAATTTATCAAATCACTTCCTAGAAAAGCAGATTGGTCGTAAGAAGTATATATTAGATAGGTAGAAGCTGATTAATAGAGAAATGGGAGAATGTCTAAAGAGGGCAGGGCACAGAAAAGGAGGATGGAGCCACAAGAACACTGTGACTTCCTTCACAGTTGTCACAGGGTCGGTCCTGAAACTGCTTGCAGGCTCCATCTACTATGGGGCTATGGACACACCCTGACTTTGCCTCACTACCTGTGCCTGTCCTCGGGGCTCCAGGCTCAATGCAGCTACTCTAACCCGTCAAGAGCTTCAAACTCCCAATGATGGAGTCTGAGAATGAACCATCATCTGCTAGAAATGATGCAATGGGGCATGATCATGTAATTCTTGCAAAGAAGGAGATGCCTGCATAACATTGAGTAGTTATAAAACATTTATCTAAAACAGTTTGTTTTATAATATATTATACTATGTTACATATTTCTGATCACACTCTCCGCAATCCAAATTGGCCAAGCCACTTCTTGAAAGCCAGTGCTTTTCAAAGGTGAGCACATAAGAGTTCCCTTTTAGTTGACTCCTTTTCTAGCAAGACTTAGCAACACTGCAACTACAAAGGAAGGGATGCTCCTAGAAGCTTCTGTGAATGAAAACCAGAGCTGGGGGTGCAAGTCTTGAATTTGGCTTCCAGCCCTGCCACACCAGCGAGCTGCTAGGATTTTGAGCTCCAGTGTCTCAGCAGTAAAATAGGGCTGATGACAGGTGTTCCTTCACAGGACCAGGAGGGCTGGAGAGGGTACGGTGTGCAGACACCCGGCCTGTGCCCACACATGGTGGGTCCACACTGAGTGCAGCTGTGGCCCAGGTGCTATGCTCAACGTGTGGATAGAGCAACCGCTGACAGGCATGTCCACTTAGCCCCAGCCATCTTGTCTATTCTATGGAAAAGGCTTCTCCCTGTACCCCCGCACATTTCTTTGTGCGCTGGTCCTGGCTGTGTGTGCACTCACCCCTCATGCAACAATTAAATAGAGCCTGTGCATGGGAAGTCACCTCTGAGCCCCCATATAAGCTTCCCCTCATCTCTGCCTAAATCCCTTCCCTCCCTGCCATGTGCCACATTCACTCACACACACAGTTACACACATTTACCCACTCCCCACTTCAAACATGCGTACACACTCACACGCACATACTAACATTCTCACCTTCAGTACACAAACACACGCACACTCTCCAGGACTCACTGCACTGGTTGAAGCCTGGTGCGCAGAGCAGGGCTGTCCTCTGACTGTTCCTGGCTGTGACAGGTAAGCACAGAAATCATAAGTAAACATGTAGAAACTGTTGCAGCAATTTGACAGAATATGACTAATATAACTTGATGTCTGGTGAATGTAAGGATAAGCAATTACAGTTGTACTTTGCATGTCATTGGGGCTTTTTGAGATTTAGTAATTTATTTTAACATAATTTATAAAAATATAACTCTGATACATTGAAAATTGGAGGGAAAAAAGTGGTCCTTCATCTCAGTTTGAGAAGCACTAGAACATTATCTTTTGCCCACCTAAATTATAACCTGTGGGTTACTCCATCCCCCTTGTGCCTGGCCAGGGAGATGTTTCTGGTCTGTGGGAGGAATCCCTTTATCTGTCTGCAGCAGACCCCTCTGAGCTCACTGGGTAGGGCGGCAACCAGGGCTCCCTCTACAACTGCTGGCAGGCCTCTGAGACTTCAGAGGAACCAAGGCGAGTGGGAGGCGGAGGGCAGGCCAGGTCCCCAGGAGGACGAAGGCAGCCTGCCCTCCCTCTCCCTCTCCCCCTCCCCCACCAGTTCTCATTCCTGAGCGCCAAAAGGTCGGGGTCTGGGCGGGCCTGGATTTAGCCGCTGGGAATGGATCCGTCTAGCTCTGAGCTCTAGCCAACAGAATCACTTAGGGTGGATTTGAAACGTGTGAGAAAAATCTGGCAAGTCAGAAAGGCAGACAGCACACAGAGGGAAGGAAGCTGTTAGCCTGCAGCTGATAAAAATGCAGACTTGTGAAACCTTGTGTCACAGAGAGGTTCCAAGCGGCTGCGGAGCTCTGACCAGCGTCCTTTGATGTTGCCTGCTTCCTTCCTGCCTGTCACAGTCACCAGGCCCTGGGAGGCAGATGGAGGCACTCGCCTCTCCTCCAGGCCTAGCAGGAAGGTTGCACTGTGATTTCAGAGGCTGGACTTGCTCAATGGCTCTTTATTTACTTCTGGAGGGACAAAACCCTTAATCACAATTTCATTTGGGGGTTGCCTGAAAAGGGCAGCCCTAATACGTGGTCCACACAGACAAGCAGTTCCAAGACACTTGAACTGAAGATAACACAGCCCCAGTCCATAGGCATCGGCCACATGAAGTGTGATAATCAGGACTGACAAGTATTCAACAGCATCTTTGTTTTAGTCTGAAAAGTACATTAGCTTGGGAAACTAAAAAGCCCACATGTTATTGGGAGTCTGATTGAGGGATGGAGGAGGGGAGTCTAAAATGTTGGCTTATTTTTTTCAAACTTAAGCAAATTCACTCAGGACATGAGTCATTTTGGAGCATGAGAGGGGTCTGTAGTGAACATCATTTCAGTTTTGAAGGAGAAATGTATTTCCTATCTTTTAAAAAACCTACTTTTTGCACATTAAGCACATGCTTGAAATATGTTTGTGGTACAAAATGCAACTCAAATTGAGTCTCTCTCCCCCAGATTAGTTGCTAAACCATTCCTAGAGGGACAGAAGTGTGTGTTTGCTTGGGTACTACTTTTGCAGACCAAGGGTCTTAAAAAACAGGCTCCGGAGCAGGGTCAACAATGTGCAACTTGTCCTTCAGGGTGCCCCACCCAGAAGGCACCAGAAAGTTCCTAGTGTTTTCCACTTCTAGTCACGTTCCAAGAGAGAACTGCTTGATTTGTTTCAGATTTTAACTTTGATTTTAAATATCTGTATGATAACATGTTCAAAAACACAATGAATTGATAAGACATTAATACAAACTCTTCTGCTTCACTCTGCTGATGATTTTGGAAGGTCCTTCTGCAGTAATGTAATGGGATGACACATGTAACAACACGTTACTGTTTATACAGGACATTGGTGCTCCACGTGGAACACAGTGGACTTCATTTCCAGTGCTCTGACCTCTTCATTTTCCTCTTCCCAATCTGATAGACTGGAGTTGGTGACGCTCCCTGAGTGAGTGTAATGTGGTGCCAAGGTCGAGAATCACTGACCTAGTCTGTGGCAGTGATCCCCAGTCATGGCAGTAATCCAGCCTGAGGCAGAGATCCAGCCTGAGGCAGAGATCCAGTCTGAAACAGATCCAGTCTGAGGAAGTGATCTAGTCTGAGGTAGCAATCCAGTGTGAGGCAATGATACAGTCTGAGGCAGAGATCTAGCCCAAGACAGTGATCTAGTTCAAGGGAAAGATCTAGTCAGAGACAGAGATCCAGTTGGAGGCAGTTTAAAACTGCAGCTCTATGGGACTCACTCAAAAGTATTAAGTTTGAACCTCTGTGGGTAGAGCCCAGCACCCTTATTTTAACACATCCCAGTGAGTCTTGTGTGGCCAGGTTGGAGTTCTGTCAGTATTCTTGAAATCCATGAATTAAAACCTCCAAAGTGCCCCAGTGCCAGGCCTGGAAGGGCCCAGGTAAATGCCCCTGCATGAGCTCCGTGATGGGTCACAGGTGTATGAGGATGACACCAGTCCTTATAGGACACATCCTCAGACAAGCACTCAGTCATGAGCACCACCCTGAGACACAACACGGGGTGATCTTCCGGGTCACATCTAGGATGACTTCTTGTTCCTCATGCAAGTCAAAGCATGGAACAGTGTCTCTTCAGGTGAGGCCTAAGGAGCTAGGATGCACACCCTGTGGGGCAGGTTCTCAATGAGCTTAAGGGCCTGGAGGCGCTGGTCCAAAGGGAGGATTTCACAGAGCAGAGACACTGCTTCCCTGCCAGTGTTTCCTAGTTTGCTAAAACTCTGAACAGAGACCAAGGATTATGAAATAAAACAAAAGCCTACATGTCCTCTTTCTGGGAGAGCTTGTGTTGCCTGCTGTTTGGCCCCAGTAGAGAGGCAGGCTGCAGGGTTTTTTAACTTACTGAGGGCTAAAGTGGAAAAAGCATGAGCCACTTGAGCAGCCAGATCCTGGTCTGTTTGTAAGGGTCCTGCAGAGTGGCTTTCCAGGCCAGACACTGGCAGCACTGAGTCCTTGCTCTCGAGTTTCCCATCTGCACCTGCCAGTGGCCAGCGCCCAGCGCCCGATGCAGAGGAAGGCAGGACAAGAGTTAATACTCGAGCCTTCTGGGTGCTCAGATGGCAGAAACAGGCAAAAACCGCAGGCAGCCACACCTCAGAGCATCCACTCGCCATCTGATGATGCACTCGGCAGCCAGCTCTGCCTCAGCACGTGCCTGTACCCCTTGGAATCTCCACAGTCATAGTGGAAAAAGTTGTTCCATCCTCCGGATGTCAGATAAAATTCTTAAATCCGTAACAAGCTTCATGTTGCTAGCTTTCATACACACTCTGTCTTTGAAGGAAAAGGTCATGTCGACCAGCATTGTCCAGCCTGGGGCCCTACTGCCACACCCCAGCCATTTCCCAAAGTCACGGTCATGCTCACAGCCACCTCTGCCTAGGGCCAGTTGTGGATCTCTCCAGATCTGTTTTCTGATCTGTCAAATGAGAGACTGAACTAGATGCTATCTCAGATTTTTCAGACTCTGACTGGTAAGCACTCACTTCCCTTTGCCCATCGTCAGGCTTCCCTCATCAGCAGGTGCCATGGCTGGTCCCAACTGAGAAGTCCAGGTGTCCTCTGACACCCACTACTGTCGTGCTCCCTGCAGCCTGAGTGCGAGGTCCACATCTTCATCTCCTGCTTTCTTTTCCTAAGCAAATGCTTCATCACCTTGCAAGGCTTAGGAAAAGGGTTCTGGGAGTCCACCTTGGCTGCTACCTACTATGTGCGGACACCTTGTTGGAGAACATCTAGGTTCTCCAGGAAGCAGGTGGCAGAGCTGTGCAGGAGGACAAGGGCTGTCTGGGACCATCTCACCTGAATACACTCATTTCAAGGGTGACACAGCCAAAAATCATAGTGCCAGTTTCTGTGGGATCAGAATTTTACACAAGTTGAGGCCCTTCTTTAAAAAAAAGAATACACAACTGCTAATATGAAATTTTACCATAATGAAAGACAAAATCACAACAACTCAAGTGAGCTTTAAGGATTCAAAGCCTTTCTTCTGAAAGCCCTTTACCAGAAATGCTTACATAGAAATACTCGCTGACAGCAACCTGGCTTCCTCTCCCTGCCTGGATCATAGCTCCCAGCATCTCCCATCAAACCCATGCAAGGAGAGCCTGACCCCGAGATTCGAGATTCGTTCGTTAGCTTTGTGCTTGGCTGCTAGAGAGAGAAAGCAGCACCTCCACCCCTTTCTTCCTGAGCATCAGATGACCACTGCCCTTCCCCCAAAGCCTGCTCTGGCCTCTGTGAAATCAAACTCCATTGCACAGTGTTTACAGACTCCTAGTGACTTTTCAATCCACAAGAAAAACAGGGAACCAGAGCATGTAAATATCAGGGTCGCACAGCTCCATGTACGGCATTTGATGTCAGTCTGAAACAAACATTGAACGGAAGCAGACACATGAAAATGGGTTCTCATGGTCTGATGCATTCCTCAAGTCTGTGAACATGTGTCCCTTTCCCAACAGTGACTGTTAAAGTGTTCCCGCCTCCTTTTAACTGCCTGCCTGAGGCACTTCTGACTCACGGCCACCGAGTTCCATTTTTGGACTAGGGACGACTCCAAACTAATAAACTGACATGGAAATATATATACACTCCCTTGTATCAATTGTTTTCTTCTGAAGGATGTTACTGTGTGATACAGCTTTAAGTTTTCAACTCTGTCATATTTTCTAAACTATGATCTCTTCCATTTACTTTAGGGGATGTGGCATTCCCCTTTACTGGACTGAAAGCTAAACAATGTGGTTTGGATTTAGTGTTCCCATGCATCACCATGAAAATGTTTGTCTCGGCAATCCTGTCCTTACTGTTACTGGTAACAGCTGCTCTGCCCTCCTTCCCTCATGAACCACAATTTGCTGCCCCAGTTTATGAGCAAGCAAGGTGGATCCATGCCTCCGGGATACAAGACCAGCTACAAGACAAACCAGGATCTGGTGGGATCCACTCCCAAGTGAGCCAGGATCAAGTATAAGGAAAACTGGTTCTGAACAATAGGCAGCTTGGCTCATCAGGAGAGGAAACCAGGCTGTGCTGGTTAGCAGTGGTCTTGCCAAACTTCTTGTGCCTTATTCACTCAGATGTGACCTCAAAGGAGCTAGGATGGGCAATGCTGCACCTGAACACTGCGGGGACTCAATAAATGTCAAGGAAGGGTCATTAGGGCTTTGGACTTCTTCCTGCACTAGCCCTACTGTGCAGATATTTGGTATTTCCACAAAGAGAGTGTCCCAGGCAGAGAAGGATTGCCCAAGGGGCAGTTAATTATCCCTTTGTGGGTTTCTGAACATGAGCAAGAGATAAACCTGCCTTGAGGACCCCACAGAAATGGGTTCCAGATGTCTGGGTCCTTCGGTTCTCTCCACCCTGCTCTTACCAGTCTCAGCTGCAGCCTGAAGCATTGCACAAAACACTTGCAAGATAAGAAAAGGCTCAGCATTCCACGCTCTGTGTCAGCACCTTCCATATGGAGACCCCTGGAATGTGGCCCACCACCCATTGGGCTGGGCATGGCCGGGGTCATGGACCTGGCCCACTTAGTTTTTCTTTTCTTTTAATAAGAGACAATACATGTCCATTAACAAGAAACTGCTTAAGTAAATTATGGAACATGTACACAAAGGAATTCTTCCAACTATTAAAAAATGACACAAATTATTTTACTGGCATGGATAGAAGTTCATGACATATTGTTGTTTGAAAAATTGGGTAAGAAGACCACATATAAAATATAGTCCTATTTATGTAAAATGATAAATACCTATCTACATATATTTTCTCATTTGTATATATACACAGGAAGATTCTAGAATAGTGATAAACCAATAAATGAACAGTGATTATTTCTAAACAATGAGATTTTATCTAACCTTGATTACTTATTTGAATTTCTCTCTAGATAGGTATAAAATATGTAATACAGAAAATATATAATTTTTATAATAAACAGGTATCATTTTTAAAACAACGAATACTTTTTCCAAAGGAATGAAGCATGTAGAGACAAAGGCAGTGAGTGACAGCAACTTGGGTGGTCAGGGCAAGGCTCATGGCCCACCACATGGCCTGGTGGAGAATACCCCGAGGCCCAGAGGAGGAGGTGCTCCCAGGAGAGCGGCACCACACCAAGCAAGAATGATGAGTTACAGCTACACAGGGAAGGGTCTACCTTGTCCTCATGACTTCTTCTCTGGAAGAACTGTGAGAAGTTAAGAAATGCCCTTCTTTCTGCAGTTTTCTCTCACCTGATAAAAGAAACTGCTTCAGGTTCTCCATCCTGAAGGATTAAACAAAGTTCAAGGACAAGAAGAGATTAAGTTAAAATAAGAGACAGCTGTGGTGGAGGAGGGGCATGAATTTAAGAGTCCAGAGACCTAAGTTCAAAATCCGATCTGGTTGCTTTGTGACCAAAAACGACAAACTTCCCAAACCTCAGTCTTTATAGCCATGAAACAGAGAAATCAACCCAATATCACCTGACAAGTTATAAGGCCATGCCAGGTGATTGTTTTTAAATTAAATCATCTTTATCTATATGTGAAGGAAGAAAACTAATTACTTTATAGCTATATTTTGTATTTTTTTAGAGCCTCATGAATAATGCACCAGCTTCAAATAGTCATTACCCACTTCCGTTTCTCTGTAGACCAGGAATATACCTCATGTATGTCTCTGCAAACACTGTTTGCTCATTGTGAAAGCCCAGCCCCCCACTTCGCATGTCCTGCCATTCCTCCATTCCTGCAAGTCCCCAGTCTGGCCCACTGAGGTCTGGAAAGGTTTCCAGTCACTAGCACTTAATAGAAGATCCTCAATACATCTAATATATACATATAATTGATATGCTTGTATAATTATATAAATATAATTTTATATCATTGATATATAAAATGATATAGATAGCCACTTCCTAAATTAGCTTCCTTATTTAAAACGAAATGTGGCATGCGTCCCTCTGGAATCTGTCACAATTTCCTTTCTCTCCTTCCCTACTAACAGAAATGAATTTTGTAACTGGGACTGCCATCACCTGGTCAATGAGATGAAATTGAAATCTACTCAGTGGCACCTCTAAGAAAATCATTGTTTTCTTAATAAAAGGGAAGACTCAACTGGTAGATACCTTTTGTCCTTTGCTCTTGCTTTTTCTTCCTGACTAAAATGCAGAAGTGATGTCTGAATATGGTCCCAGCATCTTTGGAAGGACAAAAACCACAAACTGATGAGGGTGGAACAGGAAACCCAAAGGAGCAAAGGACTCAGCATCGATACCAACCCCAGCCTGCCTCTCTTTGGACATCTTGAGAGAACAAAAGAAAAATAAAATGGATGCTATTCCAGCATGATTGTTCATTTAATCAAATGCAATTCAAACTGATTGAGAAAATTTTTCCTGTTTTAATACATCATTAGCCAAACCCTGAAATCTATTTAAGCTCTAGAAATCATTTATATGTGTCAAGTGTTCAACCTGAAATCAAGTGTTCAAGTTAAAATTTCACAATCTGCATTTAGCATTGGTCTCTTTCTATAGCAATCTCTCTAATGTGGTCTTTCTCCTTGTGAATATCCTTCTCCATTCATTCCTAGGGGCCTCCAATAAGCCAGTTACCAGTGAAGATTGCTCAGAAAGGCTGTTCCTAAATATCCAGGTGGAGTCAAATATGAAAACCAACTGACTTAACTCCCCAAGTCCTTAATGCACACCCATCACACTTGCCACAAAGACTGTGTGCTTTGGCACATATAAGCAAACAGACTTTTCAGTGCAGATGCTCCAAATAGTGATGGTGGGGTGTTTGAGGCAGACCATACTGAGGCAGGCTCAGAAGGCTGTAGGACCACCACATCTGCTAACAGGCCCTGCAGCAAAGGGATGTGGCTAGTCCTTTAATTCCAAACTGAAGTACACGATGCCCTCATGACTGTGTGTGTGCACATACACACAGGGAAACTTTGCACACATGTGAATGTGTAAGTGTGCATTGTGTATATGTACATGCATTTGTCAGCAAGTGATACTGAAATTATTTATCCTAAGTATATGTTATCCATATTTCCCCTCACAAAAGCAGGTTAAATATACGACCAATGAATAAAAGAAAAATCATGAATTAAGAGTTGTTCAGAAGATGGTTAAGTTCAAATGTGTGGCTCCTGGTTGCCCTGACTGCTCCAGGTCTTGGTCTTGGGATTGGTCATTTCCTGTGGCCATTAATACCTTGGGTTAGGTCAGGTGAGGAGTCTGCCCCCTGCAACCAACATGGGTGACCAGGAGAAAGGAGATCAGAAAGACCGAAGATGAAAGTTGAACCCTTTCAAGACTGCTCTGTGTGTGTTGGAATATTCAGAAGGGGGTGGGGAGACGTGCACAGCTGACAGAGACTGACTTATCCTAGCACAACCACCCACTGATCTCACCACTTACTCATGAGCTCCCACAGAAATATCCTGGCACTGCTGGCTTACCAACCATCATGCTACCTTGTGAGGCCACAACACTGGAGATGCTTCTCACACACGCAAGGGCAAGACTAGCAGGGCAGGGAGCACGAACATGGTTGTCCAGCTGTCTTTGCTCCACACCCTGGTGGCATGAAATAGCAGCCATTTCACCATGCTTGAGGTTCTGTAAGTGTGGAAGTTGGGTGGGACACCTGGGTTGGCTGGCCTCTTTGGGGAGCCTTAGAGGCATGACCCAGTTGGCTAGAGCCGGCAGGACAGCCTGACCTGAGCCCTGTGGATGGGTTTTGTTTGTTTCCTGTTGTCTGTGGGAGCAGGCATGTTCCAGACAGTTCCCTCACAGTGTGTCCAGTGCCTGAGTTGGGACCTCTGGAATAGCTGGAGCCTGGCAGCAGGATGCCCTCCACGTGGCCTCTCTACATGGCTAGCTTTGGCTTCCTCAGAGTGTGTTATCTTAGCTTCCATGGCTGCCACCCTCCCCCCAACAGGGTGTTTTGAGAAAAAGAAAGGAAAAACTGTCAGCCTTACAGGCCAGGGTCTGGACATAACTTTCCTTCAAAAGTCATCAAAATGGCTATAGGTCAGCACTGGTTCAAGAGAATAAGAGAATGACCACCCCCTTTTCATAGCGAGAGAAAAGCATCAAAGGCAGGGAGGTAAGGAGGCAGCTGTGGTGAGATAAGAGACCATGCATAGAAGCCCAACATCTAGAAGCCCAAGTTCCCCAGATGTCCTCTCAATGACTCATCTCCACTCATCAGATGCTTGGAGCTCATGTTGCCACAACCCTTGAAGATGCACATCAGCAGACCACTGTTTTTCTCTCGTTCCAAACAGTTGCTGCTTCCTAGCCTATGGATGGTCAAAGTGAACGCTATTAATTATGAGCCCTATTAACTATGGTGCTTTTGCAGATATGAGCAATTATCTACATAATAGAAATTATAGACTGCTTTGCTTGCTCAACAGTTTTTAATGCTCTGTAAAACAAATGGTCCCATGATTCCTTTCCTTGCTATTGGTTGACCCTTAAGTCAGCTGCAGAGTGCTGACTCCCACATCGAGCAAGGTAACAATGATCGCTTACACTGTTTGGTAGACATTGCTGCCATGGGCTCAGGGCTTCAGTCGTTTTCTCCTTTCCTCCTCACAACATCCCTGTTATCTCTGCTTTACAGGAGATGAAACGGAAACTCATGGCACTAAAGTCACTTGCCCAAAGTTATGTGTACCTCTATATTAGAGCCAGGGTTCAAATCCACACCCCTGACCTCTACACATGCAGCCCCCAGAGGACAGTGTTGTCTGTATCTACTGGGTGACTAAGAAGGCCAGTGTAGACAAACAGCCTCTACCTAAGCAAGGTCAGGGTGTCACCACTGCCAGCTTATGGCCACCACTGTCTTACTGCCTCTCTGTCTGCCTAACTCACCACCCCAGTGCCGTGGTGCCTGGCTTCCTCTAGCTCCAGACTGTCCCTGACCCACCTCCTCTGGCCCTGGCCCTCACCACAGCAGCTGCCTCTCTCTGGGCTGGTTGCTGCCAGCTGAATCACTGAGATGTTCCCTGGTGCAATGGTGACCCTATCGATAGATGCAGAGTGCTCAGAAGACTCACCACCCAAAGAGGCTCCCAAGGAGGCTGGGTCTGAAGCCAATTGCTACAGTACTTTGATGGCACCTTCCCTAGTACAGGTCTCCGGTTCACAGAATGAGCCTCTCTGTTTCCCAAAGGTGACTTTGCAAAAGTTAAACAAGTACATTTCCCAGAAGCAGCAAAGAAATGAAAATGGTTTAACCTGATCTCTGCTGCCACCTGTGCTTGGGCATGGTGTTGAGGAGACTAGTTCCTCTGGTCTCCTGGACTTTGACAATGAGTCAAACGACTAGCTCATTGGATTGGAAGGTACACCGGTTAAAAGGGGGGGGGGTATCAAAAGCTTAAGAAGGTGTCATCTACAAATCACAAAGACCAGAAATATAACCGTCTGGGAAAAAAATTTTCCAAGTGATTGATCATTAAAACTGTAAATGTTCTAGCCCAGCTTGCAACTGAGAGAAGAGGAGGATGCTGTCCCCACTGCCCACCTCCACCCAACACTAAGACTTCAGGAATGAGCCTGGTGCATGAGCAGAAGCCAAAGGAGGACAAATCATCTGGAAATCCAGGTGAACCAATTAGGCAGCTGGCTTTGTTGACTCAGAAAACCCTAAGTAACTAAATGAGAAGAAATGGCCCACCTCGCCCTGTTTCAAGTCTTCCCTTTTGGATGTGGCCAGTGTGAACAATTGCTTGGGTAGGTTAAACAGAAGCCAAATTCTTTGCCAGTGACAACAAGGTGGATCTAAGGTTGGCACCCAGTGTCCATCATTTAGGAAATGAGGATTTTACACAAGATAACTTTCAAAAAGTTACCTTCATTTGTAGACAAACTAGTAGAGCCTCTGGGGCCTCTAGCCTGGTCAATATACAAGCCCAGACTAATACCAAAGGTGAGAAATAGTTTTCCTATGGGTTGATCTCCAAGGATTTAAGACATTTTTATCCATTTCAGTGATTACACATCTAAGCCATGTACTGGATGTCCAGGCTCAGGCAGCCCTCAGATGTGTTTGCATCACTTTTGCACCATGTCTTTGCAGCCCCACCCATTAGCCTGGAAAGGCATCCCTTCAGTGTAGGTGCTTGCCTGGTCACCCACAGCATGAAGGCTGCTCACCGAGGGCTCCTGGACCCTGCTCCAGCAGTAACTGCTGAGCAGGGTATGAGCTAGGCAGGCAGAGGGCTCTCTTTCAGGCTCCCACACACAAGGCCGCATGCCATCTCTGGCAAAGACCATCCAGGTTTAACCCTAAGATACACAGCAGAGAGCCAAAGGCCATTTAGCAAACAGAAAAGGATACAGACTCTCCCATGCTGGCATTTAATGAGTTTATAAAGGTCAATAAACTACCTCAAGCTGAAAATCAATCCATTTTCTTCACAAAATGTTTTTAAATGGCCACCAAATTGTTTCTCTACCTCTGTGTGTGGTATGTGGTATATATGTTCTCTCACAAACTAATGCTAACAAGATACAATATAAATTCAGTCATATGTGTGGCTCCATCTCCCTGAATGGGTGTCATAAAGAGCCACTAATGAGCCCCCAGACTTTCCCGTCTTTGCTGCCATCTTCCCGTGGATTGGCCTGAGATACACTGCCTGCCAGGGGTGCTTCTCATGGAAAAAGGAGCCAACTGACTCCAGCATGTAAAGATTTCCCTTTTCCGGGGCACCTGGGTGGCTCAGTCAGTTAAGCACCTGCCTTCTGCTCAGGTCATGATCCTGGGGTCCTGGGATCCAGCCCCATATCAGGCTCCCTGCTCAGCAGGGAGTCTGCTTCTCCCTCTCCCTCTCCCTCTCCCCCTCCTCCTGCTCATGTTCTCTCTCTCTCTTTCTCTCAAATAAATAAATAAAATCTTTTTTTAAAAAAAGTCTCTCTTTCTACTGCTCTCAACCCCTTACACTTCAAGGTGGAAATGATTGTTTTGGTTTTGTTGTATTATGTTAGGGAATTTGTTTAAATTTCTTATTGGCTCCAGACAAATCACCTGTGATCATTTGAAATAAATTAGGTAAAACTACTGGAACACAGCAGTTTCTAAGTGGTAGAAGTTACGGTAGAATGAAGGAAAGTCCGCCAGACAAACATCTTTGAAGGCGCATAAATGTGACTCGGCCACTTGCAGGAAGAAAGGCACCTCTTCCACAGAGAAACACAACTTCCACCAGGAGACCCCACTGGGACCCCTGGCCAGAGCTAGGTTAATTCACAGTCTTTGTTTACACAGACATCACATTATTTGACTCTTTCTCCAAAAACATCATCTTAGTTTCAACAAAATTTGAGAATTCCTCTTCCTCAGATGTGATTTCACTTCATCACTACCAACCCAGACTTTAGCTGGATCAGGCTCTACCACCTTCACCAGCCCTTCTCCACATACACAGCTTTCAACTGGGCTACCTAACTGTGGCTTGAAGCATAAAAACCAGGCTTCTGGGTTTCATGGGATGAAATGCTCACCCAAACTGAAGACTTTCAGACACAATTAAAAATGTAGTCAAAAAGGTTACATTTTATAGAAGGGGAAACTGAAACATGGAAAGGTTGTGATGCTCCCAAATCACACAGCTAATGCTCATTCCCAATTCCATGTGTTTTTCCCTCTGCCAAAAGCAATGGAAAACTCCAACACCAATCTTATTCTGATGCTGCTTGATAATGCTGCCACTTCCCTGACACATATTTAAAGGAAAATGAACATCCTGTGGCCACAAGATCTTTTCCTGTCAGCTAGAGGTAGACTACCCAGTTCGTATCCATTCTCCATTGTGGAATCAGAAAAAAAAAGTAATGAGTAAGACCAAAGATGAGGCAAAACTCCCGTGTGCGTCACCTGCAGGCAAATGCACACCTGCTGATCGGAAGCCTTGTCTCACGTGATAAAAATCAAACATCTACAACATTCTCAAGAAAAATATACAACTTGGTGTTAACATTGAATTCTTCCCACAGCAACTGTTGAGTATGTTTTTAAAAAGAAAAACAGTTGTTTCTTCACAACCAAAAAATGTTTATGTCCAGGATGGCTATTCACATGTAAGCCTACCACAGACCTTGGCACAGGCCGTCTCACAGCCGTTCCTCTCCATGGGAAGGAACTGCTTGTTGGCAGGGTCCTGAGATCTGAATTCTCGTCTGGGAGTGCTAAGAGCTTCATTAGACACTAGAATGACAACACCGAAATTGCTACAGGTCACATTTTTCAAATTCTAAAAACTTCAGGCACAGTGAAGCCTGGACTGAAGGGCTTGTTCTCTTCAAACTCTAGTCTGTGTTGAGGGTTTCTGTGGTGGCTTACCCTAAACTGAGACCACCCCAGAGAAGCTCATTTATTCTGCTTTTTCTCCACATCACCACTTAACACACTATACATACACATATGTACTATAATATATATCTGTTTGTTTACTTTGAATCAGTCCCCCACATACCCTGGCTGGAATGGAAGCTCCATGAGGACAGAATCTTCATGTGGTTTTCTCACTACCATTTCCCAGAGCCTAGAACAATCTCTGGTACATGGGAAGCACTCAATAGACATTTGTTCAATAGATGGATGAATGAATGAATGAATGAATGAATGAGTGGCTTTTAGATCCTTCATGAAAAAAGTAGACTCTTGGCACTTTTGCTACAAAGGGTCTCCAGGCATGTTTGGACATACATGAGCAAGTTGGATATATTTTATTATTATGATCACTACAATGTATCATGTGCCTACTTAATGCCAGGCACAGTTCTAAGTGTTGTACATGTATGATTTCATTGAATTGCCACAGCAATACTTTCAGATGGGCACCACTACTACTATTGTATTCCACAGATGAAGAAACTGTAGCTCACTACCATGATCATGTAGCTAACGAATGAGGAGCCAGGATGCAAACCTTGGCAATCTTGCCAAATTCTTGATTATAAGGAATATTGGATATGAAACTGCCTTGTGCAATGGACTCTCAGAGGACATTGCCAGAGGGCTTGCGGACTTCTCTTGATGGGCATTTTCTGTAGGCTTCTGGGCTAGGGAAGCTGTGCCTATAGGTGTTGGCCAATGTGGCGGGTGTTGGCTCTACCGCTCAGGATGCTGCTCAGATGCTCATGTCCTAGGCCTGGTGGACTGTGCACATCGAGGTGGTGGAGTGCCCCAGTTCCAAATCCAGGCGCCCTTCCCACCTCTGCAGGGAGATGCCCTCAAACACTTGGGAGAGGGGGCCCACAGAGACTGCAGGTGCCCATGTGCCTCTATGACAGCCTTTTTCCATACTAGAACACTGTCTTCCAACAAAAGCTGATGTAAAAGCTCAATATATAAAAGATAAAAGTTGAAATGGTTGAGTTTGCAGCAGGAAGGGGAACAAAAAAGCTCCTTCTGCCAAAGCTCCTCCTCTGTTTTCCCTTATCTCCATTTCCCAAGGTGGCCCCTCTTAGCTCTTCTGAGGCTGACATAGCCAACCCACTGCTCAAGCTACATTGTACACAGTGGGCTCTCCATAAATATCAGTGGATTTTATTAGAAATAGTTTAACATGTTCCCAGTCATACTCACTTCTGTTTTACTCTGCTTTGGGAAGCAGCTTCACACACGCTGTGAGACAGTTCTCCTGGGTGGAATGTAACCCCAGAATGAACCGTTTTCTCTCAACTTGCCCATTGTTTCCTGCATAATGTTGACTTTGAGTAAAGGTTTATGTGCTTAGTGAACGTTTGGGTTCTCTTATACACTTTATCCAATTTTCTATTAGGTTGTTAGTCTAATTCTCCGTAC
This sequence comes from Neomonachus schauinslandi, assembly GCF_002201575.2. Lineage (NCBI taxonomy): Eukaryota > Metazoa > Chordata > Mammalia > Carnivora > Phocidae > Neomonachus > Neomonachus schauinslandi. Next base: position 106,740,760 of record NC_058406.1, on the reverse strand, counting down.
TCTTTGGATCAAAAATCTGTTTGGATTATGCATTGCAAATATTTTCTCCCAGTCTTTGACTTTTCATTTCACCTTGTGATGCACAAAAGTTTTCATTTTTCCTTTAATAAAATGTACCAGACTTTTCTTTTACAGTCTTTGATTTATGTGTCTTTAAAATACGACCCTCCTCTGAAGTCATAAGGATGCTCACCATTATTTTCTTTTAAAAATTATAAACTGACTTTTTGAGAATAATATGGAGTAGGAATTTAAAGTTTTCATTTTAATAACTGATTGTTCCAGTACCACACTTTATTTGTAATCCCCCTGTTTTATATATCAAGTTCTCTTTTTTGTATACATCTCTTTCTGAATATTGTAGTCTTACCCACAAATTTGTCTGTATCTCTTTATAGTGTCTTAATTACTAAAGCCCAATGACAAATCTTAATATCTGATAGAATGAGTCCTTCCATTTTGCTCTTTTTCTTTAAAATTATCTTGTCTATTTCATCAGTAAGCTATCACTTCATAACAAACTATCCCCAAAGTTAGACTAAGGCAACAAGCACTTATTTAATTCTCCAAATCTGTGGTTTAGCTATTTAGGCTGCACTCAGCTGCATTTTTCTGGCTAGACTGGGCTTGCTCACATATTGGCTGCTGGCTGGGGCAAAGGGGGTGACCAACTAGATCACATGTCTCTCATCACCCAGCTTGTTAGCCCAGGTGTGTTTTCACACAGGGGCAGGTAAGTGAGAGTAATAAAACATACACACTTGGAGCCATACTCTACTGGTCAAAGCAAATCAGGAGGCCAGCCCACATTCAAAGGGTGGGGAAAGGGACTTCACTTGATGTGAGGAGCTTCCAGCTGACATTGTCAAGTATAAGGATATAATGACTTATGTGGGGTGTGGAGTTAAGATGTCAGAGGAGTAGGGGACCCTAAGTTTGTCTCGTCCCTCAAATGCAGCTAGATAGTTGTCAAATCATTCTGAACAGCTGTGAAATCAATCAGAGATAGAAAAGAAATATTGCAATTCTACAAGCAGACAAGTGACCACTTTTTGGAGGGTAGAAGGTCGGGAGACTTTAACCTGGGGTGATATATCTGAGGATACAGCAGAGAGGAGGAAGCCTATTTAAGAAGGCTACCACAAAGATTATAAGCATCGGAGTGCAAACTTGAAACTTTTAGAAGTCTGCTCAGTGGGCGATGTCCCTGGCTTAAAGGTGCTCAGGTGGGGAAATGGGGTAGAATCCCAGGTACTACAGCGTGGTCTCAAGATCCCTGGGGTCACAAGAAGAACAGGGGTGCCTGAGTGAGGCAGAGTTCCCAGGCATAGGAGCAGGGAAGCCACCTGAAAACAATGAGCCTAGGTGCTGGCTCTCTGCTCTGTGTTGCTATAAACTGTGAACTGCTACACGGTTGTGTGACCGCTTTCCTGGCAGGGGTCCGTCCAGCAAAAGGCAGAAGCTTGGCGAGGAATAATGCAGGTCTGCACCACAGCAGTCCATAAAATTTTGGTAGTTTTGAAACTCAGTCGTGTGCCTGAGATAAAAATGCTCAGTCACAGGCCTGTTGAACACAGAGTTCAGACAGAAACCAGGGCGACAAGAGTGATTGAATGCTTTTCTGTGAGGGTTCACTGAAGAGTGGGGGTGCAAAATTTCAGCTCAGGGGCTAGAGAGCTGGTATTGCCATATTCATCCCACCCGCCTATGAGAGCTGAAAGCCTTCAAGGAGCAAAACAGCGCCACATAGTGGAATCCAGAGCCTCTTACACTGAGCCCAGCCTCCTGGCAAGGGAGGTGCCCTTACATTAGGGCTCGTGCACCGGACAATCAGCGCAACAGGCCCCTCCCCCAGAAGAACAGCACAAACAACTGGCTCACACCAAGTTTATGGATCATAGAGTGTTACAAACCTTCAGCTCTTGGGGAAAACAGTATATTGCATTCATTGTTCTCTTTACTCTTTAGTCCTTCAGTTCTATTTTTTCAGCTGTTTTCTTATTTTTTCAACTTTTTTTATTCTTTTTTAATTTTTACATATGCATTATATATTTTTTATTTTTTGTATCTTTTCATTGTATTTTTTATTTCATCTTATCTTTATATATATGTAAGCTTTTCTTTCTTGTTTTGGATCCAGTTTCTTTTAAACCGAGCTTCTAGTTTTTTGTTTTGTTTTGTTTTCTTTCTTGTTTGTTTTTGTTTTGTTTTGTTTTTGTTTTCTGGTTTGCTGTGGTTTTTTTTCTGTCATTGTAGTTATTGTTGTATTTTCTCTTTCTTTCTTCTATTCTTTTCTGAACAAAATGAAAGATGGAGAAATTCACCCCAAAAGAAAAAACAGGAGGTAGTACTCACTGCCAGGGATATAATCAATACAGCTATATGTAAGATGTCTGAAGTAAATCTAAAACAATGATTTTAAAGATGCTAGCTGGGCTTGAAAAAAGCACAGAAGACATTAGAGAATCCCTTACTGTAGAAATTAAAGAACTAAAATCTAATCAGGCTGGAATGAAAAATGCTCTATTACTGAGATGCAGTCAAAATGGAGGCTATAAAAATGAGGATGAATGAGGCAGAAGAAAGAGTGAATGATATAGAAGATAAAATATGGAAAATAAGGAAGTGGAAAAGAAGAGAGAAAGAAAACTTCTAGATCACAAAGGGAGACTTCAAGAACTCAGTGATTCCACAAAGTGAAATGATATCCAGATAATAGGGGCCCCAGAAGATGAGGAGAGGGAGAGAGGAGCGGAAGGTTTATTTAAACAAATTATAGCTGAGAACTTCCATAATCAGGGGAAACAAATAGGCATTCAAGTCCAGAGGCCACAGAGAACCCCCTCAAAATCAATAAAAATAAGTCAACATTTCAACATATAATAGTGAAGTTTGCAAATTTCAAAGATAAAGAGAAAATCCTAAAAGCAGCTCGGGACAAGAGGTCCTTAACCTACAAGGGTAGAAACATAAGGCTGGTAGCAGACCTGTCCACACAGACCTGGCAAGCCAGTAAGGACTGGCATGGTATTTTCAGTGTGCTAAATGAATATATATATATATATATATTTATATATGCAGCCAAGAATACTTTATCTGGCAAGGCTGTCATTCAGAATAGAAGGAGAGATAAAGAGTTTCCAGGACAAACAAAAACAATGAATCTGTGAGCACTAAACCAGCCCTGCAAGAAATATTAAAGGGGATCCTTTGAACAAAGAGAGACCCCAAAAGTAACAAACACCAGAAGGGAACAGAGACAATCTACAGAAACAGTGACTTAAGAGGCAATACAATGACACTAACTTCATATCTTTCAAGAATTACTCTGAATGAAAATGGACTAAATGCTCCAGTCAAAACACATAGGGTATCAGAATGGATTAAGAAAACAAGACCCATCAATATGCTGTTTATGGGAGACTCATTTTAGACACAAAGACAGCTCCAGATTGAAAGTGAGGGGGTGGAGAACCATTTATCATGCCAATGGACAACAAAAGAAAGCTGGAGTAGCCAGCCTTATATCAGACAAACTAGATTTTAAACCAAAGACTGTAATAAGAGAAGAAGAATGACACTATCTCATAATGAAAGGGTCTATCCAGCAAGAAGATCGAACAATTGTAAGTATTTACACCCCCACCTTGGGAGCAGCCAAATATATAAACCAATTAATAACAAAACTAAAGAAACTCATTAATAATACTGCAATAATAGTAGGGGATTTTAACACCCCACTCACAGCAATGGACGATCACCTAAGCAGGAAGATCAACAAGAAAAAAAGGGCTTTGAATGACATACTGGACCAGATGGACTTAACAGATATATTCAGAGCATTTTATCCTAAAGCAACAGAATACATATTCTTCTCAAGTGCACATGGAACATTCTCCAGAACAGATCACATACTGTGTCACAAATCAGGTCTCAAGTGGGACAAAAAGATCAAGATCATACCATGCATATTTTCAGACCACAGTTTTTTTTTTTTTATTAAAGATTTTATTTATTTATTTGCAAGAGAGAGAATGAGAGACAGAGAGCACGAGAGGGAGGAGGGTCAGAGGGAGAAGCAGACTCCCCACTGAGCAGGGAGCCCGATGCGGGACTCGATCCCGGGACTCCAGGATCATGACCTGAGCTGAAGGCAGTCGCTTAACCGACTGAGCCACCCAGGCACCCCAGACCACAGTTTTTTAAAACTTGAAATCAACCACAGGAAAAAATTTGGAAGGACTACAAATACATGGAGGTTAAGGGGCATCCTACTAGAGAATGAATAATCAACCAGGAAATTAAAGAAGAATTTTTTTTAAATACATGGAAGTAAATGAAAATGAAAACACGACAGTTCAAAACCTTTGGGATGCAGCAAATGCAGTCCAAAGAGGGAAGTATATAGCAACACAGGCCTTCATTGAGAAACAACAAAAGTCTCAAATACACAACCTAACCTTATACCTAAAGGAGTTGGGGAAAAAAAACAACAACAACAAATAAAGCCTAAATCCAGCAGGAGAAGAGAAATAATAAAGATTAGAGTAGAAATCAGTGATCTAGAAACAAACAAAAAAACAAAACAGGGGCACCTGGGTGGCTCAGTTGGTTAAGCGACTGCCTTCGGCTCAGGTCATGATCCTGGAGTCCCGGGATCGAGTCTCGCATCGGGCTCCCTGCTCAGCAGGGAGTCTGCTTCTCCCTCTGACTCTCCCCGCTCTCATGCTCTCTATCATCCTCTCCCTCTCAATAAATAAATAAAAATCTTTAAAAAAAAAACAGTAAAATAGAACAATGAACCTAGAAGCTGGTTCTTTGAAAGAATAAGATCGATAAACCCTTAGCCACACTTATCAAAAAGAAAAAAGTAAGGACCCAAACCAATAAAATCATGAATGAAAGAGGATAGATCACAACCAACACTGAAGAAATATGAACAATTATAAGGGAATATTATGAGCAATTATATGCCAACAAATTTGGCAATCTAGAAGAAATGAATAAATTCCTAGAAACATATAAACTACCAACACTGAAACAGGAAGAAATAGAAAACCTGAACAGCCGCTATATCCACAATAGCCAAAAGATGGAAAGAGCCCAGATGTCCAAAAACAGATCAATGGAAAAAGAAGATGTGATATGCATATGTATATGTGTATGTATGTATACACACATACATATAAATACACACACAGCGGAATAGTACTTAGCCATCAAAAAGAATGAAATCTTGCCATTTGCAATGAAGCGGATGGAACTAGAAGGTATTATGCTAGGTAAAATAAGTCAGTCAGACAAAGACAAATACCATATGATTTCATATGGTATTTGAAGATTTTAAGAAACAAAACTGATGATCATGGGAAAAGGAAAGGAAAAATAAAATAATATGAAAACAGAGAGGGAGGCAAGAGACGCTTAACCATAGGAAACAAACTGAGGGTTGCTGGAGGGGGGTGGTGGGGGATGGAGTAATTGGGTGATGGGCATTAAGGAGAGCACTTGAAGTAATGAGCACTGGGTGTTATATGCAACTGACGAATCACTAAATTATACCTCTGAAAGTAATAAAAGTAATAATACAGTATATGTTAATTGAATTGAATTTAAATTTAAATTTTTGAAAAGAATATAATGAATTACTATGTATTGATCCTACATTCATCAACCCGCTTAACTATTATTAATCTTAATAACTCAACCATAGATTTTCTTGGGTTACTTTACAGGAAAGCACTTCCATTTACTGCATTTTGGGGAGGATATCTTTATAAGAGTGGCCCGTGTCAGAGCTGCTGCAGAACATCCCATTTTATTGTGATCTTTTGGTTGCATAAAAGCCCTTAGTAACTATCTTAAGACCACATGGTGATTCTCCATCTAAGATTAAGAATTAGCAGTGGTAAAAAAAAAAATGGATACAGATAATTGGAAAAACAGTAACAATAAAAAAGTTTACATTAGCATAAAACAATCATGCACATGCACAGCCAATGTCCACAAATCCTGGAAGTGGACAAGATTTGCCTTCAGTACCTGCCTTCAAGTTTTTCTCCTTCCATATATTTTCTCTGTCCACAATTTTTTCTTCAGTCTGCTTTCATGATCACCCATTTCTGCACCGAACCTTGCACTTGTTCCAAGCCACCCCAATCTTCACTTTTTACTTCAGCCCACCATCTACCAGTGAGAAATAACCAGGTCTCTGTACTTCTCCCAGTGTTAATTAGTGAGCTATAATAGTATACATCACATTGATAGATTTTTTTTATTATGTTATGTTAATCACCATACATTACATCATTAGTTTTTGATGTAGTGTTCCATGATTCATTATTTGCATATAATACCCAGTGCTCCATGTCCTCTTTAATACCCATCACCAGGCTAACCCATCCTCCCACCCCCTCCCATCTAGAACCCTCAGTTTGTTTTACAGAGTCCATGATGTCTCATGGTTCATCTCCCCCTCTGACTCCCCCCTTCATTCTTCCCCTCCTGCTATCTTCTTCTTCTTCTTCTTCTTCTTCTTTTAACATATAATGTATTATTTGTTTCAGAGGTACAGATCTGTGATTCAACAGTCTTGCACAATTCACAGTGCTCACCATAGCACATACCCTCCCTAATGTCTATCACCCAGGCGCCCCATCCCTTCCACCCCCCACCACTCCAGCAAACCTCAGTTTATTTCCTGAGATTAAGAATTCCTCATATCAGTGAGGTCATATGATACATGTCTTTCTCTGATTGACTTAGTTTACTCAGCACAACACTCTCCAGTTCCATCCACGTTGTTGCAAATGGCAAGATCTCATTCCTTTTGATGAATGCATAATATTCCATTGTATATATATGCCACATCTTCTTTATCCATTCATCTGTCAATGGACATCTTGGCTCTTTCCACAGTTTGGCTATTGTGGAAATTGCTGCTATACACATTGGGGTGCATGTACCCCTTCATATCACTACATTTGTATCTTTGGGGTAAATACCCAGTAGTGAAATTGCTGGATCATATGGTAGCTCTATTTTCAACTTTTTGAGGAACCTCCATACTGTTTTCCAGAGTGGCTGCACCAGCCTGCATTCCCACCAAGAGTGTAGGAGGGTTCCCCTTTCTCCGCATCCCCACCATCATCTGTCGTTTCCTGACTTGTTAATTTTAGCCATTCTGACTGGTGTGAGGTGGTATCTCATTGAGGTTTTGATTTGGATTCCCCTGATGCCAAGCAATGTTGAACACTTTTTCATGTGTCTGCTGGCCATTTGGATGTCTTCTTTGGAAAAATGTCTGTTCATGTCTTCTGCCCATTTCTTGATTGGATCATTTGTTCTTTGGGTGTTGAGTTTCATAAGTTCTTTATAAATTTTGGATACTAACCCTTTATCTGATATGTCATTTGCAAATATCTTCTCCCATTCTGTCAGTTGTCTTTTGGTTTTGTAGATTGTTTCTTTTGCTGGGCAAAAGCTTTTTATCTTGATGAGGTCCCAATAGTTCATTTTTGCCCTTGCTTCCCTTGCCTTTGGCAATGTTTCTAAGAAGTTGCTGCAGCTGAGGTCGAAGAGGTTGCTGCCTGTGTTCTCCTCTAGGATTTTGATGGACTCCTGTCTCACATTGAGGTCTTTCAACCATTTGGAGTCTATTTGTGTGTGTGGTGTAAGGAAATGGTCAAGTTTCATTCTTCTGCATGTGGCTGTCCAATTTTCCCAATACCATTTGTTGAAGAGACTGTCTTTTTTCCATTAGACATTCTTTCCTGCTTTGTCAATTAGTTGACCATAGGGTTGAGGGTCCATTTCTGGGCTCTCTATTCTGTTCCATTGATCTATGTGTCTGTTTTTGTGCCAGTACCATACTGTCTTGATGATGACAGCTTTGTAATAGAGCTTGAAGTCCGGAATTGTGATGCCGCCAGCTTTGCTTTTCTTTTTCAACATTCCTCTGGCTATTCGGGGTCTTTTCTGGTTCCATACAAATTTTAGGATTATTTGTTCCATTTCTTTGAAAAAAGTGGATGGTCTTTTGATGGGGATTGCATTAAATGTGTAGATTGCTCTAGGTAGCATTGACATCTTCACAATATTTGTCCTGCCAATCCATGAGCATGGAATATTTTTCCATTTCTTTGTGTCTTCCTCACTTTCTTCCCTGAGTATTTTATAGTTTTTCTGAGTACAGATTCTTTGCCTCTTTGGTTAGATTTATTCCTAGGTATCTTCTGGTTTTGGGTGCAATTGTAAATGGGATCGACTCCTTCATTTCTCTTTCTTCTGTCTTCTTGTTGGTGTATAGGAATGCCATTGATTTCTGTGCATTGATTTTATATCCTACCACTTTACTGAATTCCTGTATGAGTTCTAGCAGTTTTGAGGGGGAGTCATTTGGGTTTTCCACATAAAGTATCATATCATCTGCAAAGAGTGAGAGTTTGACTTCTTCTTTGCCCATTTGGATGCCTTTGATTTCTTTTTGTTATCTGATTGCTGTGGCTAGGACTTCTAATACTATGTTGAATAGCAGTGGTGATAGTGGACATCCCTGCCGTGTTCCTGACCTTAGGGGGAAAGCTCTGTTTTTTCCCATTGAGAATGATATTCGCTCTAGGTTTTTCATAGATGGCTTTTATGATATTGAGGTATATACCCTCTATCCTTATACTCTGAAGAGTTTTGATCAAGAAAGGATGCTGTACTTTGTCAAATGCTTTTTCTGCATCTATTGAGAGGATCATATGGTTCTTGTTCTTTCTTTTATACATGTATTGTATCACATTGATTGATTTGCGGATGTTGAACCAACCTTGCAGCCCAGGGATAAATCCCACTTGGTCGTGGTGAATAATCCTTTAATGTATTGTTGGTTCCTACTGGCTAGTATTTTGGTGAGAATTTTTGCATCCATGTTCATCAAGGATGTTGATCTGAAATTTTACTTTTTGATGGGGTCTTTGTCTGGTTTGGGGATCAAGGTAATGGTGGCCTCATAAAATGAGTTTGGAAGTTTTCCTTCCATTTCTATTTTTTGGAACAATTTCAGAAGCATAGGTAATAATTCTTCTTTAAATCTTTGGTAGAATTCTCCTGCAAAGCCATCTGGCCCTGGGCTTTTGTTTGTTGGGAGATTTTTGATGACTGCTTCAATTTCCTTAGTGGTTATAGGCCTGTTCAGGTTTTCTATTTCTTCCTGGTTCAGTTTTGGTAGTTGATACATCTCTAAGAATGCATCTATATCTTCCAGAGTATCTGGAAGATATAGTATTTGCTGGCATAGAGTCGCTCATAATATGTTCTTATGATTGTTTGTATTTCTTTGGTGTTGGTTGTGATCTCTCCTCTTTCATTCATGATTTTGTTGATTTGGGTCATTTCTCTTTTCTTTTTGATAAGTCTGGCCAGGGGTTTATCAATCTTATTAATTCTTTCAAAGAACCAGCTCCTAGTTTTGTTGATCTGTTCTACTGTTCTTTTGGTTTCTATTTCATTGATTTCTGCTTTGATCTTTTCTCTTCTCCTGCTGGGTTTAGGCTTTATTTGCTGTTCTTTCTGCAGCTCCTTTAGGTGTAGGGTTAGGTTGTGTATTTGAGACCTTTCTTGTTTCTTGAGGAAGGCTTGTATTGCTATATACGTTCCTCTTAGGACTGCCTTTGCTGTATCCCAAAGATTTTGAACAGTTGTGTTTTCATTTTCATTTGTTTCCATGAATTTTTTAAATTCTTCTTTAATTTCCTGGTTGACCCATTCATTCTTTAGTAGGATGCTCTTTAGCCTCCATAGATTTGAGTTCTTTCTGACTTTCCTCTTGTGATTGAGTTCCAATTTCAAAGCATTGTGGTCTGAAAATATGCAGGGAATGATCCCAGCCTTTTGGTACTGGTTGAGACCTGATTTGTGACCTAGGATGTGATCCATGGGCACTAGAGAAGAATGTGTATTCTGTTGCTTTGGGATGGAATGTTCTGAATATATCTGTGAAGTCCATTTGGTCCAGTGTGTCATTTAAAGTCTTTATTTCCTTGTTGATCTTTTGCTTAGATGATCTGTCCATTTCAGTGAGGGGGGTGTTAAAGTCCCCCACTATTATTGTATTGTTGTCGATGTGTTTCTTTGCTTTTGTTATTAATTGCCTTATATAATTGGCTGCTCCCATGTTAGGGGCATAGATATTTACAATTGTTAGATCTTCTTGTTGGATAGACCCTTTAAGTGGGATATAGTGCCCTTCCTCATCTCTTATTAGAGTCTTTGGTTTAAAATCTAATTTGTCTGATATAAGGATTGCCACCCCAGCTTTCTTTTGGTGTCCATGAGCATGGTAAATGGTTTTCCACCCCCTCACTTTCAAGACACTGGGGGTGTCTTTGGGTCTAAAATGAGTCTCCTGCTGACAGCATATCGATGGGTCTTGTTTTTTAATCCAATCTGATACCCTGTGTCTTTTGATTGGGGCATTTAGCCCATTTACATTTAGGGTAACTATTGAAAGATAGGAATTTAGTGCCATTGTATTGCCTGTAAGGTAACTGTTACTGTATTTTGCCTGTGTTCCTTTCTGGTCTATGTTGCTTTTAGGCTCTCTCTTTACTTAGAGGACCCCTTTCAAGATTTCTTGTAGGGCTGGTTTCGTGCTTGCAAATTCCTTTAGTTTTTATTTGTCCTGGAAGCTTTTTATCTCTCTTTCTATTTTCAATGACAGCCTAGGTGGATATAGTATTCTTGGCTGCATATTTTTCTCATTTAGTGCTCTAAATATCTCATGCCAGTCCTTTCTGGCCTGCCAGGTCTCTGTGCATAGGTCTGTTGCCAATCTAATGTTTCTACCATTGTAGGTAACAGATCTCTTGTCCCAAGCTGCTTTCAGGATTTCTCTTTGTCTCTGAGACTCATAAGTTTTCCTATTAGATGTCGGGGTGTTGACGTATTTTTATTGATTTTGAGAGGGGTTCTCTGTGCCTCCTGGATTTTGATGCCTGTTTCCTTCCCCAAATTAGGGAAGTTCTCTGCTATAATTTGCTCCAATATACCTTCTGCCCCTCTCTCTCTTTCTTCTTCTTCTGGGATCCCAATTATTCTAATGTTGTTTCATCTTATGGTATCTCTTATCTCTCAAATTCTGCCCTCGTGATCCAGTAGTTGTTTATCTCTCTTTTTCTCAGCTTCTTTGTTTTACATCATTTGGTCTTCTATATCACTAATTCTTTCTTCTGCCTCATTTATCCTAGCAGTTAGAGCCTCCATTTTTGATTGCACCTCATTAATAGCCTTTTTTATTTCGACTTGGTTAGATTTCAGTTCTTTTATTTCCCCAGAAAGGGTTTCTCTAATAACTTCCATGCTTTTTTCAAGCCCAGCTAGTATCTTTAAAATCGTCATTCTGAACTCTAGTTCTCACATCTTACTAATGTCCATATTGATTAGGTCCCTGGCAGTGGTACTGCCTCTTGTTCTTTTTGTTGAGGTGATTTTCTCCATCTTGTCATTTTGTCCAGAGGAGAATAGATGAATGAGAGAACAAAATGCTAACAGGGTAACAACATGCCTAGAAAACATATACTAAACAAATCAGAAAAGACCAGAAACCGGGGTAAAGAAAGGGAACGAAAGAAAGAAGAAAAAGAAAAAAAAGAAAAAGATAAAGATAAAAACAAAACCAAAAAAAGCAGAATATGATCAAATATGCCCAGGCTGGTGCATAGATCAGTGCCACACACTAGATTTTGGGCATATTTTGGTCTGTTAGAAGAAAGTGCCTCTCAAAATTTTAAAGAAAGAAAAACAAATGTACAAAATAAGGGTTAATACAATGAAGGGATGGAATATGACTGTAAAGATGAAAATTATAAAAGATTTTATAAAAGGAATTGATAAGAAGTTGTGTGAAAAAAGAAAGAAGAGGTTTAAAAAAAGGGGGGGAGAGAATGTGATCAGGCAGGAGATAAGAACAAAGCCATACACTAGAGATTTAGGGTATATTTTGATCTGTTAGAAAAAACTGTATCTCAAATTTTTAAAGAGAGAACAACTTATATATAAATATATATATATATACATATATATATATATACATATATATACATATATATACATATATATACATATGTATATATATATGTATATATACCAAAAATAAGAGTAACTATTATGAAGGGATAGAATATGACTCTAAAAATGAAAAATAAAAAAGATTTTTTTAAAAAAGGGATTGATAAGATGTTGGTTGAAAAAGGGAAAAAGAAAAATTCAAAAAAAAAAGAAAAGAGAGTTAAAAAAATTAACTTTGAAAGACTAAAGAATCATGGTAAAAAAAGCCATGAATTCTATGTGCAGTATTCCCCTAGCGCTGGAGTTCTGCCATTCTCATTGCTTGGTAAACTTGGTCTTGGCTGTCTGTTCTTGCTGATCTTCTGGGGGAGGGGCCTGTTGCCATGGTTCCCAAATGTCTTTGCCAGAGGCAGAATTGCCCCACCCTTGCCGGGTCCAGGCTAAGTAATCTGCTGGGGTTTGCTCTTGGGAGCTTTTGTTCCCTGCAAGCTTTCTGTACAGCTTTGGAGGACAAGAGTGAAAATGGCGGCCTCCCAATCTCTACCCTGGAGGAGCCGAGAACTCGGGGCCCCACTCCTCAGTGAGCCTCCAGAGAAAAGCAGTCAGTCACTCTCTTCTCCCTGGTCTCCGGCTGCACTCCATGCTCACCAGGCCTGTGACCAAGCGTTTCTATCTCTGGCACACGACCCCATGTGGAGTCTCCAAACCCAGCAGATCCCTGCAATGTGCTCCTGCACCACTCCTCCCAGGGGAGGAAGGGGAGTCTCCCTGGATCTGCTGCTTGTTGGGGCCCTGCTGGAGGAGCAGTGGCTTGACTGTGCCATGGATCTCGGTTTATGGTAACCCTGAGCTGAGAGCCCATTCCTCTGCTCTGTCTCTGCAGCCAGGTTCCCCGCTCCAATACCTGGGAGCTCTGCCACACTCAGGCACCCCTGGTCTTTCTGTGACCTCGAGGGTCCTGAGACCACACTGTCCCAGCGAGTGTTCCACCCCCCGCTTGGCCACTGGAGTGACGTCCCTCAGCGGAGCCAACTTCTAAAAGTTCCAATTTTGTTCTCAGCTGCTCTATCACTTGCCAGAAGCAGCTGATGGAGGCCCTCTCTCCCGCCATCTATTCTCCCGAATATCACCTTGGATTCACTTTTCTGCACGTCCTACCTTCCAGAAAGTGGTCGCTTTTCTGTTCAGAGAGTTGCTGCTACTCTTTCCTTCGATCTCTTGTTGAGTTCGTAGGTGTTCAGAATGATTTGATTACCTATCCAGCTGAATTCCTGGGACCAGGTGAAATCCAGGTCTCCTACACCTCTGCCATCTTACTCTGCCCCCTCCATCACATTGATAGATTTTGACAGTGTTCATTCACATACGATCCTGATCGTATAGTGCAAAGTGTGCACCTTGTTTTCAATTGGACCTGAGTTTGAATCGTGTATTTTTTTAGCATTTATTCACTCTGTGACCTAAGGAAGTCACTTTATCTCTCTAAATTTCAATGTGTTGTTATCATGAGGTATAAACAAGACAATATACATAGAAAGAGTGAGACTACTTCCATTTTCCTATACTATCAAGAACATGCAGGTAAATTGGCTTTCAAAAGAAAACAAAAAGCCCTGATCTGTAGCATTGCCAGTGTCCATGGAGTTGAAAAATACTCAGAACCACTTCTCTGTATGAACAGGCTCTAGCACACACTTCTGTCCTCCTCGCCTTCTTTGTTTGGTGCTGGGCTTACAATCTTCCTCTTCACCCTAATTCCTGTACCTCCCTGAATGAGTCAGCAGTATCCAAGCAGAACCCTAGCCTCTCAGCTCCTTGACCTTCTCTTCCACTCCACCCAGCCACCCTCTCACAAGATCACACCTTGGTCCCTGTCATTACCCAAAACTGCTTCTCCTCTAAAATAACCAATTCAGGAGGACTTCCCTCTAACCAAATCCTATACTCACTTCTGCTTCCTTCTTAAGCTATTTCCACAATTGTTTTTCTCATAGGAATTTCTCATCAGAGACATCTCAAATCTCTCTCCACCTTCTTCTCTTCTTCCTTTGCAACTTATGTTTCATGAACTAGGTAAGCTCACAAGGTCCATTCTATATTTGAAGATTAGTAAGAATGAAGACTTGCACTGGGCCTAAGTTTCAGTGTGTTAGTTTTACTACCAAACCAGAAACAAGTATTCTAGTAGGATTTGTGATATAGGATAAAGGAGTAGATGCAGCTACCCAGTACTTCCCCAAACTCAGCAATCAGTAATGACCTATTCTCTGTCAATATTGCCTGGAAATAATACTCTGTTTCTTTGGGAAGCCTACTTTCCTGCATTTCACAATAATTCTTTCAATCTTCTCCATCCCTCCTACCCCTCACTGCCAACTTCCTGCCCATTCATATGTCCACACAACCTGTTCCTCAGAGAAAAATCACCACCATATGAGAACTCCTCTATTCCCATCACCAAACCCAAACCCTGCCCTCATCTGTCCTCACACTTTCCTCATCTGTTCTCCTGTCAAAGCTGTCATCTTCCATTTATGCTCTGGATCTCATTTCCCCCCATGTCTTATATTATCAATAATCTCCTCTCTTCTAACTCTTCAGATCCCCCTCCCTTCTAGCTCCTTAGCATTGATCTCTAAATATGCTTTCAAGAAATCAATCCAGACCCAACTTATCCCCTCCACCATCTACCTTCTCCACAAAATGTTTGAAGAATGCCTACATTTGCTATCTTCTTTCATTTCCATCTCATTGTTCAACCCACTCCAAATACAGATTCTGCTCTCACAAAATCATCACCCATTATCCCTGTCTATGACCCCTCCATGGGCACAAGTCAATGGGTAATTTTTGTTAGTCATCTTCCCTGGCCTCTAAGCAATAGTCAACACAGATGAACCTTCCTTGTTCCTGAAGGGCTCTCTTCCTTACTTCCATGAAAGGATAGTTTAAAGTGGCTAAAAAGGGAGTCAGAGTACATTAACAGTGAACAAACTAAGAAGAGACATGGTACCCTAGGACAATTTTTATTCTTGCTGTCCTTATATTTTTCTTCTGAATCTATTTATGTTGAATGAATGCATCTACTAATTTAAGTTTTATTACAAATAAATATTTCCCTGTTTTTTGCATGTGAATTACTCTGACTTTTCTTTCATGTTCTCCATTTTTCAATACTGAAATTGTATTTGCAAAGACATTTTAACGTAAAGGCCCACAAGCCAGTTGATGGCAAAATGAGAACTAAGGGAACCCTCCAGAGACAAAATGAAAAGCAAGTTTTAGAACCTGTTCCAAAATTTCAAGAAGTAACTGTGACATCATATTTCTTCTCCAAAGGACTGCCCCTGATGGTGAAAGCCTCAGCTACCATGGCCAGCAAGATTTGGGAACACAGCCACATTATAGCTTATTAGTGCCTGCTGACCTGTGACCAACCATTCCACAGTTTCCTTGGACCTCCTCTATCCCATATTGCAGTTCCATCCAGTTGGGCAATGATGAGGGTGGGGAAAGGGACATAGTTAAATCCACAAAGGACAATATGGAATTTCAACTATCTTTTTTTAATTTAAATTCAATTAATTAACATATAGTGTACTATTAGTTTCAGAGGTAGAGTTCAGTGATTCATCAGTTGTATATAACACCCAGTGCTCATCATATCACATGCCCTCCTTAATGCCCATCACCTAGTTACCCCATCCCCCACCCTCTCCCCTCCACCAACCCTCAGTTTGTTTCCTATAGTTAAGAGTCTCTTATGGTTTGTCTCCCTCTCTGACTACTTCTTGTTTTATTTTTCCCTCCCTTCCTCTATGCTCCTCTGTTTTGTTTCTTAAATTCCACATACAAGTGAAATCCCTCTTTTCAGTTTTCCCTTCCTTCCCCTAATGTCTTCCATGCTATTCCTTACGTTCCACATATGAGTGAAACCATATGCTAATTGTCTTTCTCTGGTTGACTTATTTCGCTTAGCATAATATCCTCTAGTTCCATACACATTGTTGCAAATAGCAAGATTTCATTATTGATGGCTGAGTAATATTCCACTGTGTGTGTGTGTGTGTGTGTGTGTATACACATATACCACATCTTCAATTATCTTTTATACTATTTTTCTTTCAGCTTCAGCAACATCAAAATATCAATATTTTCCTACTTTCCAAGCCCACCCAGAAGAGGGTAAATACCTAGGAGTGGGATGTCTAGGTCAGAGGGTAGATGTATCTTTAACTTTTCAGGAAACTGCCAAACGGTTTTCTGAAATGACTGTACATCCTACAAGCAGTGTATGAGGTTTCCATTTGTTCTACATCATTGCTACCCTTTGATATAGTCGGTCTTTTTCATTTTAGCCATTCTAGTGGGTATTGTAGTATGTATTACATTGTGGTTTTCACTGCCATTTTCCTAATGACTAGTGATATTAAACATCTTTTTGTGTGTCTGTTATCCATATGCCTTCTCCAGAGAAGTGTCTATTCAAATTTTGCCCCTTTTTATTGGGTTGTTTGTTTACTTATTAAGTGTTGAGTGTTCTTTATATATCCCAGATACAAGCTCTTTATCAGATATGTGATTTGCAAATATTTCTCCCAATCTGTGCCTTTTCTTTTCATTGTCTTACAGTGTCTTTAGAGAGAAAAATTCTTAATTTCAATGAAGTCAAATTTATCATTTTTTTCTTTTATGAATTATGCTTTTGCTGTTGTATACAAGAATCTTTGACTAATCCAAGGTCACAAATAATTTCCCCTATATATTGTTGTGTAAGTTTTAGAGTTCTGGGTTTTATATTTAGGTCTATGATCCTTCTTCAGTTAATTTTTAATATGGTGTGAGATAAGGATCAAAATTCATTTCTTTACTATATGGATAGCCAAATGTTCTAGGACTGTTTGTTGAAAAAAAATTATCCTGTCTCCATTAAACCACCTTTGCACCTTTGTGAAAAATCAGTTGACTATCTATACGTAGTTCTCTTTCTGGATTCCTTGTTCTGTTCTAGTGACCAATATGTCTATCTTTATTCCAGCACTACACTGTCTTGATTAATTTATAATAGATTTTGGGGGGTTTTTTTTTAGGTTTTATTTATTTATTTGACACAGAGAGAGAGAGAGAGCACAAGCAGGGGGAGCAGCAGAGGGAGAGGGAGAAGCAGACTCCCCACTGAGCAGGGAGCCCAATGTGGGGCTCGATCCCAGAACCCTGGGATCATGACCTGAGCCAAAGGCAGACGCTTAACTAACTGAGCCACCCAGGTGCCCTATAATAGATTTTGAACTCAAGTAGTAGAAGTCCTCCAACATTGTTCTTTTTTAAGGCTCTTCTAGGTACTTTGGCTCTTCTAGGTACTTTGCATTCCCTTATGAATTTTAAAATCTGTTTGTCAATTTCAACAACAACAAAAAAAGCTTGCTGGGATTTTGTTTAGAGTTACACTGAATTTTTAGATCAATTTTGAAAGTTGATATCATAACAGTTTTGTGTCTTCCAATTCATAAATTTACATATATCTATTATGTCCTTTTAAATTTTTCTCAGCAATATTTTACAGTTTTCAATGTACAGTCTTATATAACTTTTCTTAGTTTTATGTAGAAATATTTCATATTTTATGCTATTGTAAGTGCTATTTTAAACAATTTTTGTTGCTAGTATATAGAAGTACAATTGATTTCTCTATACTGATGTTGTATCCTACAAGCTTGCTACACTCTCTTACTAGTTTTAGTAGCTATTTTTATAGATTTAATAAGATTTTTATGTAGACAATCACATTATGAATAAAGCAGTCTTTCTTCTTCCTTTCCTATCTAGATGGCTTTTATTTCTTTTCCTTACCTGGCCACATTGGCTCTAGTTCAATGTTGAATAGAAATGGTGAAGTAAAAATCTTTATCTGAGAAGGAACCATTCATTTCTTCAGAATTAAGTATGGTGCTAACTATAGGGATTTTTTTAGGTATATTCTATTAGGCTGAGGAAATTTCCCTCTATTCCTAGTTTGCTAAGAGTTTTTATCAGGAATGATGTCAGATTTTGCCAGCTGCTTTTCCTACATCTACTGGGATTAAAATATAGGTGGGTTTAAGTCCATTTGTTAATATGATGAACTGATAATGATTAATTTTTTTTTATAAAGACTTTATTTATTCATGAGAGATAGAGAGAGAGAGAGGCAGAGGCAGAGGGAGAAGCAGGCTCCCCGCGGAGCGGGGAGCCCGATGCGGGACTCGATCCCAGGACCCTGGGATCATGACCTGAGCTGAAGGCAGACGCTTAACCGACTGAGCCACCCAGGCGTCCCATGATTAATTTTTTTAACATTAACCCAACATTGCATACAGGGGTAAATCCCACTTGATCACAATCTTTTTAATATATTATTGTATTCAATTTGCTAAAATTTTGTTAAGAATGTTTGCATCTATGTTCATGAGAGATATTGGTCTGTTTTCTTTTCTTGTAATGTTTTTCTCCAGTTTTAGTACCAGAGTATTTCTTGATAGTACAGAGTAGTACATACAATAGTACATAGAATGAGTTGGGCAGAAAATTGTCTACTTTATCTAAATTTCCAAATTTTTGTTATAAGGATATTCATAAAATTTGTTAGGATTTTTAAACTTCTATGGTATTTGTAGTAATATCCTTTATTTAATTCCTAATATTATTTAAGTTCTTCATTTTCTCAGTCACTGTCAAAGTTTGTCAATATTTTAGTCTTTCAAATAATCATATTATGACTTCATTAATCATGTCTTTTTATTATTTCATATTTCATTAGTTTATAATTTTGTCATTATCATTTCTTTATCTTGAATTTTGGGGGTTTGTTCTGCTCTTCTTTTATAGATTCTTAGTTTTTATCTTTGTCCAAAAAATTCACTCAGGAGTATAAATTTCCCTTTAAATACTCCTTTAGTTTTGAAGTATAATGCTTTTGTTGTTGTTAATTTCTAAATATTTTATATTTTTCATTGTTATTTCTCCTTTAACTCATGAATTACTTAGATTTATTTTAATGTTCCAAACTTACAGTGTTTGGCTATATTTTCATTGTTGATTTCTAACTTTATTACATTCTTGTTCAACATCACTGTCATAATGGTTGAACCTAAATTCCCTCCTAGTCCAAATGCAATGTTTTCTATCCTCCTCTCAGAACTCACTATAATTTCCATCTTTAATCACAAATTATACTTCATACTTGTTTTCATCCAGAAGCAAATAGTACTATCATATCAATAAGATGAGTATCATTAAAGTTGCTATGGTGTTACTATTTAATATCCTAATGTTAATGTTCTCTTCCATATATTTGTCTATTTTTAGTATCAGACTAGTTCTGAATAGCACAGAGTAGTACATAAAATGAGTTGGTAGCTATTCCTCCTCTTCAGTTTCCTGAAACAGTTTTTGGAGAATTAAACTCTATATTCATTCATAAACAGCAGTGAAAAACTGTTCTTCCCTTTTAGTATTTTTGCTATTCTACCCAAAAGCTATTTCCTACTCTTTTATTCATTGCTAATTGTATCTACTTCCCAAGATAGGGGCTGGATATGCTAGATATCTACTTTTCCAACCTCCTTGCAACTGGGCATGGTCAAGAGGTCCTGGGGAAAAGTCTGCTGTAAGAATCTGGGAATGATTTTCCTTCTAATAGGTAATGAGAGAGGTATGGGAAAAGATGCCCTCCTCTTTGTCCAAATCGTACTATAACTACATATGACATCTGAACTGCAGCATCTGTCCTGTCTCATTGAGGAGTGAACTTAAGAACCAAGCCAATATGCCAAGGAGGGTGGAGCAGAAAGGGAGTGGTTCACTGACTCCTCTGGAACAGCCTACTACTAGACTTCTTATGTAAGAAGAACATCTTATCAATACACCATCCCACCCCCAGGTATTTTTATTAAAGTTAAAGTAAATACATAGGGCGATGCTAATGGGAGAAACTGACAAAATCATGATCTGAAGCCTTAAGATGGGGGTGGATCTGAAGCTGTGAAGAAGAAAGGTAGCAACCCAATCTCCAAAGTGACCTTACTTTCAGTAGTTTGACTTTGTTCGTGTTTTTTCATTAGTCCATGAAAGACATCAATATGAAGAGGACCTTCAAATTTTTTTCCTTGAAGGGATGGATCAGTAAATGCAAGTACTCCTCACCCTGCAATTAGCCCTCCCCTGACGCTAAGGGGAGAATGTTCTATGAAAGAAAGGGTGATCCAGGAGTATAGGCCAGCTAAGCAGTGACCCACAGTGCAGTTAGAACTTGAGTGAGGAATATGTGGCATGGTGAAGCACCTACCAGTGGTACCACCCAAGAAAAGAAGTATGCCAAATGACCTCTTCCCCAACACTAGTAAAGGAAGTTGACTCTAAAAGAGAATGTGGCTGGGGCAGCTGGGTGACTCAGTCGGGTCAGCGTCTCTGCCTTCAGCTCAGGTCATGATCCCAGGTCCTGGGATCAAGCCCCATGTTAGGATCCCTGCTCAGCAGGGAGTCTGCTTCTCCCTCTCCCTCTTCCCCTCCCCCTGCTCATGCGCACTCTCTCTCTCTCTCTCAAATAAATAAATAAATAAAATCTTTTTTAAAAAAGATATAGTAATCAAGTCTGTGTGGTATAACAAAAGAATAAGTAAATAGTAACTCTGGTTTAACAATAATTTCCCATCCCCTCCCCATTCCCACCACCCTGTGGTAACCACAATTCTACTTTCTGTCTCTATAAAATTGACTACTCTATAAAGTTCGGTGACGGGCATTAAGGAGGGCACGTGCTGTGATGAGCACTGGGTGTTACAGGCAACTGATGAATTATTGAACTCCATCCACATCTGAAATTAATGATGTACTACTATATGTTGGCTAGTTGAATTTAAATTAAAAATGTAACTCATATAAGTGGAATCATTCAATATCTGTCCTTTTGTGTCTAGTTTATTTCATTTAGCCCATGTCTTCAAGGTTCATCCAAGTTATAGCATATATAAGAATTTCATTCCTTTTTCAAACTAAATAATATCCCATTGTATGGACATCCCACATTTTGTTTATCCAGTCATCTGTTTATGAACATTTGTGTTGTTCAGCCTTTTGGGTATTATGAACAATGCTGCTGTGAACATGAGTACACAACTATCTCTTCAAGTCCCTGCTTTCAATTCTTTTGGACATAAACCCAGAAGTGGAATTGCCAGACCATGTAGTAATTCTGTACTTAGTTTCTGAAGAATCACTATACTATTTTCCACACAGACTGCATTTTACATTCCCACCAGCAATGCACAAGGGTTCCAATTTCCCCACATCTGCACCAACAATTGTTATTTTCTGCTTTTGTTTTTGTTTGTTTACATAGCAATCCTAATGAGTGTGAAGTGGTATCTCATGTTTTCAATTTGCATTATCCTAATTAGTAATGATCAGAGATATTGAGCATCTTTTTATGTGCTTATTGGCTATTTGTATATCTTGTTTGGAAGATATACATCGAGTGGTTCTAGTCCTTTACCCATTTTTTAACTGGGCTATTGGGTTTTTTGTTTGTATGTTATTGAGTTTTAGTAGTTCTTTTTTTTTTTTAATTTAAATTCAGTTAGCCAAGGTATAGTACATCATCAGTCCTTAACACAATGTTCAATGATACATCAGTTGAGCATATCACCCAGTGCTTATTATATCACGTGCCCTCCTTAATGCCCATCACCCAGTTACCCCATCTCCCCACCACCTCCCTTTCCACAACCCTCAGTCTGCTTCCCAGAGTCAAGAGTCTCATATGGTTTGTCTCCCTCTCCGATTTCTACCCCCCACCACCACCTCCACTGTCCTCTGCACTATTCCCCATGTTCTACACATGAGTGAAACCATATGATAATTGTGTTGGTATTGTGTATGATAGTTGTATATGATAAGCAAAGGATTGACTTATTTCACTTAGTATGATATCCTCCAGTTCCACCCATATGGATGTAAATGGTAGATATTCATCCTTTCTGATGGCTAAGTAATATTCCATTGTATATATGAACCACATCTTCTTTATCCATTCATCCACTGAAGGATGTCTCTGTTCCTTCCACAGTCTGGCTATTGTGGACACTGCTGCTATGAACATTGGGGTGCATGTGCTCATTCTTTTCACTACATCTGTATCTTTGGAGTTCTTTATATATAATGGATATTAACCCCTTATCAGTTATGATTTACAAATGTTTTCTCCCATTCTGTAGGTTGCCTTCTCACTCTGTTGATACTGTCCTTTGATGTACAGAAGTTTTTAATTTTGATGGAGTCCAATTTACCTATATTTTTTTGTTTCCTGTGCTTTTAGTGTCACACCCAGAAAGCATTGCCAAATCCAATTATCATTAAGCTTTTGCCCTATATTTTCTTCTAAGAGTTTTTTTAGTTTTAGCTGCAAGGTTTTTAATCCATTTTGAGTTAATGTTTACATATGGTGAAGGATAAGGGTGCCAAATTCATTCTTCTCCATATCAGGTTTCCAAGAACCATTTATTGAAAAGACTCATTTCCCTTTGGTTTGGGGATCCTTGTCAAAAATCATTTCACTGTGTATGCAAAGATTTATTTCTGGACACTCTATTTCATTGGTTTATATGTCTGTCATTATGCCAGGATCACACTGTTTTGATTACTGCAACTCTGCAGTAAGTTTTGAAATTAGTAAGTGAGTCTCCCAATTTTGTTCTTCTTTTTCAACATTGTTTTGGCTATTTGTAGCTCCTTAAGATTCCATATGAATTCTAGGAAAGATTTTTATATTTCTGCAAAATCATTGTAGGGATTTTATAGAAGTTGCATTGAATCTGTAGATCACTTCAAGCAATATTGGCATCTAAACAATATTAAGTATCCTAATCAATGAACAGATATGTTTTTCTATTTATTTGCATCTTCTTTAATTTCTTTCAGGAATATTCTGTAATTTTCCATGTATGATTCTTTAAACTACTTGGTTAAGTTAATTCCTAAATAACTTTAATTTTTGATGCTATTGAAAATAGAGTTTTCTCAGTTTCCTCTTCAGATTGTTACAGAAAGGCAACTGAATTTTGCATGTTGATTTTTTTTATCCTGCAACTGCTGAATTCATTTATTCAGTTCTATCAGTATTTTGTGGAATCATTATGATTTTCTACATATAATATCATGCTATCTGCAAACAGATATAATTTTACTTCTTCCTTTCCGTTTTGGATGCCATTTATTTCTTTTTCTTGCCTTTTCTTGCTCTGGCTAGAACCTCCAGTATTATGTTAAATAGAAGTGACAAAACCTGAGTGGGGAGTAATCAGAGAGGGAGAAAAACCACAAGAGACTCTTTACTATAGGAAATAAACTGAGGATTGTTGGAAGGGAGGTGGGGGGGGGATGGGGTATCTGGGTGATGGGCATTAAGGAGGGCACATGATGTGATGAGCACTGGGTGTTATATGCAACTGATGAATTATTGAACTCTACATCTGAAACTAATGATGTTGGCTAATTGAATTTAAATTTTAAAAAGGGGGGGACACCTGGGTGGCTCAGTCAATTAAGCATCTGCCTTCAGCTCAGGTCATGATCCCAGGATCCTGAGATCAAGTCCCACATCGGGCTCCCTGCTCAGTGGGGAACCTGCTTCTCCCTCTCCCACTTCCCCCAGGTTGTGCTCTCTCTCTCTCTCTCAAGTAAACAAAATCTTTTTAAAATTTTTTTAAAAAAAGAAGTGACAAAACCAGGCATCCTTCTCTTCTTTCTGATTTGGGGAAAAGCTTTCAGTCTTTCACAATCAAATATGATGTTAGATGTGGGTTTTTCATATAAGGTCTTTATTATGCTGAGGTATTTTCCTTCTATTTATAGTTGTTGAATGTTTCTATTGTGAAAGGGTATTGAATATTGTTAAATGTTTTTTCCAATCAATTGTGATAATCATGTGTTTTTCTCCTTCATTTTGTTAACGTCATTACACTGATTGATTTTCATATATTGGACCATTTTTACATTCCAGGAATGAACTCAGGAATACCCAAATTTGGTATGCTAGTATTTTAATAAGGGTTTTTGTATCAGTATTCACAAGGGATATTGTTCTGTACTTTTTTTACTTAAATTCAATTAGCCAAGGTATTAGTTTTTGTCATTAGTCATTTGTTTTTGATATAATGTTCAATGATTCATTAGTTGAATATAACACCCAGGGCTATATGATGATATCACATGCCCTCTTTAATGCCCATCACCCAGTTACCTCATCCCCCCACCCACTTCCCTTTCTACAACCCTCAGTTTGTTTCCTGGAGTCAAGAGTCTCTCATTTGTTTGTCTCCTTCCCTTCCCCTATTGTCCTCTGCACTATTCCTTACGTTCCACATATGAGTGAAACCATATGATAATTGTGTTTCTCTGATTGACTCATTTTACTTAGCACAATACCCTCCAGTTCCATCCATGTCAATGTAGATATTCATCCTTTCTGATGGCTGAGTAATATTCCATTGTATATATGAACCACATCTTCTTTATCCATTCATCCATTGAAGGACCTCTCAGCTCTTTCCACTTTGGCTATTGTGGACATTGCTGCTATGAACATTGGGGTGCAGGTGCCCTTTCATTTCACTACAACTGTATCTTTGGGGAAAATACCCAGTAGTGCATTTGTTGGGTCAGAAGGTAGCTCTTTCTTGTAGTATCTCTGTCAGGCTTTGGAAACAGGGCAATTCTGATCTCATGGAATGTGTTAAGTGTTCTTTCTTCACTTTTTTGGAAGAATTTGGGAAAAACTGGTATTAGTTCTTCTTTAAATGCTTGGTAGAATTCACCAGTGAAACCAGTTGATCCAGGACTTTTCTTTCTTGGAAGGTTTTAGAGTACCTATTCAATCTGCTTACTAGTTCTAGGACTATTCTGCTTTCCTTTTTTTTTTTTTTTCATGAATCATTTTTGGTAGGTTTTGTGTATCTGAGAATTTGTCCCTTTCATCTAGGTTATTTAACTTGTTGATTTGGAATATTTCTTCTGTTTGACTGTAAACTTTTAGAGCTATAAGTTTGAGATACTTATGGAATAACATCCCATATAATTATAACTTATGGGATGCTTTTGCTCATCCCATAAGTTTTGATATGTTGTGTTTTCATTTTTGTTTGTTTCAAGACATTTTCTAATTTCCCTTGTGACTTCTTGTTTGATTTATTGGTTATGTGAGAGTGTGTTATTTAATTTCCACATATTTGTGAATTTTCCACTTTTCCTTCTATTAATATCTAGTTTTGTTTCATTACGAACAGAAAAGATACATTGTATGATTTCAATCTTTTTAAATTTTCTAAGACTTGTTTTGTGACCTAAAATATTGTCTATCCTAGAGAGTGTTCCAAATGTACTTGAGAAAAATGTATATTCTGCTGTTGTTGAGGAAAATGACCTGTATCTGTCTATTGGGTCTGATTTGTCTATAGTGTTGTTCAAACCCTCTATTACCTTATTGATTTTTATGTCCTAACTATTCTCTCTACTATTGGAAGTAGGGTATTCAAGTCTACAATGATTACTGTAGAACTGTTTATTATTCCCTTCAATTTTGTCAGGTGGCTTCATATAATTTGGGGCTCTGATGTTCATACATATATGTTTATAATTTTTTATATTTTCTTGATGAATTGACCCTTTTATCAATATCAGTGTCCTTCTTTGTCTTTCAGAACACTTTCTGACTTGAAATTTATTTTGTCTGGTAGTATAGCTGCCTCGGCTCCCTATTGCTTACAATTTGCATAGAATATCCTTTCCAGGGACACCTGAGTGGCTCAGTCAGTTAAGCGGCTGCCTTTGGCTCAGTTCATGATCCCAGGGTCCTGGGATTGAGTCCCGCATCTGCTCCTGGCTACACGGGGAGCCTGCTTCTCCCTCTACCTGCTGCTCCCCCTGCTTGTGCTTGCTCTCTGTTTCTCTCTCCCTCTGTCTCTGCCACATAAATAAATAAAACCTTAAAAAATAATAATATCCTTTCCATCAGCTCACTTTCTTTTTTTAATTATATGTGATTTTATATACTTATTATGGAAATATATTTTGTACATTACTTTCTGAAAATTTAAATTGTATAAACATGTTGATCTGATACGTTTATCTATTGTAACATGATCGCCATTGTAGCAATAATGAGCACGTTTATTGTTTTTGGTGCTATCATGAATAAGATTGTTTTATTTCTTTTTCACGTGTTTCATTATTGGTGTATAGAAATGCAACTGATTTCTATATGTTGATTTTGTATCCTACAACTTTCATTAAATTTTTGATTAATTCTAACAGCATTTTTAGTTGAGTTTTGGGGATTTTCTATACAAAATTATATCCTATGCAAATAGCAACAACTTTATTTCTTCCTTCTGTTTGGATGTCTTTTATGTCTTTGTCTTGTCTAGTTGCCCTAGATAAAACTTCCAATACTATATTGAATAAGAGTAATGACAGAAAACATCCTTGTCTTGCTCCTGATCTTAGAGGAAAAATTTTTAATTTTTTTCTATTGAGTATGATGTTAACTGTGGGTTTGTCATACATGGCCCTTATTATGTTGAGGAATGTTCCTCCTGTGCCCAATCTGTCAAGGATTTTTATCATGGGAGAATACTGTATTTTGTCAAATTCTTTTTCTACATCTATTGAGATGATAATGTATTTTCATCTTTCATTCTATTAATGTGGTGTATTACATTTATTGATTTGCATCTGTTTAACCATTCTTGCATCTTAGGGATAAAACCCACTTAAATTCAGTTTGCTAATATTTTGTCGAGAATTTTTCTACCTATATTAATCAGGAATATTACACTACACATTTGTTTTTGTTTTTTTTTCTTACAGTGTTCTCATTTCGTTTTAGTATCAGAGTAATTCTGGCTTTGTAGAATGAGTGTAGAAATGTTCCTTCTTCACCTTTTTGGAAGATTTTGGAAAATATTGGCATTAATTTTTCTTTAATTGGTAGAATCCTCCAGTGAAGCCATCTGGTTCTAGGGTTTTCTCTGTTATGAGATTTTTGATTACTGATTCAATCTCTTTACTCATTATTGTTTGGTTCCGATTTTCTATTTGTTCCTGATTTTGGTCTTTGTAAATTGTGTGTTTCTAGACATTATCCACTTTTCTAAGTTATGTAATTTGTGGGCATATAATTGTTCAAAGTAGTTTCTTATGATCCTACATATTTTGTAATGTCATTTGTAATGTTTCCTCTTTCATCTCTAATTTTATTTGGGTCTTCTCTCTCTTTTTCTTAGTCTAACTAAAGTTTTATCAATTTTATCTTTTAAAAAATGAACTCTTAGTTTCTTTGATCCTGTCTTTTGGGTTTTTTGTGGGTTTTTTCTTTTTTTTTTTTTTTGGTTTTTCATTTATTTCCACTCTGATATGTATTATTTCCTTCCTTCTGCTAACTTTGGGCTTGATTTACTTTTCTTTTTCTAGTTCCTTAAAGTGTAAAGTTAGGTTGTTTATTTGAGCTCTTTCTAATTTCTTAATATGCACACTTATCACTATAAACTTTCCTCTCAAAACTGCTTTTGCTTCATCACACAAGTTTTGATATGTTGTATTTATATTTTATTTGCTTGAGATTTTTTTTATTTCCCTTTCTATTTCTTCCTTGACTAAATGGTTGTTGAAAAGTGTGTATTTTAGTTTCCATGTACTTATAGATTTTCAAGCTTTTGGGGTTGATTTTTAATTTTGTATCATTGTGGTCAGAAAAGATGTTGATATGATTTCAATATTCTTAAATTTGCTAAGATTTGTTTTGTGTCCTATTATGATTTATTCTGGATAATGTTTCATGTGCACTGGAGAAGAATGTGTATTCTCTGTTATTGGATGGAATGTTCTATATATATCTATTAAGTCCAATTGATCTAAAGTATGGTTCAGTTCCAATGTTTCCTTGCTGATTTTTGGATGATCTATCCATTGCTGGCAGTGATGTATTGAAATCCCCTGCTATTGTTGTATAGTTGTCAACTTCTCCCTTCAGATATGTTACTATTTGCTTAATATATCTAGGTGCTTCAATGTTGGATATGTATATATTTATAATTATTCTCTCTTCTTGAAACCTTTATCATTGTATAATGACCTTTTTTGTTTCCTGTTACCATTTCTGGCGTAAAGTCTATTTTGCCTGATATAAGTATGGCTATCCCTGTTATCTTTTGGTTGCTACTTATGTGGAATACCTTCCACCTTCACTTTGAGCCTATGTGTGTTTTTAGATGAAATAAATCTCCTGTAAGCAGCAAATAGTTGGGTCCTCTTTTTTTATCCATCTATCCACACTTTGCCTTTTGATTGGTGAGTTCAATCCATTTATATTTAGAGTGATTATTGATATGTAAGGACTTACTACTGCCATCTTATTGTTTGCTTTCTTGTTGTTTTGTATCTCGATTGTGGGTTTTTTGTTTTGTTTTGTTTTGTTTTGCTTTGTTTTCCATTTCTGTCTATCTTTGTAAAGTGGTAGTTTTCCATGATGGTATGCTCAGTGTCCCTTTCTTTATGTTTCATAAATCTACTCTAGATTTTTGTTTTGTGGTTACATAAAACATCTCAGAGATAAAACACTCCATTTTATGCTGTTAACAACTTACCTCAATTGTCTATAAAGGCTCTACCCTTTTACTCCACCCCTTTTATATTTTTAATGTCACAATTTGCTTTTTTTATGCTGTGAATTCATTAACAAATTATAGTAGTCATAGTTATTTTTTATGCTTCTTTTAACCATTATACAATAGTAAAGTGGGTAACATGCCATTCTAATTTAGAATTACAGGTTTTCAATTCTGTCTATCACTTTTACCAGAAGGTTGTGTACTTTCATATATTTTTATGCCACTGATTAGCACCTTTTCATTTCAACTTGAAGAGCTCCTTTCAGCATTTCTTGTTTAAGGCCTGTCTAGCGGTGGTGAATTCCCTCAGCCTTTGTTTGTATGGATAAGCCTTTGGTTCTCCATCATATCTGGAAGATAACTTTGACAGAAAAGTATTCTTGGCTGGTAATTTTTATCTTTCAACACTTCAAATAAATTATTCCACTCTCTACTGGCCTGTAGAGTTTCTGCTGAGAAATCTGCCAATAACATAATGGGGGTTCCTTTGTAAGTTTCTTTCTTTTACCCCAGCTGCCTTTTAAGATTTTTTTCTTGTGATTGATTTTTAAGTTTCATTATAATGTGTCTTGGATAAGGTCTTTTTGCCTTGAGATAATGGAGTGATCTATTAGCTTCATGGACTTGTGTGTCTTGAAACAGACTTGTCTTTCCAAGTCCCTCCCCAAGTTTTGGAAATTCCCATATATTATTTCTTTAAATACACTTTTTGCCACCCCCCCCCTTTCTCCTTCTGGTATGCCAATTGTTATATTTGCCTTTCTGGTCATATCTGATAGTTCTCATAAGGGTTTCTTCACTTAAGTTTAAAATTTCTATCCTCTTCTGAATTATTTCTCTCTTCCTATCCTCCAAGTCATTTATTCTTTCTTCCATCTGGTCTGCCTTGTCACTGATGCTCTGTATTGCATTCTTCACCTCTTTCATTGGATTCTTCAGCTTCAGGATTTGGTTTCATTTTATCATTTCAATCTCTTTGGTAAAGAACTTTTCTGTTCATTAATTTTATTCCGGAGTTCATTGAATTGTTTTTCTGAGTCTTCTTGTAGCTTGTTGAATTTCTTCATAACAGCTATTTTGAATTTTTTGTCAATTCAATTACAATATTCCACACCCTTTAGTTTGGTTGTTGAAGAATTACCATTTTCCTTTTGTGATACTGTATTCCCTTGTTTTTTTAGTGTTTGACGTGTGCTTCTACTTTTGCATTTGAAGTAACAGACACTTTTCCTTAATTAAGAATTGATGTATACTTTGTTAGAGTTCAACAGCCTGGCAATTAGAAACCTTTCTTTTGTATCCCAGAAGGTGGCACTATCACTTAAGTTTGAGGTTTCTCCTAAGGGAGCTGGCACACCTAGATAAATTTAGAAGTCTTCACAAGGAGCTGGCTGTAGAATGGGGGGAGATGTGGACTTAGCACCTGGGGCTTTGGGAGAGGCCCATGGGCCCAATAGACAGATCCTCCAGTAGGGTACTCCCAAAGGTCTGTGGGTGGACCTCCTGCTGAAATACCATATAGAACAGCAGGAAATGATTTCCTCTGATGCCCCTTGATATTCTGTCTGCTTTCTTCTCCTTCCTCTCCCTACCCCCAGTCAGATGTCCCTTCTCAGAAATTCAGGTGCTGCTGGAAATAAACAGGTCCCTCCAGCTGCCACCTGCACAACTGGTTAGCTAGGCAGTCACTCACTACTTTTACTTTCTACCTCTTCTCCTGGAGAAGTTGCTTCTGAAGCCACCAAAAGTCCAGCACTTTGCAGTTTGCCCTAAGGAGGGGAGCCAACCTAGTGAGTCCCTCCCTCTCCTCTGATTCCAAACTTATCTCTATTCTGCTCTGATGGCATGCCAGATTCCCTTGCCAGGCAGTCTGGATCTCCATAAATTCTCTATAGGCCATGAATATCTGCCCAGTTTTGCACTGTCCAAGTTCCCCTTTCCCCCATAGAAGGAGGTGGGGGGAGGGCAGGTTTACAAACTCCCTTGGATCCACAGCCCCCACTGAGTCCTGTCTGCTTGCTTTCAGATGCATAGTGAGAAAAACTCCAGGTGCCCTGGTATAATGTGCAGAAGTATTTAGGTTCCTTATGGATGCCCAATTAGTTGTAAATCAAAGGTGAGAAACAAAAGGTATCACCATGATGCTGATGTCACTCCTCCATTCTTTCACTTTAAACCGATTTGTGTCCTTAAATCTGAAGTGAGGCTCTTGTAGGGAACATGTAGTTGGATCGTGGTTTTTTGTTGGTTTTTTTTTTAATTTTATTATGTTATGTTAGTCACCATACAATACATCATTAGTTTTTGATGTAGTGATCCACAATCCATTGTTTTCGTATAACACCCAGTGCTCCATGCAGTACATGCCCTCCTTAATACCCATCACCGGGCTAACCAATCCCCCTCACCCCCTCCCCTCTAAAACCCTGTTTGTTTCTGAGAGTCCATAGTCTCTCATGGTTCATCTCTCCCTCCAATTCCCCCCGCCCATTTTTCCCTTCCTTCTCCTAATGTCCTCCACGTTATTCCTTATGTTCCACAAATAAGTGAAACCATAGGATAATTGACTTTCTCTGCTTGACTTATTTCACTTAGCATAATCTCCTCCAGTCCCATCCATGTTGATGTAAAAGTTGGGTATTCATCTTTTCTGATGGCTGAGTAATATTCCATTGTATATATGGACCACATCTTCTTTATCCATTCATCTGTTGAAGGGCATCTCGGCTCTTTCCACAGTTTGGCTATTGCAGACATTGCTGCTATGAACATTGGGGTGCATATGGCCCTTCTTTTCACTACATCTCTGTCTTTGGGGTAAATACCCAGTAGTGCAATTGCTGGGTCATAGGGTAGCTCTATTTTTAAATTTTTAAGGAACCTCCACACTGTTTTCCGAAGTGGCTGTACCAACTTGCATTCCCACCAACAGTGTAAGAGGGTTCCCCTTTCTCCACAACCTCTCCAACATTTGTTGTTTCTTTCCCTGTCCATTTTTGCCATTCTAACTGGTGTAAGGTGGTATCTCAGTGTGGTTTTGATTTGGATTTCCCTGATGGCTAATGATGATGAACATCTTTTCATGTGTCTGTTAGCCATTTGTATGTCTTCTTCAGAGAAGTATCTGTTCATCTCTTCTGCCCACTTTTTGACTTGATTATTTGTTTTTTGGGTATTGAGTTTGAGAAGTTCTTTATAGATTTTGGATACCAGCCCTTTATCTGTAGTGTCATTTGCAAAAATCTTCTCCCATTCTGTGGGTTGCCTCTTTGTTTTGTTGACTGTTTCCTTTGCTGTGCAGAAGCTTTTTATCTTGATGAAGTCGCAAAAGTTCATTTTTGCTTTTGTTTCACCAGCTTTTGGAGATGTGTCTTGAAAGAAGTTGCTGTGGGCGATGTCAAAGAGGTTACTGCCTATGTTCTCCTCTAGGATTTTGATGGATTCCTGTCTCACATTGAGGTCTTTCATCCACTTTGAGTTTATCTTTGTGAATGGTGTTAGAGAATGGTCGAGTTTCATTCTTCTGCATGTGGCTGTCCAATTTTCCCAGCACCATTTATTGAAGAGACTGTCTTCTTTCCATTGCATGTTTTTTCCTGCTTTGTCAAAGATTATTTGACCATAGAGTTGAGGGTCCATATCTGGGTTCTCTATTCTGTTCGATTGGTCTGTATGTCTGTGTTTGTGCCAGTACCATGCTGTCTTGGTGATCACTACTTTGTAATATAGCTTGAAGTCGGACAACGGGATGCCCCCAGCTTTGTTTTTCTTTTTCAACATCTCCTTGGCGATTCGGGGTCTTTTCTGAGTCCACACAAATTTTAGGATTGTTTGTTCCAGCACTTTGAAAAATGTCATTGGAATTTTGATCGGGATGGCATTGAAGATATAGATTGCTCTGAGTAGCATAGACATTTTAACAATGTTTATTCTTCCGATCCATGAGCATGGACTATTTTTCCATCTTTTTGTGTCTTCTTCAATTTCTTTCATGAGTGTTTTGTAGTTCCTAGAGTATAGATCCTTTACCTCTTTGGTTAGGTTTATTCCGAGGTATTTTATGGTTTTTGGTGCTATTGTAAATGGAATCGTTTCTTTAATTTCTCTTTCAACAGTTGCGTTTCTAGTGTATAAGAAAGCAACTGATTTCTGTGCATTGATTTTGTATCCTGCCACATTACTGAATTGCTGGATGAGTTCTAGTAATTTGGGGGTGGAGTCTTTTGGGGTTTCCATATAAAGTATCATGTCGTCTGCGAAAAGAGAGAGTTTGACTTCTTCTTTGCCAATTTGAATACATTTTGTTTCTTTTTGTTGTCTGATTGCTGTTGCTAGGACTTCTAGTACTATGTTGAACAACAGTGGTGAGAGTGGGCACCCTTGACGTGTTCCTGATCTTAAGGGAAAGGCTCTCAGCTTTTCCCCATTGAGGATGATATTCACTGTGGGTTTTTCATAGATGGATTTTATGAGCTTGAGGAATGTTCCCTCTATCCCTATACTCTGGAGAGTTTTAATCAGGAAAGGATGTTGTATTTTGTCAAATGCTTTTTCTGCATCAATTGAGAGGACCATATGGTTCTTCTCCCTCCTCTTATTAATGTGTTTTATCACATTGATTGATTTGCGAATGTTGAACCACCCTTGCATCCAGGGGATAAATCTCACTTGGTCGTGGTGGATGATCCTTTTAATGTATTGTTGGATCCTATTAGCTAGGATTTTGTTGAGGATTTTGGAATCCATATCCATCAGGGATATCGGTCTGAAATTCTCCTTTTTGATGGGGTCTTTACCTGGTTTGGGGATTAAGGTAATGCTGGCCTCATAGAATGAGTTTGGAAGTTTGCTTCTGTTTCTAGTTTTTGAAACAGCTTCAGTAGAATAGGTATTATTTCTTCTTTGAATGTTTGGTAGAATTCCCCAGGGAATCTATCAGGCCCTGGACTCTTGTTTTTTGGGAGGTTTTTGATCACTGCTTCAATCTCGTTACTGGTTATTGGCCTATTCAGGTTGTCAATTTCTTCCTGTTTCAGTCTTGGCAGCTTATAGGTTTCCAGGAAGGCTTCCATTTCATCCAGATTGCTCAGTTTATTGGCATATAGTTGTTAATAATAATTTCTAATAGTTGTTTCTATTTCCTTGGTGTTAGTCGTGAACTCTCCCCTTTCATTCATAATTTTATCAATTTGGGTCCTTTCTCTCTTCTTTTGGATAAGTCTGGCCAGTGGTTTATCAATCTTATTAATTCTTTCAAAGAACCAACTTCTAGTTTCATTGATCTGATCTACTGTGTTTCTGGTTTCTAATTCATTGATTTCTGCTCTAATTTTAACGATTTCTCTTCTAATGCGTGGCTTAGGCGTCATTTGTTGCTTTTTCTCTAGTTCTTTAAGGTGTAGAGTTAGTTGGTGAATTCGGGATTTTTCTATTTTTTTGAGTGAGGCTTCGATGGCTATATATTTCCCCCTTAGGACTGCCTTTGCAGTATCCCATAGGTTTTGGACCGATGTGTTTTCATTCTCATTGATTTCCATGAATTGTTTAAGTTCTTCCTTGATTTCCTGGTTGACCCAAACATTCTTGAGCAGAGTGGTCTTTAGCTTCCAAGTGTTTGAATTTCTTCCAAATTTTTTCTTGTGATTGAGTTCCAGTTTTAGAGCACTGTGGTCTGAGAATATGCAGGGAATAATCTCAATCTTTTGGTATCAGTTGAGACCTGATTTGTGACCCAGTATATGGTCTATTCTGGAGAAAGTTCCATGTGCGCTCAAGAAGAATGAGTATTCTGTTGTTTTAGGGTGGAATGTTCTGTAAATATCTATGAGGTCCATCTGGTCCAATGTATCATTCAAAGCTCTTGTTTCCTTGTTGATTTTCTGCTTAGATGATCTGTCCATTGCTGAGAGTGGAGTATTGAGGTCTCCTACAATTAAGGTATTGTTATCAATATGTCTCTTTATTTTGGTTAACAGATGGCTGCTCCCATTTTGGGGGCATAGATATTTACAATTGTTAGTTCTTGTTGGATAGACCCTTTAAGAATGATATAGTGTCCTTCTGGGTCTCTAATTACAGACTTTAGTTTAAAATCTAATTTGTCTCGGGCGCCTGGGTGGCTCAGTTGGTTGGGCGACTGCCTTCGGCTCGGGTCATGATCCTGGAGTCCCGGGATCGAGTCCCACATTGGGCTCCCTGCTCAGCGGGGAGTCTGCTTCTCCCTCTGACCCTCCTCCCTCTCATGCTCTCTGTCTCTCATTCTCTCTCTCTCAAATAAATAAATAAATAATCTTAAAAAAAATTAAAAAAAATTAAAAATAAAATAAAATCTAATTTGTCTGATATAAGAATTGCTACCCCAGCTTTCTTTTGAGGTCCGCTGGCATGGAAGATAGATCTCCATCCCTTCACTTTCAGTCTGGATGTATCTTTAGGTTCAAAATGAGTCTCTTGTAGACAGCATATGGATGGGTCCTGTCTTTTTATCCCATCTGCAACCCTGTGCCGTTTTATGGGAGCGTTTAGCCATTCATGTTGAGAGTGATTATTGAAAGATATGAATTAATTGTCATCATGTTGCCTGTGAAGACGTTGTTTTTATAGATTGTCCCTGTAAATTTCTGTTGTAGATCACTCTTGGGGTCTTTCTCCTTTTATAGAACCCCCCTAATATTTCTTGCAGGGCTGGCTTAGTGGTCACATATTCTTTCAGTTTCTGCCAGTCATGGAAGCTCTGCATCTCTCCATCCATTCTCAATGAAAGCCTTGCCGGATAAAGTATTCTTGGCTGCATGTTCTTCTCATTTAGTACCCTGAATAGGTCTTGCCAGGCCTTTCTGGCTTGCCAGGTCTCTGTGGATAGGTCTGACGTTATTCTGATATTCCTCCCTCTGTACGTAAAGAATCTCTTCCCCCTAACTGCCCTTAAGATGGTTTCCTTGGTTCTAAGATTTGCAAGTTTTATTATTACATGCCAGGGTGTTGGCCTGTTTTCCTTGATCTTAGGAGGGGTCCTCTCTGCCTCTAGGACACGAATGTTTGTTTCATTCCCCAGATTAGGGAAGTTCTCAGCTACAATTTGCTCAAATACATCTTCTAGCCCTCTCTCTCTCCACTCCCTCTGGGATTCCAATGATTCTGACATTGGAACGCCTCATGGTGTCACTTATTTCTCTGATTCTATTTTCATGGATTCTGAGTTGTTTTTCCCTGGCTTCCTCTTTCCCCTTTTTATCTATTATACTGTCTTCCAGATCGCTTATTCTCTCTTCTGTCTCAGTTACCCTAGCTGTTAGATTATCTAGATTGGATTGGATCTCATTGATAACATTTTTAAGTTCTGCCAATTCAGCTTTCATTTCTGCCCTTAGAGACTCTATGTTGCCATTAATTGATTTCTCCATTCTAGCTATTGTCTTCACAATTGCTAGCCTGAATTCCATCTCTGACATCTTGGTTATATCTGCATCCATTTGTAAATCTGCAGCATAAGTCATAATCTCTGAGTCTTTTCTGTTTGGGGGGCTCCTCCTCCTAGTCATTCTGTTGATGGGTGTTTGAGGGAATGTATAGAGTCCAAATTATTGACCAGAACCCAAGCAAGATGCACCTGTTTTCTTGGGACCTTAGGGTTGCTGGCCTCTTGTTTTCCCAGCCTGTCTTCTGCGGGAGGGGCCTGCCGCGCTGTTACTCAGGCAACCCTGTTTGGGGAGTTGCCCTGCGCCCCTGTGGTGGGGGATGGGCTCAGTGGGAATCAGTCTTTGGGGCTTTTGTTCTCTAGTGCCTTTCCCTGGCGGCTTTCCACGTCTCTTCCGTGAGTCAGAGCAGAAGAGACCATTTCCAACCCTCTGCCTCAGAGCAGAGAGACCTCAGTCTGTTCTTCACTGAGCTCTCCAGGCCACATCGTCTCCGTTTCTGTTCGTGCTGCTATAGACTGCAGCATCCCGAGTTGTGGGCCCCTCCGCAGTGCTCCCAGTCCTGCCTCCAGCTCGGGGCACGTCTCTGCCTTTGTGCTTCTAAAACCACCAGCTGCTCCCAGTTCGCATGCGCGCGTGTGTGCGCATGCCTCCGCCACTTGGGGTCCTGTCCCGGGGACTGCAGTTCGCGTGCACGCGACTCCGCCACTCAGGGTTTCCACCCCGGAGGTTGCAGTTCACCAGCGGGACCCTGGCGCACCAGGTTTCCGTCTCAGAGGCTGCAATTCTGGATCATGGTTTTTTAATCCATTCTGCCAATCTCTACCTTTTGGTTGGAGAGTTTAGTCCATTTAAATTTAAAGAAATTATTTATAAGAAAAAATTTACTTCTGCCATTTTACTTTTTTTCTATATTTCTCATATCACTTTTTGTCCCCCATTTCCTCCATTATTGTCTTCTGTTTAGATGATTTTTTGTAGTGACATGTTTTAATCTTTTCTCACTTCCTTTTGTGTATATTTTATACATATTTTGTTTGTGGTTACCATGGGGATTACATATGATATCCTAAAGTTATGACAATCAAATTTGAATTTATATCAATTTAATGTCAGTCACATATAAAAATTCTACTCCTATACAGTTCCACATTATTGGTGTCACAAATTACATCTTTACACATTGTGTGCCCAGTTGACATGGATTATTCATTATTTTATGTATTTGTCTTTTAAATCTTGAAGAAAGTAAAAGGCAGAGTTGTAAGTTAAAATTACAATAATATTTATGTTCAGATCTGCCATGTATTTCCCTGTACAAAGTCATATCTTCATCTGACTACTATTTACTGTCAAGCATACTTGCATTTCAACCTGAGGGACTCCTTTTAGCATTTCTTATAGGTGAGGTCAAACCCTTCAACTTTTGTTTATCTGGACTATCTTAATTTCTTTCTCATTTTTGAAGTACAGTTTTACCAGATATGGAATTCTTGGATGACAGTTTTTACTTTCAGCCTTTTAAATATATCATTCCACTGCCTCTGACCTCCTTCTGCTGAGAAATAGGCCAGTAATCTCATTCAGGATGTATAATACATGATGAATCAGTTTTATTCTTCTTGCTTTCAATATTCTCCTTTTGTCCTTGCATTTTAGACAGTTTGATTAGAATGTATCTCCATGTGGGTCTCTTTGAGTTTCTATTACTTGGAATTATTGAGCTTCCTTTACTTGTACATTCATGTCTTTCATCACATTTGGGGTGTTTGACCATCATTTCTTCAAATAATCTCTGTCTCTTTCTCACTCTCTTTTTGTGAGACTTCCATAATGCAAACATCTATCAGCTTGATGGTTCTTTAGATTCAGTCACTTTTCTTTACTTTTTTTCTGTTCCTCATACCCATAATTTCAATTGTCCTATCTTCAAGTTCACTGATTCTTCTGCCTGCTCAAATTTCCGGTTGAACTCCTCTGGTGAATTTTTCACTTCAGTAGAGTATTTTTCACTTCCACATTCTATATCTTGTTATTATTCTCATTTTGTTCATACATTGTTTTCCTGATTTCTTTCAATTCTTTGCTCATGTTTTCCTTTAGGTCTTTGAGATACTTAAGACAGTTGTTTTGAAATCTCTGTCCAGCAAGTCTTATTTTGAGCTTCTTCAGGGACAGTTTCTGTCCATTTCTTTTCTTTGAACATGTCATGTTTCCTTGTTTCTTTGTATGCCTTGTGATAGTTTTCTTGAAAATTGAGGCTTTGAATATTACAATGTGATATCTCTAGATATCAGATTGCCCTGCTCCAAGAGTTCCTTCTTTGTTTGTGATTGTTAAAAACTGTATTAGCCCACTGGTTTTGAGACTTCCAAACTATTTTTGCAAAGAATAGTCCTTGTCCCATGTGATCACTGAAGTCTCTGTCCTTTTAGATGTGTCCAGCTAGTGTTGTGACAGAGACTTGAATGTCAAGAATTCTCCCAGTCTTTGACAGTTAGCTCTATGATGGGGAAATTCTTCAACACCTAGTTATGCTTGCTTTGAGCATAAGAATCAGCCCAAGTTCAAAGTTTAATGTCTTCTCAAGTCTTTTCTGATTCTGTGTCTTGCCTAAGCATGCATTTGAATTTCTAGTTTTCCTTGTATACACAGCTGTTTTTGAATGCCCTAATTTCCAAAGAGTCTCACCCTAGCCTCCCCCCATGCCTTAAATTGTCTATTGTATGTCTCCTCCCCATGATCTCTTACCCTTAGAATCAATCTGTAGCTCTGTCGTCACCTTTTCATTATGAGGAACACTGCCCACAGTTTTTCCTCCTGAGTTCTGAGTTAAGCAAAACAGACATGAGCACTTTGCATTAGTCTTTTGAGTATCCCCTCAGGTAGTTTAGAATAGACATGCACAATAATTTGTTAATAAAGTCTGTGCTGATCCATCCAGTTTAAGAGAAGGAACTGGGAACTGGGTTACTGCTGCTTCAAGACAAAGACTGCCACCATGCTGGGGAAGGGTTTGGGTAAGAGTAAGTAAAAATGACACAAAACTTTTTCATTTTGAATATGCCTTTTTCTTGATTGGATGTTTACTTCGTGGCTGCAAAAGTGGCTAATTTCCAAGGCTCTGACAAAGTTGATTGAGACAATTTTTGTTTGTCTGTTTCAATATTTCTATGGGGGAATAAGAGTTTGGAGCTTCGTTGTTCACCATTTTGCTAATATCAATCCCTCTCCCAATTTTTTTTAAATTTTGCTGCTTTCATTCACATTTATTGAACTTCTAGTACAGTGATCTTTTGAAACTAAATACAGAAATTTGCCAATTTACTTATATTATTTTAGTTTATTGGATTTTCATCACTCTAGCTTTCAGATGATATCATCCAACATGTTCTCTATTCCCACCAGCTTCCTGTCATCCACAATCCAATAAAACCCTTCACTGTTCTTTAATTCTCTATTTAAAGTTTTAAAAGAATAGCATGATCAATCAGTGTTCTCCCAGTCTCTGTCCTGTCCTCTTAATGGTCTCACCAGCATCTATCCAAGAATCAAAACCATGTATTATAGCTATTTTGGTTTTTAATAAATCTAAATTTAAGTTCCCAAGCCATGAAATCCCCTCAGGGAGTGCAGTCGACAGATGTCTTACAGATGCTAGAAGCCTTTAAAAGTCAAAGAA
This sequence comes from Neomonachus schauinslandi, assembly GCF_002201575.2. Taxonomy (NCBI): domain Eukaryota; kingdom Metazoa; phylum Chordata; class Mammalia; order Carnivora; family Phocidae; genus Neomonachus; species Neomonachus schauinslandi. The sequence goes on along the minus strand of NC_058406.1, from coordinate 106,700,912 downwards.
GATAATTACTGATGGCTTTTTAAGTGACATAGACTCATTCATTCCCCAAATTCCATTTAAGGAAGAATTTTGGATCCCATTTAATGTCTTAAGTGGAATTTTACTTGTAGCACTGAAAACCGGGAGATGGTTTATCAGAAAATGTGAAAGCTTTGAAATCAAACAGACCAATATTCAAGTTAACACTTACAAATTAAGCAAATTACTTAACTGGTATTAAATTCTGTTTCCTCATCTGAAAAAAAGAAGAAGAAGAAGAAAATAACAACTGCCTTGCAGGGGATACCATGAAAATTAAATAAAAGAGCACATATCAAATCATAATACTGAATAAAAAGTTCCTTTCACTAGAAAAAAAAAGAATGTAATCTAGACTATGAACTTTTTCCCCAAAACTACCAATTTATTAAAGAGGTATTACACGGAGGCCAAACTGTTGGTTTATATTGCTTTCTCATTTCCATATGCTATAGCATGATTTAAATGTGATACAACAGGGTATTTTTGGAAGATGGATGGAGGAACCCACTAGGAAAATATTTGCATGAGGGGTCAAGAAGCTTCTTAGAAAGATTTCTTCATTGATGAATCACAGACCTGTACCCCTGAAACAAATAATACATTATATGTAATAAATAAATAAATAAATAAATAAATAAATAAATAAATAAATAAAATACTTCTTCATAAGGGAAGAGGGAGTCAATATCTAAATATGTGGCCCAAATTTAATGAGTACAAGTCAGAGAATAAGGGTTTCTTTGAGTATAACATAATGATATATGCTATTCAGGTTGTCCTCCACCCAGCTCCCTCCACTCTTAGGGAGAGAGGAATGAAATAAAGGGAAAGTAGAAATAAGAGCTATTTCACTCAATTTCCTTGGGGACATCAAGGACACAAGCCCACTATGTTTTATACTTGATTTAACATAATAAAATGCAAGTTAAGGAGAGAAATTCTGACTCACTTCGTCACAATATAAGACTGGCATCTTAGGAATTAGATGTAGGCAAGAGGGGCACTTGCACTGGATCTTGCTCATCACAAACACCAAACAACAAACTAAAAAATAATGCAATGCCCAAAGGTACATCTTTCACCTGTGATCTGGTGCTTTTCTGGCAGAACATTACTCCACTCATGATGTGACACCCCCCAGGCAAAGGCACACTTTTCTCCATCTCCTGCCCAACACCTTCAACACAAAAAGTGGCCGTGTCCAAATGCTGTGAAGCCTGTGGGTTGTATTACTGCCCACAGCTGGGTCCAACACTGTCTTTGCATGCAGGGAGAAATTAATAAGAAGAATACTTAGGTATGATAAAGAATGTATTTTGAAAAGTTAATTTACCTTTTCAGTTCTTCTTTAGCATAAATACAACGGATTCTTGCATAGTGAGATCAATTCCCAGTGGCACCCCATATTTCTGAGAGTCCATATTCTTGCTTTTCTTCTTATGCCTATTCATGGTTCCTAAGGGATCCACATATCAGCACAGTATTCACCACAATTAATGAGAAACTACATGGTGGCTGAGAAATATTTTGCAACATTAAACAATTTATATTACTCTTAAATCTATGTATTTTGGTCTAGACTTAAACATGCATGAAGCACAATACCAATTCTTTACATCAGCAACTACATGGGCACTGTGAATTGTTTTATGTTTACAAAAATGTAAGTATAATGAAAATTATATGATATAAGATTTTTTAAATTTTTATTTAAATTCAATTAGCCAACATGTAGTACATCATTAGTTTCAGATGTAGAGCTCAATAATTCATCAGTTGCTTATAACACCCAGGGCTCATCACATCATGTGCCCTCCTTAATGCTCATCAGCCAGTTACCCTATCCCTCCATCCCCTTCCCCTTCAACAACCCTCAGTTTGTTTCCTATAGTTAAGAGTCTCTCATGGTTTTTCTCCCTCTGATGACTTCCCATTCAGTTTTCCCTCCCTTCCCCTATGATCCTCTGTGCTGTTTCTTATGTTCCACGTATGAGTGAAACCATATGATAATTGTCTTTCTCTGATTGACTTATTTCACTCAGCATAATACCCTCCAATGCCATCCACATCGATGTAAATGGTAAGTATTCATCCTTTCTGATGGGTGAGTAATATTTCACTGTATATATATATATATACCACATCTTCATTATCCATTCTTCTGTCAATGGACATCTCAGCTCTTTCCACAGTTTGGCTATTGTGGACATTGCTGCTATAAACATTGGGATGCAGGTCTCCCTTTGGATCATTACATTTGTATCTTTGGGATAAATATCTACAAATGCAATTGCTGAATAATAGGTTACATCTATTTTTAACTTCTTGAGGAACCTCCATACTGTTTTCCAGAGTGGCTGCACCAGCTTGCATTCCCACCAAGGGTGTAAGAGGGTTTCCCTTTCTCCGCATCCTCACCAACATTTGTTGTTTGCTGATTTGTTAATTTTAGCCATTCTGACTGGTGTGAGGTGGTATCTCAGTGTGATTTTGATTTGTATTTCCCTGCTGCCAAGTGATGTGGAGCATTTTTTCATGTGTCTATTGGTCATTTATAAGTCTTCTTTGGAGAAATGTCTGTTCATAACTTCTGCCCATTTCTTGACTGGATTTTGTTTTTTGGTTGAGTTTGATACAAAACCAGATACAACCAGATACATTTATCAGTGGAACAGAACAGAGAACCCAGAAGTGGACCCTCAACTCTTTGGTCAACTAATATTTGACAAAGCAGGGAAGAATATTCAATGGAAAAAAGACATCTCTTCAACACATGGTGTTGGAAAAATTGGACAGCCACATGTAGAAGCATGAAACTGGACTTTTTTCTTACACCATACACAAAGATAAACTCAATATGGATGAAAGATCTCAATGTGAGACAAGAATCTATCAAAATCTTAGAGGAGAACAAAGGCAGCAACCTCTTTGACCTCAGCTGCAGCAACTTATTCCTAGAAACATTGCCAAAGGCAAGGGAAGCAAGGGCAAAAATGAACTATTGGGACTTCATCAAGATAAAAAGCTTTTGCACAGCAAAAGAAACTGTCAACAAAACTAAAAGGCAACATATGGAACGGGAGAAGATATTTGCAAATGACATAGCAGATAAAGGGCTAGTATCCAAGATCTATAAAGAACTTCTGATAAAAGATGTTTAAAATTAAATTTAAATTTTAGCTTTTTTCTATAATTTTGATTTAAAATTGGATATTCATTTTTTTGAAATTTGTATTTTACATCCTAACAAATTTTTAATATTTTGAAAGAAAAATGATTTTTCAAAAACATGAAAGTAATGTTAATTTTTAAGACTTTTACACTTGTTTTAACTTATATTTTTATAAAAATATTTCCATTTTAATCATTTAGATTGTTACTTTCAATTAAACACAAACTATGTAAAAATTTTTATTACATCTATGTAATTAGTGATTTTGCTAAAATGAAGCAAGAAAAAATAAGTTTTATGTGATAAATATTTATTAATTGTGTATATTTTGTTTTATTATTTATGAAGACATCTACAGAACAAACAGATATGTGGGATAATAATTAAATTCATCTTTGATATTTTGCTTTTAGTCATAAAAATTCTAGTTTTATATATATTTTTATTTTGTAATTATGAAGACATTTATGAAGATAGAATAATAGAATATAAGTATTTGTTAACTGTCCATTAGTTTGAAGTATAACTTTCAATATTACACATGTCATATGTGAGTCACAATTGTTACAGCAGACTGGATGCAGGGACCCAGAGACTCCTAAACCCCAAGACGTTAGGACTCACACAGCTCTGGCAACCAAAGGAGAAATTTTCCTGAAAGCCAGGGCAGAAAATAGGGAAATGGCAGCCATCAGGTAGCTCAGAGAATCATATCCCAGTGCATGGGACACAATCTGTAAGGATCCCCAGAAACAGCCAGGAGAAATAAGGATAAACTAGAATGGAAGTCTTAATTGTGTGGAGACACATACAGGAAAATATTCTAGGGCTTCTCTGTGATTTATTTCTACCCAAAGACCATGTAGCCTGAAAAATCTTGAATTACATAAAGAAACAGAAAAGTCCATCTCCTACCCCAAACTTCCAGAAAAATATGCTTTGCAAACATTTAGACATATCTTAATTCTGCTGTAATAAGCAGCTTAGTATTCAGATAACCACAAAAAGAAACCTACTAAAAAACCAACTCAGCTGAGCTATAAGAAAGGAAGCTATAAGCAATGAAAGGCAAAAAAATTACTAAAGCTCTTGGGGTCTTGGCAGCATGTGTAACCAAATTACCTATATCAACATATCATCTCCATCTATAGGGTGATCCCCTTGGAGGTGATCAGTCATTACAGATACAAAGCAAACCCAGAATAAACTCCTGAGAATTATTTATGTAAGACCCAACAGCTGCTAGGGATAACAAAACAATCATTTACTGGAAGCCCAAGTAAAATCCAATAGCATCCAAAGCAAGATATCCTGTGGGTAGTGGACTGGCAAACACTCTCACCACAGTAAGGGATCTGTTGGTTTGATGGCAGTTCATAAGACAAAAGCAAAGCTACGGCATTTAAAGGCCACACCACCACTCCACATTATTAATCACTGAAAAATCAATCCCCAGTTGTCCTTTGGCTCTTCTTGCCGTGTACACATATATCTGATTTGTTTGGGGGAAAGTGTTCTAGATGACCTAGACTGTCCATGAAATGCGCTTTCAGTACAAAATCTTCTCTAGGAATCTATTTTTTTGCTAATAATATCTAACTGAACTGAAAGCGCCACTTAAATTGTCACTAGACTAAAGAGAATAGTTCACATTGTGTCATTCTCAGTTAACTGATTCCTACAGAGAGAAAATACCTCAAAAATTCTGCCTGGCCTTTTCTGTTCCTAAGTTTCCATACTTTCTAGGGTCTGACAAACATGGGCAACTGCAAATAATTTGGTGTTTGTAATCTTATGGACAATTATTTAATCTTAACATTTGGGTATTTAGTGTTCCTACTGAACTCATAAAGTTGCCTCTTGATGATGTCTCTGTCTTTGAAGTTAAGAGTGATTTTTAAACAATATCCTTGAAGCTTAGCCAACATAGAAAACATTCACAAAGTACTTTCACAGGATAGTAGCTCAAATCTTAAGCTTAAGAGGATGCTAAATTAACATGCAGAAATATGTAACAAGAAAGAAGGAAGAGAAGGAGGAAAGGGCAAAGGGAGGGGTGGAGGGAATATAATCTGGGATAAAGCAAATATTTCACAGGAATAAAAATTCTGTTAAATTGGTGTATAGTTACAGATGACAGAATCTGGCAGGTTTGGGGATTTTTTCCTAACCATTTGGAATAACAAAGAGACTTGAGGAGGATAAAGATACAGTGGCAACAAAAACTGGAGTAAAATAAAATCACCATAGTTTTTACAAATATTATTATTGTGAAGAACAGGATTCAGTAGAATTTTTTGTAAAGAGCCATGCTGTAAATATGTGAGGCTTATAGGCCATTCAGTCTCTGCTACAACTGCTCAGTTGTGCCATTATACAGTGAAAGTACCATAGACGGTACAAAAACAAATGAGTGTGGCTGTGTACCAATAAAACTTTGATTTTTAGACACTTGAAATTCTAATTTTATATAACTCTCATGTATCATAAAATGGTTTTCTTCTTTCATTTTCTTAAACATAAAAAGATGTAGAATCATCAAATTGTAGAATCAGTTAGGAATTGATAATAGCCTGCAGGCCATACAAAACAGGAGGTAGTGGCCAGATTTGGCCCATGGGCTATAAAAGCAAGGTCATTTATGATGCAGGACAGAACCTAACTATCCATCGTGTGGGAAAGAGGAAGAGGTGGGAATTTGGTTAGAACATTAACCAGCTATGTCCCCCATAGCCAGAGGTTTGGCGTGGTTGGAGAGCTGGGCAGTGGAATTGGGACCCAGTCAGGCCAATGTTGGCAGCTAAGGACCGTCTTTGCTGAATGTATGTTAGCAGGTCTCCATGTAGTGGCAATACTTCTAGTGGGGCAGGTGTTAACAAAAAAAGGTCATCAGTTTGAAATGGAAACTCTGAGATGCAAGTGCTGTAGACCTAGGGATACACAGTGGCAGCAGGTTGGGGAGCTGACAAGGTGATCAGGGTATATGCAGTCTAATGGGCTGAGCATCACAGAAGGTTCCAGTCCCAGTGGAAAAAAAGAGGTATCACTCAGTAATCAGGGAAGCAACTCTGTCATCAGGCATGCTCGGGGGAAGGCCTCACCAAGTACCCCATCCTAGTGATCTCTGAACAGGGCTTAGGGCAGCAAGACAAACCCTGTTCCCACATTGTGGCACATAATGCTCCTTATATTCTGCCAGGCATTTCCAGATCACATAAATAACTGGATAAGACCGAGCAATAAAACTGAGTTGGGCAATGAAAGGCATAGATTGACAAGTGTCATTTGAGTATGGATTCCAAAATAAAACAACAATTAGTAGAATTGTTTATAAGAAAGATAATTACTTTCAAGGATTCTGACCCCATACTAGCTTTCTGGATCCTTGGGCAACTTGAGACTTTAAGACTCTCAGGTGTTGAGATAAATCATACAAGCTTTTAGCTATAAGATCTCAAATCTCACAAGTCACTGGATTCTAACAATACCCAGGAAGTGCTCCACTCTGAGAGGAGGGTTTAAATTTCTGAATGGATCTTCAGGTCTCTAAATGTGATGGAGGTTTGAAACAGGCCCTGTGAACGTCAGATGCAAACTCAGAGCCCAGGATGACTTGAAGTCTTATCTAGAGCTCAAAGATAGAAACTAGTGGCCTCAAATAACTAACAGAATTTACTAATCCACAATTTACTGAGCATATTGCCAATTGATTCATCAACATGAGTCCCCCTCACTTTGGAGGGGAAAATACTGAGCTATGTAAACACCATTTTAGCAGGCACAAGTTCCTGGTCAACCCTAAGATACAGACATCACAGAATAAAGACTGTAGATATTTATTAAAAAGAAAATAATCAAAACAAATGAAGATGGAGAATTGTCACTATAACAAATTACAGAAAAATGAACAAGTATAAAGTCAGAAAGAAGTAGAAACAAAGAAAAATGGAGATATATTTGAGGAACTATATCCAAAAGAAGGTGTTTCTTTAAATACCCATAGGTAAAGTTCAAAATAATGGGACAAAGACCAAAAGGAAAAACATCCAAAATGGAAGCTTTTTTAAGCAGTAGTACAAACTTAGAAATCTAAACCAGTTCTGGAAAAAGAAAAATGTTTTGTTGAATAACAAAAAACTCTGTTCCCCAAAATTAAAAATAAAATTACCTTATGATCCAGTAATTCCCACTTGGGTATAAATCCAAAATAACTCAAAGCAGGATCTCAAAGAGATATTTGCACACCCATGTTCATCATAGCATTACTCATAGCATCTAGAGGTGGTGGAAGCAATCCAAATGTCCATCAACAGATTGATAAGGAAAATGTGGTGCATGCATACAATATTATTCAGCCTTAAAAAGGAAAGAATTTCTCACTTTTCTTTTAATGGGAGAAGGAGCCAATGGAATAGCTAGTCTTTATTGGAAAGAAGATACTTTACAGCACATTTTGAATAAGTTAGAGCAAAGGCTCAGTGGACCAACTGGTGGGGCAACAGCTTATAATGCATTCCACAGCTAGGGCATCGCTGGGTCTCACCTTTGTGCAGCCAGAACCAGATGACGGCACTATTGTCCTCTTCACAGATGCAGCCCGCTATTCACTTGTTGGTGATAGATGGGACTAAATTCAAATCTTCCTTGGTGCCAAAGCTGCCTTTGGGCCTAGCATATAATATTGGTCCAGTCCCTTCCATGCAGCCATCATGACCTCCCTCTTCAGCCCAGTAGCCTGCTGGTCAGCAGTAAGAACACCACCTTCAGAGGCCATGAGCACACTGCAGCAACTCACTTGGGATGGCAGGCCCTGAGGGCCTGCGTGGCCAGTGATCTAATTCTGCAGAATAACCTTGAAGCCATCATGCCTGCTACAAATAGTAGCACTTCCTGAAATTCTCACTTTTGTTACAATGTGGATAAACCTTAAGGACATTATGCTAAGTGAAATAAGCCAGACACAAAAGGGCAATTACTGTATGATTCCATTTATATGAGGTGTCTAAAGTTGCTAATTTGTAGGAATAGGAAGTAGAAAGGTGATTGTAGAGGGTGTGGGGAGGGGAGCAAGTGTTTAGTGGGTATAGAATTTCAGCTTTGCAAAATTAAAAAGTCCTAGAGATCTGTTGCTCAGTTACGTGAATATACTTAACACTACTGAACAGTATACTTCAAAATGGTTAAGATGGTAAATTTAATGTTATGTGTTCTTTACCACAATAAAAAGAATTATACAACATAAAATTATTTTTAAATGTGAATACAACATCTAAATTTTTTAAAGATTTTATTTATTTATTTGAGGAAGAGAGAAAGCGCTAACAAACAGGGGGAGGGGCAGAGGAAGAGGGAGAAGCAGAGTCCCCGCTGAGCAGGGAGCCCGATGCGGGGCTCGATCCCAGGACCCTGAGATCATGACCCAAGACGAAGGCAGCCACCTAACAGACTGAGCCACCCCGATGCCCCCAAAATCTAAAATTATTAAAAGAATTATTATAAAAATAAAATTAAAATAATTATTACTTGTAATAAAAATAGAATTTAAAAATTTAAAAAAACAAAAAAAAAAGCTCTGGAACTGAATAACCCAAGGGAAACCCCAAAAGTGCTGGGTCTTTCCACTGGAGTCCCAGTGAATACCCTCCATATTTGGATACCTCAATGTTGTCCTGAGCCAAAGAGAGCAGATAGAGTGGTTGCTATCCCCCTGCCTCCAGACAGCCAGCAGCAAGAGGCAGGCCCCAGCCCTCCACCTCTCCTGTGTATTATGACCTGGACCTGAAACCTTCCTGGCTTCCTGTCTGCACCAGCCTATGTCCTCCTCGAAGCTGTGTCATCAACAGGCACATGGCAGCAGCTCATTCTTTCCTAAGAGCCTAACGATCCTGATTTAGATCACTGGAATACTTTTAACAGCAACCTTGCATATCCAAAAGTTCAAAAAATAAGTTTACTTATCTTTGTCTGAAATTATTACTTTGGAGAAGCCAAATTAGGAAATTACTCATCTAAACGACCTCTACTTGGGCGCCTGGGTGGCTCAGTTGGTTAAGCGACTGCCTTTGGCTCAGGTCATGATCCTGGAGTCTCTGGATTGAGTCTTGCATCGGGCTCCCTGCTCAGCAGGGAATCTGCTTCTCCCTCTGACCCTCTCCCCTCTCATGTGCTCTCTCTCTCTCATTCTCTCTCAAATAAATAAATAAAATCTTAAAAAAAATAAAAATAAAAAAATAAAAGACCTCTACTAAAAGAAATCCTATGTTTTCATATAATATTAGGAAGCTGTTTTAAAAGGCATTTAGGCTCTCCTACATTCTCCCAGGCCACTGCAAGATGAAAAAACTTCTTTACTTAAATGTTAAGACTAGCCAAAGATTTTCTGGGCTATGCACTGGGTGTTATATGCAAACAATGAATCATGGAACACTACACCAAAAACTTATGAAGTACTGTATGGTGACTAACGTACATAATAAAAAATAATAATAAATAAATAAGTAAATATAAAAAAATCAGGTAAACAAAGCAAAAGCTCTGAAATGCAAACAAACCTGGAAATCCCTCACATCAATTGAAAGACTTCTCCCATAAAGAGATCATAATAAAATTTGCTCACTTTTTAAAAATACTTTTTAATAGTTTTTTTAATTAAGTAAACTCTATGCCCAACATGGGGCTTGAACTCACCACCCAAAGATCAATCGTTGCATACTATACCAACTGAGCCAGCCAGGTGCCTCAAAATTTGCTCACTTTTATATGCCCAGAATTTGACACATGAAGAGCAAACAATAAATAATTATTGAATTGATAAACGAATGAAGCATCCTACCTTCTCAGGGATTTGATAAATAAGTAAGAGCTGACAACATCAGAGTGATTTCTCTAAGATGCACTAAATTTGGTCTAAACAAAAGTAGGAGGCTGAAATTCGGTGCTTGCACTGGGTAGTTTCCAAGGCTCCCCTTGGTAAGTAAGATCATTTATATATGTGGGGAGAAAGGCACCCTGAGGGATTTAGACCTCCACTCACAAAGTGAACTGCAGGCAGAATGCTGTCCACTGGGCACGCACATCCTGAACAGGAATGGGAATTCACTCTGAGCTCGGTGGGGCGTGACCTGGCGGAGCAGGGCGGGGCGGGGAGGGGGAGGGGAGGACATTTTACCATAGCAGGTTGTGGATGACTCTCCCCTGTGCTTTTTATTTTTAAGTAAAAATGCCTTTAAAAATAATTTTACTGTTTGCTCAACTCAGAGCAGCAGCAGCTATAAGACCAGGCCTGCCAAAATCCATTGACTTCTAGTCTCACCTCAATCTTCTTTTGGGGATATTTCATATAACCTTTGGATAAATCACCTTGGTTTCCTCGCTTATAAAAAATAAGTCTAATAATAGTACTTACTTCAGAGGTCCCTTATGGGAATAAATGAAATAATGTATACAAAGCATTTAGTGAAATAGCCGGCATAAAATAAGCACTCATTAAAAGCCAGATATTTTTTTTTTCACTATTATCCAGAATGTGGCATAGCCCTCAATGTGTGTTACCCCAGAGATAATATGAATCATACATTTCTCAGTTGGTGGCAGAGGACTTGATAGCTGACTTCCAGGTGCAAACAAAAACTAAGAGCCCTCTGGTATGTTAAAAGACTGGACCCTGGAAAGTTTAATTATCCTGATTCCCCAAACTGGTTTTTTTAAACACATGGTTCCATGATGCAAGAGGTGCCAAATCTAAATCTAACAGAGATACGCTGGGACCTCACAGAACTGCTTCAGTCCTGCCCAGAACCTTCCTGCAGCCTTCCTCCCAATGTCCAGAGCACACAACATCTGACTCAGTCCCGCCACAGGAGGCTTGCACAGCCCATCCACCAGCACATATTCTGAACACATGGGGCAGAGCTATACAGCTGCAGCTGACTCAGAGATGAACAGACTTCCAAAATGGAAAACGACACCATATGATTTCCCTCTACATCTCCCTTTGAAATGAAAGCTCTCCATCACCCACCCCCTCCAACCCATCAAGTTCCAGCTGCACCAAAATGCATTTCTGGGATGAGTAATTAGTATTAGAACATCTGTAGACTCTTAGACGTGGTTTTATATTTGGGGACTTGCTGATTATTCCCACTCCATCCTGTATGTTCACACCCATATTAGCGCTGCATAAATGGAAGTTGAGAGGATTTTGCAGTTTAGAGGGGTTGCTTGTGACTGTTCCTTAGAGAATTTGAAGAGTTAAGTGACCATGGCTGGGAAGACTACAGGGTGTGATGCAAGGTGAGCCCTGCAGGAGGCAGAAGGGGGAATGAGACAAGCAGGTGGCATGGAGCACTAGAGAGCCTGCCTCCAGGACCAGGCTGTCTGGGGCTGAGTCAGGTTCCCTGTGCCTCAATTTACTCAAAGGTAAATGGGAATAATAACTGTACCCACCCCATAAAGTTGAGCTAGGGATTAAATGAGTCTATATACAGTTAATACTGAAAATGAGGAATCTATAGAGGCCTCCATCTATATGGGAAAGAGGCATATACATGATACCTCTCTGAAGCTACAGTAAGGCTGTCCAGTAGGAAGGATAGAGAAGTCTGGGAAGGAGGGGGCTCTTGAGTGCCCTCATGCAGAACATGTGGGCTGTCACTCATGTTGCTCAAGATTATCCAGAGGCAGCCCTGGATAATTTTTAAACCCTTCCGGGACATTCCACTGGAATGCGTTCCCTAACCACCTTACCTAAAGGAGGCCCCCTTTACTCTCTCTACATTCCATTTTCATCAGACACCAATCACTCTCTGTAACCATGTAATTAATTTTTTTACAGGCTTATTTTCTTTATCACCAGCTAGAATGTAAGCTCCAAGAAGGCAGGGGCTTTCCTGTCTTGCTCTGGTACACAGTAAGTACACAGTAAGTACTCAATAAACGTGAAAGAAAGACAGAGAGGAAGGAAGGGAGGAAGAGAGTAAAGGTCAAGAAGGAAGGAGAAGAGGGAGGAAAGGAGGGAGGGAAGAGGAATTGAGGGAGGAGGGAGGATGGGAGGGAGAATGGGAGAAGAGAGAAAGGGAGGGAGGAGAAAAGCTAAAACAGAGACAATCCCGTAACATCAACAAAGCTTAAGCAAGGACATCATCTTAATCACACTGAGGCATTGCCCCTTCAGATGGTTCCCCCTATAAACATTTATTGGCTGGCATTCAGTTAGAACCCTGGTGCCATTTTTTAATGACTGATTTTTGTCTAGTAAAATGGAGTTGGCACCAAACCAATAATTTCAACATTACAAAGATCATCAAATATTTCATTTAAATTTTTTCAAAGGCATTTTCTTAAGGAAGCATGCATTTTTTTAGCCAGTGACTTTGGTCTACATTTTATGACTTATTTATATATCATACTTTTAATCACTGCACTGTTACGTGGAAATTATTGTCTTTGGAGGGAGAATGCAGGGTTGAGATAACTCCTTGAAGCTGGATATGGAAATTCATATGATACTCCACCGAAAAGAAATTATTACTTTACCTGGAATTCCCTGGTGCCCTCAGTCCTCAGTTTGAACTCTATTAATTACATATTTATATGCCATTTACAGTAAGTACTCTAAATTTGAGCACCCAATATTTTAAATTTTGAATACTTACTGTATTCACCCCCATAACCTCTTTTCCTGTTGTCCTCCTTCACCACTCCCCTGCACAGCTCACAGTTCTTAGGGCTGGCCTTGCTCTTTTCCTGCTTTGCACACTGGCTCATGCAACATCCTCCCTCACCACTTCTTCCAGGTGACTCTACCCATTCTTCAAAGTCCATCTCAAGTAAAAACTTTCCATAAAGCTTTCTCAAGTTCCTTCCCAGACTATATTTCTTTTTTTTATAAATCTCACAAAGGCTTTATTGTTCTTCTATGACATAACCAAACACTGCACAGCACTGCGCTATATATTTGTTTCTAGAGACCGTGAGCTCTTTGAGGGCAGAGAACATATATCACTCACCTCTGAATCCCAAGAAGCCTCTAGCTCAACGTCTTAATACATAAGAAACAATCATTAAATGTCATTGATTGATTAACTATTCATTGTTAATTGCCCTTCATCTCTGGACAACTGAAAATTTGCAAATCATCCACTAGGCCTTTCAGAAAATGCTTTTTTCAAGGTCTAGGATTGTCAATTATAGTTAAAGTTGTTGCCAATTACTAGCATTTCCAGAAAACTATAAGATATATACTCTTACTCTCTCTACTCATATTTATTTATTAATGAATCCATAAAAATTTGAACAAATAACAAAAACTTAAACAAATATGGTACAAAGAATCCACAAACGAAAACCCTGCACCCCAAACAATATTACTCACCAGAAATCTGGGCTTCCATTGAGGCTTTGTCTGAACTGATTTCTAGGATGAGATAAGTCCTTTTTAAAGTGCAACATGGACCTTAATATGGACCTTTTACTACAGCCAGGCTCTCCTTTCTGGCACAATTACTAGCCCTTCTTCTAAAACACCATGTTGTTAACTACATGAGATCTTCACTAGTCTTTAAATATATGTTCACTGAGCACACACTTTAAGCAATGTTCTGGCCATATAACAGTAAGAAAGAGAAAAAAGCGGTTACCTTGTAAAGCGTATATCCAAACAGGTAAATACACAATAAACCTGATAGTCAAATAAACTATGTAGTATGTTAGAAGATGAAAAATTCTAAGTATAAAATAATAGGACATATCTCATACCATATGCAAAAGATTCACTCAAGAGAACCATAGGCCTAAATATAAGAACTTACACCATAAAACTATTAAGAGAAAACACAGAAGAAAATCTTCATAATCTTAGATCAGGCAGTAATTTCTTGGGTATGACATCGAAAGCACAACTGGTAAAAGAGAAAATAGAATAACTAGCCTTCATCAAAATCAACAATTTTGTGTTTCAAAAACACCACCAGGAAAGTGAAAAGAGAACCCACAGATTGAGAGAAAATATTTGCCAAAATATATCTGATAAGGGACATGTATCCAGTATATGTGTGTATGTATGTGTGTGTCTGCATGTGTATATGTATGTATGGGTTTTATAAACACACACACACACACATATATATATACACCCTCACAATACAGTAAAAAAAAAGTTAGATAACCCGATTTAAAAATGGCAAAAGATAGACCATTCTCTAAAGCAGTTATGCAAATGGCCAATTAGCACACAAAAAGATGTCCAACATCATTTGTCATTAAGAAAGTGCAAAACAAGGGATGCTGGCCAGCTCAGTTGGTTAAGCAACTGCCTTTGGCTCAGGTCATGATCCCAGGGTCCTGGGATGGAGTCCATGTTTGGGGTCCCAGCTCAGCTTCTTCTCCCTCTGCTCCTCCCCCCATGCTCTCTCTCTCTCTCTCTTTCTCAAAAAAATAAATAAAATATTTTTTAAAAAAAAGAAAAGAAGAGAAAATGCAAAACAAAACCACAGTGAAATACCACTTCACACCTACTATGATGGCTATAAGATAGACAAAAGATAGACAATAACAAGTGTTGATAAGGATGTGGAGAAATTGGAATCCCCACGTGTTGCTGATAGGAAAGTAAAATGGTGCAGTCACTTTGGAAAACCATCTGGCAATTCCTCAAAATGTTAAACATAGAGTTACCATATGACCCAGCAATTCCACTCCTTGGTATATACCAACAAGAAATGAAAACATATATCCACACAGAAAGTTGTACAGGAATGTTTATAGCAGCTGTGGTCATAATAGCCAAAATATGGAACCAACCCAAATGTTTATTAACTGATGAATGGACAAACAAAATTGCAGTGTATCTATATAATATTATTCAGCCATAAAAAGGAATGAAGCATTAATACATGCCACAACATCAAAAACATTATGGTCCATGTATAAAGCCAGTCACAGAAGACCACATATTATATAATACCATTTATACAGAATGTCCAGAAGGGCAAATATAGAGTGACAGACTGAAAGTAGATCTACCAGTCATTTAAGTAGCAACTGAGATTTCTCTTCCCCTGTGAAACCTTTCCTGACAGAAGCAGGAAACTTGGTGGTGTCTTGTGGTATCATATTGCAATTACTGCCTAGGACATAAGCTCTATGAATGCAAAAATAAAAATTATCTGTTTTGTTCTCTGCTGTATGCCCAACAGAGCTTAGCATATAATAATGGTTCAACAAATCTTTATTGCCTGATTGAAGAAATAAATGTGTTTATATGCCTGTTCCCCTCCCTTCCCATCAATAAGCAATATTCCTCATGTGAAGAAAAGCTTCATCCCATTCATTTTTTTGCCCCTAGTACCCATGGTGATATGATGCCTGGCACATGGTACATATCCAATAAATGTTAGATGAATTAATAAATGAATAGGAAGAAAAAGACTAAAAATGATTTTGACCCACTACAAGAAAATAAATTCAAAGACCAATATCTTTGATAAACATAGATGCAAAAATCCCCAACAAAATATTAAGAAATCAAATTCAACAGTTCATATTGTTGAAATATATATAAAAGGATCAAACACCATGGTCAAATGGGATTTATTCCTGAGATACAAGGATGATTCAACATACTCAAATCAATAAATGTGATATACCACATTAGCAAATTAAAGGATGAAAATCATATGATCATCTCAATAGATGCACAGAAAGCATCTGACAAAATTCAGCATCCTTTTATAATAAAAATTCTCAACAAATTGGGTATACAGGGAATATACCTCAATATGATAAAGGCCATATATAACAAGCCCACAAGTGACATCATACTTGATGGTAAAAAGCTGAAAGTTTTTCCTTTAAGGTCAGGAACAAGATAAGGATGCCCACTCTTGTCACTTTTATTCAACATAATACTGGGAGTTCCAGCCAGAGCAACTAGGCAAGGAAAAGAAATGAAAGGTATCCAAAAAGGGGTGCCTGGGTAGCTCAGTCGTTAAGCGTCTGCCTTCGGCTCAGGTCATGATCCCAGGGTCCTGGGATCGAGCCCCTCATCGGGCTCCCTGCTTGGCGGGAAGCCTGCTTCTCCCTCTCCCACTCCCCCTGCTTGTGTTCCTGCTGTTGCTATCTCTCTCTGTCAAATAAATAAATAAAGTCTTTTTTTTAAAAAAAGGTATCCAAATGATAAAAAAGGAGTAAAATTATCTCTGTTTGCAGATGAGATGATATTATATATAGAAAACCCTAAAGATGTCACCAGAAAAATAAAACTGATGTAATAAATCCAGTAAAGTTGCAAGTTACAAAACCAATGTTAAAATATCCATATTACCCAAAGCAATCTACACATTCTATGCAATTCTGATCCAAATACCAATGGCATTTTTCACAAAATAGAAAAACATCCTAAAATGTGTATGGAACCACAAAAGACCCAAAACAGTTAAAACAACCTTGAGAAAGAACAAAGGTAGAGGCACTGAACTCTCTGACATTACAAAGCTATAGTAATCAAAATAGTATAGTATTAGCATAAAGACAGAAACATAGACCAATGGAACAGAATAATGAGCCCAGCCCATGCATATATGGCCAAGTAATTTATAAGGAGCCAAGAATACACAATGGGGAAATAATAGTCTTTTACAAATTATGCTGGGAAAACTGGACAGCCACATGCAAAAGAGTGAGACTGGAGCCCTATCTTACACCATACACAAAAATTGACTCAAAATGGATTAAACACTTGAATATAAGACCTAAAGTCTTAAAACTTCTAAAAGAAAACATAGTAGGTAAACTCCTTGACATCAGTCTTGGAGATGATTTATTAGATTTGACACCAAAAACAAAGGCAACAAAAGCAAAAATAAATGAGTGGGACTACATCAAACTAAAAAATTTCTGTATTACAAAGGAAACCATCAACAACAACAAAAAAAGATAACACATGAAATAAGACAAAATATGTGCAAACCACATATTTTATAAGGGACTAATACCCAAAATATGTAAGGAACGCTTACTATTCAATAGCAAAAAAACAACCTGACTACAGATGTACAAAAGACCTGAATAGACATTTTTCTGAAAAACACATACAATTGGCCAACAGGTACATGAGAAGGTGCTCAACATCACTAATAATCAAGGAAATACAAATCAAAAGCAAAATGAGACATCACCTCTTAGGATGTCTATTATCAAAAAGATTCAAAATAACAAATGCAAGTAAGGATATAAAGAAAGAATCCTTGTACATTGTTGCTGGAAATGTAAGCTGGTATGACCACTATGGAAAGTATGGAGGTTCCTCAAGAAATTAAAAATACAACTACTATAGGATCCAACAGTACCACTTCTAGGTATTTCCAAAGGAAATGAAACCATTATATTGAAGAGATAGCTGTACTCTAATGTTCATTGCAGCCTTATTCACAATAGCCAATGTATGGAAATGACATAAATGTCCATCAGTGGATGAAGGAATCATATATATATATATAATATATATATATAATTTAATATATATAATATATATATATATAATTTAATATATATAATATATATATAATTTAACTCTAGAAAAGAAAGAAATCCTGATATTTGAGACAAGGAGGGCATCATGCTAAGTGAAATAAGCCAGACAGAGAAAGACAAATACTGCATGGTACCACTTATATGTGGAATCTAAAAATAATAATAATAAATTTTTTTAAGTTAAATTCATAGAAACAGGTTGCTAGGAACAGAGGGATGGGACAGGTTAGTAAAAAGGTACAAACTTTCAATAATAAGATGAAGTTCTGAGGATCTAATGTATAACATGGTGACTATGGTGGGTAACACTGTATTGTATAACTGAAATGCATATTTGCTAAGAAATTAGAACTTAAATGTTCTCACACAAGAAAAGTAAATGTGTGAGTTATGGTGACGTGATGGATGTGTTAATTAACTTGATGGGGGGGAGGGATCCTTTCATAATGTATATGTATACATGTCATCATGTTGTACACTTTAAATAACTTACAGTTTGTCAATTATACCTCAATAAAGATGGGAAAAAAATGTCAGGTAAAGGAGTTTAGATGTTTTGTCTACAGGGAGGGATGGAACCATTTTCAGCAATATGGAAACCCAAGATAGATAAAATGAGACAGGAAGTCAGAATTATTTTAGTAAAAAATTTTGGTAACCTAAAGATTTTAATTCACTCTAAAGGTTCAAAGGCTCCCTCCTTGATCAAGCTTTAGTTAGGTTCCTCTGAGTCCACTTCTCAACTAGGCCTCAACTTTGGCCTGCTGAGCACACTCTTATGAAAGAATCTTGCTAAGCCAGTTTATTAAGGAACCCCACACACTCCCTTGATATCTGATCACCTTTTCCTAAAGTAAGAATACGGTTTAGCAAGAATCCTTTTAATCTAGATATCTAATCAAGTTCCTCTTAGTAAATTCCATCTACTGACTCTCCTTACTCTGCTTCTTGGCTATAACTCCCCAGCTGTCTTTGCTATGTTTGGAGTTGAATTCAGTCCCTCTCCCCTACTGCAGTAGTTTTAAAGAAAATCTTCCTTACCGTTTTAACAAGTGTCAAAATAATTTTTCTTTTACAGTGCTAACCCCTCATTGCAATTCTCGTCTATGATGCAAAAATGGCTTAAGAAGCCATTTCCGGTAATCCTATTTATCATGTTTGCTTTGTTTGAGAAACCAGTTTATTCACTATTTCTAGAAAGTCTTTTGTTATGTCAGTCATGGTTAACAACATTTAACAAGTGATTTGAGAGATTCAGGGAGAGAAAATGAATCTCATTAACTTTCTCCATTTCCAATAATGTTATTTACCCATTTTAGGACATTGCAAGGTACCCACCAATCCCTGAAAATTAATAAGATATTACCTCATTCATTTTTACATTGCTGTCATTAGGAAAATAAGTATCACCATCGTAATTATTATTTGAAACTGCAGTTAAAATAACTTGAGAGTTCATGCATATAAAGTAAGTCTTAAATGATAAATATTTGAAATGACAAGAAAACCCAGCTAGCTTTATGACCACTCTGACTAAAAATATTTATGTATTCAGAAATTCATCTACCTGAAAAATATCTCAGGTAGAGATATAGAACACCTGTTCTATCATGTGTTTTAAGCAGGAAACAAGACAGAAAAAATTATCTGCTTTCATAGGTTCAAGATGATAGTCTGATAAATAATAGAGAAAAAAGGGATAAGTATCAGATAATAGTAAATATTATATGAAGCATCAAAGCAGGGTGTTGAGATAGCAAGTGGCTACATGGTCAATGGGAAACATCTCCATCTAGGGGGCATTCAGGCTGAGTGGCTGAGCTCTGAGTATCAAAAATGAGTCTGCCAGGTGATGATGAAGGGAGAAAATTATTCTCAGAAGAAAGAACAGTTAGCACAAAGCTTCCAGAACTGGAACCAGTCTGAGATGTTGAGGGAGCAGTAAAGTAGGTAAGGGAAATAATAATAAAAATTATCAAACAAGTAGATAATCATGGCCACAAAGAGTTTATAATTCACATATCCTGACCATAATGGAAAGCCAAAGAAGAGTTTCACACCCTGGAATGACATAATCTGATCTTCATCTAAGACTCTCCAGGTTCTGTGTGAAAACTGGATGGTGGTAGAGCAAGAGTGAAGCTGAAAGACAAGTTGAGAAGTGAAGGAATAAAAGTGGGTTGGCTAATGTGATGGTGGTGAGGACAGACAAAAGTGGACAGATCAAAGATATATTCTGAAGGAAAAGTCAGCAAGCATTAACAGTGGTTTGGATGATGGGGAATGGTGAGGAAAGGGATATAAAATAAAAACATATTTAGGAGCACTTGAGTGGCTCAGTAGGTTAAGCAACAGCCTCTGGCTTGGATCATGATCCCAGAGTCCTGGGATCAAACCCCACATTGGGCCCCCTGCTCAGCAGGAAGTCTCTCCCTCTCCAGAGCTCTGTGATCTCTCTCACTTTCACTCTCTTTCAAATAAAATCTTTAAAAAACCAAAAATAAATAAAGATATATTAAGATGTATGAATGGTGGTACCATTTATTGAGATGAGTAAGACTGG
Organism: Neomonachus schauinslandi; assembly: GCF_002201575.2. Lineage (NCBI taxonomy): Eukaryota > Metazoa > Chordata > Mammalia > Carnivora > Phocidae > Neomonachus > Neomonachus schauinslandi. The sequence goes on along the minus strand of NC_058406.1, from coordinate 106,680,627 downwards.
AATAGAACTAGAACTAGGTGTGGGTGTACAAATCAAGAGTTCTGTTTTGGCCAAACTGAGTTTGAGATACTGACTGAACCTATAATGAGAGAGGTAAATAAGGAGTTTGTTGTATGTATCGAAGAAGTAAGGGCTGAAGACAGAGGGTTGGACAATTGACATTAATAAGGCTGATGATTACTTGGTATATTTCTTCTGAATAGTTCATGGCCCTTCTCTTTGATACTCATTTTCCCCTTCAAATACCTCTGAGAAGTAGGTAATTCACATCTCTCAATTTTGCAGTTCAATAAGTAATCCCAAGTCCTGATTTGTCCACTCTTCCTCTTTGAAATACTTCCTATCTTAAGGGACATTGTAAACATTTCAAGAAAAACTTTTGAGTAAAATTATTTGTTAATTATTTGTTGATTATCTTTTTTTTTTAATAAATGTGCATAGTCAGAATGCCATCTCATACTTTCGATAGATTTGGGAAATAAACCTATACAAAAGGAATGCCAGAGCTTCATAAGAGGTCCTTGTGGCACATGGTAAAATGCAGCTAATGCACACTCACAGTCTTAGAGAAGAGTTGTTTCACCTAAAACGTGAACTATTTTATAGGTGCTCATAATTCTAACTGGATGTTCTGTACCAGTCCCCTTCATCACCCACCATTCTGATTTTTGGGGCACCATTTGCCACACCAAGAGTTGAGAGGCCTGCAATGCCCAGGTCATAAAAGGCTGGCCATGCTGTGCATGTATGAAGGACAAAGGATCATAAAATACCAACCTCCAGGTAAAGATAGTGAAAATAGATCCCATTATGGGCTTGAAGACTGGAGGGAAGCAGTGGCTCTTGGGGTCCACTCTGGGAGCAATCATTATAGTCCCTAATGCTCACAAAGCCACACCCATTCTCAATAAGACAGCAGCAAACCTGTGAGGTCTTTATTTTTATGAAGATTACTCAAAAAGTTAGGCCTCTGTGCATAACCTTTTAGCACCTTCAGGGATTTATGAGAGTGAGAGCCAGCTAACAGTCCCAGGGCCAGCTGGGTGGCTCAGTTGGTTGAGCTCCAACTCTTGATTTTGGCTAGGGTAGTGATCTCAGGGCCCTGGGATCCACCCTGCCTAGGCTCCCTGCTCAGGGAAGAGTCTGCTTCTCTCCTTCTCCTTTTCCCTCTGCTACACACACGCTCGCTGTCTCTCTCTCTCAAATAAATAAATAAAGCTCTAAATAAATAAAATCTTTAAAAAAGGGGGGGGAACAGTTCTTTCTGAAATGTAACACAAGGAAAATAATTTTTAATCCACTTTAGATGTATATTACCCAGTATAGCCAAAAGGCATATATTAATTAAAATCATATTGAATGTAATGCAAGTCCAATTTTTCTCCTAATGCAAACTTCACAAGCATCCAAGCAAGTAAGAGTCTGCTCTTCCACCAGCAAAGTAGTTAGTAAATTTCATCAACAACAATAAGGAAAAAAACAAGAACCTCATCATTATTACGTCACCTTTTTACAGGGCTACCCCTAAAGCTCAAAAACAAAGACACACACACACACCCATATAATGATCCCTCTGTACACTCTAGCCAAAATTCTTGGCCCCCCAAAAGAACTTTATGTGGAATGTAATACAGAAATATCCAGAAGACTGTATAAGACCTTTGACAAGGCTAATAATGATTGGGAACAAAACAAGACTACTGGCACCATCTCTCAGTTCTTAAGTAAACATTTCTCATTTATTTTTTTTAAAAAAAGGCTTTGAAAGACTTGTTTCTGCAATGTGTATAGTAGCTTATAAGCAGCACAAGGCCTGCCAAGTTGTAGATGTGTTCAAGTACTCTTTACCCTCATTAAGAAGCACTCCCTAGCAACTGAAGATTTTAACTGACTTTATATGGGAGGGGTGTGTTTAGAGTGGTGTGAAGTATAGTTTGGAGCCACATGGTACCACAACCTGCAGCATTATAGCCCGCTGTGTGTTGAGAGCCATTGCAGGCAAGACAACTGAAAAAGCAACACTGAACTGCTTCACGAATCTACCATTAAATCAGGAATAGTTTATTCCTTTGGAAAGAATTGAGCCACACTTCACCATAGGAAGCAGATCCCAAGCTCTGTAGTGTAAGAGGAAATGGAGGGGGATATAGAGGGCATGGTGATGCATGGCCAGGAGGTAGGTGAATAGTCCAGGTGTTTTCTGGGCCAAGAAGTGATGCTGGGACTCCAAAGGGTAGGAAAAAGAATAAGTCCCTGGGACACCTCCACTCCCCTTCAGCTGCAGTTGAAAGGATGTCACCATATCTTAGACCCAAATAGACCTAGTCATGACTGAGACTGGAAATGTGTTTTCAAATCACACATGGCAGGTGATATCTGGTAAAGTACCTTTATTTCTTATAACCAAAACCATCGTTCTTCCAAGCCAGCTAGTGTTTCACATCTGATTCTCAAGTCCATTTGAGTCTCAGTTAAAGAATGTTCCCTCGGAAATTAACTACATGCTTACCTTACTTTTTTTCTCTTTGCAGATAATTCAACTGTGACTTTTCAGTTATTTTTAAAAGTAAACATATCACACATTCCTACATTATTGACTTTATCTTCTATCTTGTTTAGGATATTACTATGCAGTCTGAGGCACTTTTCCCCTCAGAAAGACAAGGAAAAGAGTGGGAGTAAAATAACTGAAATCACATATTTCCTGTTCCTATTCAAAATGTGTGAGCAATTCACTTGAACTGATAAATTTGGGGAAATCTGCTCACAAGGCCACATCAAAAAAAATTGGGCTATAAATTTAATTTTAGACCATAGCCTGCTTCTATAAAGAGGTAGCAGATTCTATTACCCCAGTCTATAATAAATCTGATACCCACAAGTTGTCCTGCTTCCTTTTCCAGAGATCCTGCCCATCTTTCTTATGCCTCCAGGGCACTGGCATGACCAACTTCTAATCCTGGCCCTGTTTCCAGAAAAAAATGCTGGTGATTATGAGCAAGGAAAGAAAACCTATAAGAGCAAGAGCCAAGTCTGGGTGGTAGAATCCAATAATGGCAAGACTTACAGCTTAAGTGAACTGCTCTTGAGGTATGTTTTGCTTAACACACCCAATGTCAGAAAAACATGGAACACAGCTTTAAAAACTAAACAGTAACATAAAATCCTGCCTGTTTCATGAGTTGTAGAAAGATGAGGCTTGGAGACCATGAGACTAGCAATGAGATGTTTATAGAAACCTAGGTAAAGCTGATGATGTCCTAGACTACAGTGATGCAAAGAGATAGAAGAGGAAAGGGAAGTTGCCATTTACTTAAGAGACTGATTTGTCTATTGAAGGATGAAAGACTGAAATGAATAAGGCAATTTCTAGGTTTTGACCAGGGATTCCTGGAAAATCAACAGTATCACCAACAAAGATAGGAAACAGGGCAGAGAGTTTTTATGTGGTGTGTATAGTATAGCAGAAGATGCACAGGGCAAGGAGTTTAAAACCCTCATCTTAGTAAACTTAGTGGTCATTATTTCATGGTATAGCTCTGGGCAAGTCAATTAATTGAACTGGATTTCATTTCTCTCATTTGTGGATACTAAATGATATTCAAAGATGAAGCTCATGTGCTGTCATTCCACTGTTCTATATCTTTAGAGGACATTGCTAATCAATCATATCCGTGTTTCCACTATGCCTGGATACGGCTTTAGAATTTTTCTCAACCAGCATTACAGGGAGCCAAGATAAATCTACTAGAGTTTCCATAAAAGTTGAAATCTTGCTCCATAATGGGTCACTAAGTTCCTGTCCTTTTATTTTAGAAAAGACAATATTTTTTAACTATGTAGTTTTGAAATTTTTTGATACATGGAAATTCTAGTTCAGAAAAATGGAAACCTAACAATGAAAATAGGCTTTCATTTCTGGCTTCATGAGTTAGGTAGGAACACTGAGGAAACTCCCTGTCCACAACTGGCTCACAAAGATAAATATGACACACTCTTTGAGGGTTGTTAGCCTCCCAAAAGGTAGAAGAAGCCTCCAGGGACAATCCCAAACAAAAAGACAACTGATGAGAACTAAGGCCAGAGCTTGTTGTGAGGGGGAGCAGAGAGGATAGGACTGGAGAAAGAAAAAGTTAAGGATTTGGCAGTTGGGCGATGTCAGGGCAAGAACACCAGAGACTAGGAGCAGAGCCACAGAAACCCAGCGGTGGGAGTAAATATTGGAACTAAGTGGTATGGACTAATAATAGGGGCTTTCTGAGTCCTGACTTAGATGGCCAAATGGTTGCAGGAATATTGACCAACAGAACAGCACTGAGAAGGAAGCTGAGTTTAAGATACCCATATTGAGACAAAACCTTCAGGATGGGGTGAGGAGACCTTGAATGAGGGTGCCCTCACACTATTTATAAGAGTAGGAAGCTTCTGTCTACCCTTTTTGGAAGAGCACTTCCCCAGCTTAGAACTACATCTCTCATAGACTCAATTCAAGTATGGCCTCACAAAGATTACCATGCACACCTGAAGTTTAGACACTCAGTGAGAGATACAACATACAAAAGAGCCTTACATGAAATGTTCAAATGTTCAAAGAGATAAAGGATGAAATTACAAAGATGAGTCTACCAAAAAATTATTAATAACAAAAATACAATTTTAACACATTAACCTCCAGGAATAAAAGTATAATGGTTGGATTGAAATTTCAAATTATTGTGTTAAATATTAGAAATATTAGACACAGTTGACAAGACAGTGAACTGGAAAATATTCAAATAATTTAATGTAGGAAAGGAGATAAAAAGCATGAAAAAGAGTTGAAGAAATATGGAAGATGTAATGAGAAGATCTATTAACCACTCAAATGGAGTCCCAGAAAGAGAAATTTGGTGCAACATTAAAGAGGCAAAAGGTAGAGACAATGACTGCAGATTTTCCAGAAATTATGTCAACTATGAATCCATAGACCCAGGAATCACTACAAATCCTAAGAAAGATTAATAAAAAGAGATCATGTGTAGTCAAACTAGAGAACAAAAAAGTCAAAGAGAACATCATGAAAGTATAAATTAGAGAGAAGGGATTATCATTTAAAAGGGAATAGCAGTTAAAGAAAGGCAGACTTTTCAACAATAGAGACCAGATAAGTGGAATGATAACTACTAGGTGTTAAGAGAAAGCAATAGTTAACCCAGAATTATATACATTGCAAAAAATATGGGGGGAAAAAAATGGAAAAACATAATGAACCCAAAGGAATTTTTAAAAAGGAACAGAAAGCAACAAAACAGGAAACAAAGTTACAATGAATAAATCAACAAATCTACAAGTTGGTTCTTTTTTTTTAGAAAAATCTGTGAAGTAGAAAAATCCTTGACTTTAAAGTAAAAAAGGCACAAATGTGTAATATTACAAATACAGACAACTATAGTTTGAGCAAAGATCTAAAGGATAATAAAGAGAATTCTACCAACAGCTTTATATCAGTAGGATTTGAAAGTTAGACAAAATGGACAAATTTATGGAGAGATATAAGCCACTTAGGCAGTTTTAAAATATGTCCACAATCCACAAATCCTTTGAACCTCTTCCCATTAGGAGTTAAGGATCATGACCCTTCCCCTTGAATTTCGGTTGATTTTAACGATGTATATAACCATATAATTCATGGAAGTTGATGCAACTTTCAAAGCTATATCATAAGAGATAGTGAATCTTTCATTTTATTCACTGGGACACTTGCTTTTGGAGACCTGAGCTACCTTTTAAGAAGTCTGACCACACTGTGGTCACTAAGCTGTATGGAAACCCAGGCTGGAAACCTCAGTTGACAGCCAGGATCATTCACTAGATAAGTGACTAAAGATGCCTCTAGATGACTCCAGTCTCTAGCCATTGGGTCATGCCTAGCCATGAATCTGCCCAGATACAGCCCCAGATATCAGAGAACAGAGACAAGCCATTCTCACGGTGACTTGCAAGAAATCCAATCTGCCAGAATCGATAAATTTTATAGAAATGACTATTGTTAAGCTACTAAGTTTGGGAGAAATTTGTTATGCAGGAACTAGAACAGTTACTAAAACTTACTCAAGAAGAAATAGTAATTATGAAAAGTCATGACTATCAATGAAATTCAAAGATGCTACTTTTGGTGTTGAATCTGAAAGATCATTGCCAAACCCAAGGTCACCTAAAATTTCTCCTATGCTTTCTACTACAAGTTTTAGGTTTTGTATCTTAGATTGAAGTCTGTGATCATTTTGAGCTTCATTTTTTGGAAGGTATAAGGTATGTAGAGGTGTAGGGTGAATGGTAAAATGTTTCAGATTAATTTTCTTGCATATGGATGCTCAGTTGGCCCAGCACCATTTGTTGAAACACTATCCTTTCTCCATCATTGAACTGCCTTTGCTCCTTTGTCAAAGATCAAGTCATTTGTGTGAGTCTACTATGGAGCTTTCTATCCTATTTCATTTATCTATTTACTTATTCTTTTGTCATATCACACAGACTTGATTACTGTATCTTTTTTTTAGATTTTATTTATTTGAGAAGGAGAGCACGAGCAGGGGGAGGGGCAAGAGGAGAGGGAGCAGCAGGCTCCCTGCTCTACAGGGCTGGATCCCAGGAGCCTGGGATCATCACCTGAGTCAAAGGCAGACACTCAGCTGACTGAACCACCCAGGCGCCCCTTGATTACTGTATCTTTATAGTAAGTCTTGACATTGGGAAGTGTCAGTCCTCCAATTCTGTTCTTTTTCTTCAATATTGTATTGGTTATTCTGGATCTTTTACATTTCCATACAAACTAGAATGAGTTTCTTAATATCCACAAAATAACTTTTTGAGATTTTGTTTAGGATTGTGTTGAATCTACAGATCAGTTGAGAAGATCTGACATGCTGACAATAATGTCTCCTGTTCAGTGAACATGCTATGTCTCTCAATTTATTTGGATCTTTTCTTTCTTTCTTCTTAGTTTTATAATTTTCCTCATATAGATTTTGTACATATTTTGTTAGATTTATGCCTAAGTATTTTTTTCTTGGTACTAATGTAAATGGAATTGTGTTTTCTATTTCAAATTCCAATTATTCACTGCTAGTATATAGGAAAGCAACTGACATTTGCATATTAATATTTTATCTTGTAACCTTATTACTTCCAAGAATTCTTTGGTCAACTAATAAGTGTAACCACTCATTAATTCCAGGAACTCTTTGGTCAATTCTTTGGAATTTTCTACAAAAATAATCATGCTATCTGCAAGCAAAGACAGTTTATTTCTTCCTTCTCAATCCATACTCCTCTTATTTCCTTTTCTTGTCTTTTTGCATTATCTAGGACTTCTAATACTGTGTTGAACAGGAATGTGGTAGAGTACATCATTACCTCGTTCCTGATCTTAAAAGGAAAGCTTCTAGTTTCTCACCATTAAAACATGTTACCTAAAGGTTTTTTATAGGTGTTTTTTATCAAGTTGAGGAAGTTTATCTCTATTTGTAGTTTGCTCAGAGTTTTCATCATGAATAGCTATTGGATTTTGTCAAATGCTTTTTCTACATCTATTAATATGATCATATTATTTTTCTTCTTTAGCCTATTGATATTATGGATTACATTAAGCATTTTTTAATATTCAACCATCCTCGCATACCCAGAATAAATCCCACCTGGTTGTGCCATATATATATGTGTGTGTGTATATATATATATATATATATATATATATATATTGAGATAGAGTAAGAGAGTGAGCACAAGCATGGGGAGGGGCAGAAGGAAGAGGGAGAAGCAGGCTCACTGAGCAGGGAGGCTGATGCAGGGCTCAATTCCAGGACCCTGGGATCATGACCTGAGCAAAAGGCAGACATTTAACTGACTGAGCCACCCACATACCTCAATTTTTTTAAGACATATTATTTGTTTCACAGACTCTGAACTGTAGAGAACAAACTGATGGTTACCAGAAAGGGGGTGAGTGAGGGGATGGGTTAAATAAGAGATAGGGATTAAGGAGTGCTCTTGTTATAATGAACATGGCAGTGTTAAATCACTATATTATACATCTAAAACTAATATTACACTGTATGTTTAACTAACTGGAATTTAAATAAAAACTTTTAAAAAATAAAATTATTTGTTTGAATTTGCCAATATTTTGTTGAGGAATTTTATATCTATGTTCATGAGAGATATTGGTCTGTAGTTTTTCTTTCTTGTAATATCTTCATCTGGTTTTAGTATTAGGGTAATTTCAGCTTCATAGAATGGATTAGGAAGTATTCCCTCTGTTTCTGTTTTCTGGAAGACAGTGTAGAGAATTTATATAATTTCTTTCTTAAATGTTTAATAGAAATCACTAGTGAAACCATGTGAGCCTGCTGCTTTCTACACAGAAGATTATTATTCATTTGGGAAGTCAAGGAATTGGTCCATTTCATCTAGGTTATAAAATGTGTAGGCCTAGAGTTGTTCATGAAACTTCTTTATTATCCATTATTATCCCATGGAATTAGTAGAGATGACCTCTTTCATTTCTGATATTAGTACCTTATGCCCTCTTTTTTCTTGGTTAGCATGGCTAGAAGTTTACCAAATTATTGATTTTTTCAAAAAATCAGATTTGGGGTTTTTTTCTATTAATTTCCTATTTTTAATACCATTGATTTCTGCTTTCATTTTTTTTTTTCCTTAGACAGAGCAGGGGAGGGGCAGAGGGAGACAGAGAATCTTAAGCAGGCTCCACGTGCAGTGTGGACCCAATGCCGGGCTCATTCTCATGAAACTGAGATCATGACCTGGGCCAAAACCAAGATTTAGATGCTTAACCAATTGAACCACCCAGGCACTCTTCATTTTATTTTTTTATTATTATGTTATGTTAATTGCCATACATTACATCATTAGTATTTGATGTAGTGCTCCATGATTCATTGTTTGTGTATAAAACCCAGTGCTCCATGCAGTACATACCCTCTTTAGTACCCATCACCAGGCTAACCCATTCCCCCACCCCCGCCCCTCGAGAACCCTTAGTTTGTTTCTCAGACCATAGTCTCTCATGGTTCGTCTCCCCCTCCAATTTCCCCCCCTTCATTCCTCGCTTCCTGCTATCTTTTTTTTTTTTTAACATATAATGTATTATTTGTTATAGAGGTACAGGTCTGTGATTCATCAGCCTTACACAATTCACAGTGCTCACCATAGCACATACCCCCCCCAATGTCTATCACCCAGCCACCCCATCCCTCCCACTCCCGACCACTCCAGCAACCCTCAGTTTGTTTCCTGAGATTAAGAATTCCTAATATCAGTGAAGTCATATGGTACATGGCTTTCTCTGGTTGACTTATTTCACTCAGCATAATACCCTCCAGTTCCATCCACTTCATTGCAAATGGCAAGATTTCATTCCTTTTGATGGCTGCATAATATTCCATTGTATATATCCACCACATCTTCTTTATCCATTCATCTGTCGATGGACATCTTGGCTCTTTCCATAGTTTGGCTATTGTGGACATTGCTGCTATTAACATCAAGGTGCACGTACCCCTTCGGATCAATACATTTGTATCTTTAGGGTAAATACCCAGTAGTGAAATTGCTGGGTCATATGATAGCTCTATTTTCAACTTTTTGAGGAACCTCCATACTGTTTTCCAGAGTGGCTGTCCCAGCTTCCATTCCCACCAACAGCGTAGGAGGGTTGCCCTTTCTCCTCATCCCCGCCAACATCTGTCATTTCCTGACTTAATTTTAGCCATTCTGACTGGTGTGAGGTGGTATCTCATTGAGGTTTTTATTTGGATTTCCCTGATGGAGGTGCTGAGTGAAGTTGAGCACTTTTTCATGTGTCTGTTGGCCATTTGGATGTCTTCTTTGGAAAAATATCTGTTCATGTCTTCTGCCCATTTCTTGATTGGATCATTTGTTCTTTGAGTGTGGAGTTTCATAAGTTCTTTATAGATTTTGGATACCAGCCCTTTATCTGATATGTCATTTGCAAATATCTTCTCCCATTCTGTCGGTTGTCTTTTGGTTTTGAAGACGGTTTCTTTTGCTGTGCAAAAGCTTTTTATCTTGATGAAGTCCCAATAGTTCATTTTTGCCCTTGCTTCCCTTGCCTTTGACGATGTTTCTAGGAAGAAGCTGCTACAGCTGAGGTTGAAGAGGTTGCTGCCTGTGTTCTCCTTTAGGATTTTGATAGACTCCTGTCCTACATTTAGGTCTTTCAACCATTTTAAGTCTATTTTTATGTGTGATGTAAGGAAATGGTCCAGTGTCATTCTTCTGCATGTGGCTGTCCAATTTTCCCAACACCATTTGTTGAAGAGACTGTCTTTGTTCCATTGGACATTCTTTCCTGCTTTGTCAAAGATTAGTTGACCATAGAGTTGAGGGTCCATTTCTGGGCTCTCTCTTCTGTTCCATTGATCTATGTGTCTGTTTTTGGGCCAGTACCATGCTGTCTTGATGATGACAGCTTTGTAATAGAGCTGGAAGTCCAGAATTGTGATGCCACCGGCTTTGCTTTTCTTTTTCAACATTCCTCTGGCTATGCGGGGTCTTTTCTGGTTCCATACAAATTTTAGGATTATTTGTTCCATTTCTTTGAAAAAAGTGGATGGTCTTTTGATAGGGATTGCATTAAATGTGTAGATTGCTCTAGGTAGCATTGACATCTTCACAATATTTATCCATCCAATCCATGAGCATGGAAAGTTTTTCCGTTTCTTTGTGTCTTCCTCAATTTCTTTCCTGAGTATTTTATAGTTTTCTGAGTACAGATCCTTTGTCTCTTTGGTTAGATTTATTCCTAGGTATCTTATGGTTTTGAGTGCAATTGTAAATGGGATCGACTCCTTAATTTCTCTTTCTTCTGTCTTGTTGTTGGTGTATAGGAATGCCACTGTTTTCTGTGCATTGATTTTATATCCTGCCACTTTACTGAATTCCTGTATGAGTTCTAGCAGTTTTGGGGTGGAATCATTTGGGTTTTCCACATAAAGTATCATATCATCTGCAAAGAGTGAGAGTTTGACTTCTTCTTTGCCAATTTGGATGCCTTTGATTTCTTTTTGTTGTCTGATTGCTGTGGCTAGGACTTCTAATACTATGTTGAGTAGCAATGATGATAGTGGACATCCCTGCCACATTCCTGACCTTAGGGGGAAAGCTCTCAGTTTTTCCCCATTGAGAATGATATTCGCTGTAGGTTTTTCATAGATGGCTTTTATGATATTGAGGAATGTACCCTCTATCCCTACACTCGGAAGAGTTTTGATCAAGAAAGGATGCTGTACTTTGTCAAATGCTTTTTCTGCATCTATTGAGAGGATCATATGATTCTTGTTCTTTCATTTATTAATGTATTATATCACATTGATTGATTTGCAGATGTTGAACCAATCTTCCAGCCCAGGGATAAATCCGACTTGGACATGGTGAATAATCCTTTTAATGTACTGTTGGATCCTATTGCCTAGTATATTGGTGAGACTTTTTGCATCCATGTTCATCAAGGATATTGGTCTGTAATTCTCCTTTTTGATGGGGTCTTTGTCTGGTTTGGGGATCAAGGTAATGCTGGCCTCATAAAATGAGTTTGGAAGTTTTCTTTCCATTTCTATTTTTTGGAACAGTTTCAGAAGAATAGGTATTAATTCTTCCTCAAATGTTTGGTAGAATTCCCCTGGGAAGCCATCTGGCCCTGGGCTTTTGTTTCTTGGGAAATTTTTGATGACTGCTTCAATTTCCTTAGTGGTTATAGGCCTGTTCAGGTTTTCTATTTCTTCTTGGTTCAGTATTGGTAGTTGATACATCTCTAGGAATGCATCCATTTCTTCCAGATTATCTAATTTGCTGCCATAGAGTTGCTCATAATATGTTCTTAAAATTGTTTGTATTTCTTTGGTGTTGGTTGTGATCTCTCCTCTTTCATTCATGATTTTGTTGATTTGGGTCATTTCTCTTCTCTTTTTGATAAGTCTGGCCAGGGGTTTAATAATTTTGTTAATTCTTTCAACAAACTAGCTCCTAGTTTCGTTGATCTGTTCTACTGTTCTTTTGGTTTCTATTTCATTGATTTCTGCTCTGATCTTTATTATTTCTCTTCTCCTGCTGGGTTTAGGCTTTATTTGCTGTTCTTTCTCCAGCTCCTTTAGGTGTAGGGTTAGGTTGTGTATTTGAGACCTTTCCTGTTTCTTAAGAAAGGCTTGTATTGCTATATACTTTCCTCTTAGGACTGCCTTTGCTGCATCCCAAAGATTTTGAACAGTTGTGTTTTCATTTTCATTGGTTTCCATGAATTTTTTTAATTCTTCTTTAATTTCCTGGTTGACCCATTCATTCTTTGGTAGGATACTCTTTAGCCTCCATGGATTCGAGTTCTTTCCGACTTTCCTCTTGTGATTGAGTTCTAGTTTCAGAGCATTTGGTCTGAAAATATGCAGGGAATGATCCCAATCTTTTGGTACTGGTTGAGACCTGATTTGTGACCTAGGATGTGATCTATTCTGGAGAATGTTCCATGGGCACTAGAGAAGAATGTGTATTCTGTTGCTTTGGGATGGAATGTTCTGAATATATCTATGAAGCCCATTTGGTCCAGTGTGTCATTTGAAGTCTTCATTTCCTTGTTGATCTTTTGCTTAGATGATCTGTCCATTTCAGTGAGGGGGGTGTTAAAGTCCCCCACTATTATTGTATTGTTCTCGATGTGTTTCTTTGCTTTTGTTATTAATTGACTTATATAATTGGCTGCTCCCATGTTAGGGGCATTGATATTTATAATTGTTAGATCTTCTTGTTGGATAGACCCTTTAAGTAGGATATAGTGTCCTTCCTCATCTCTTATTATAGTCTTTGGTTTAAAATCTAATTTGTCTGATATAAGGATTGCCATCCCAGCTTTCTTTTGGTGTCCATGGGCATGGGAAATGGTTTTCCACCCCTTCACTTTCAATCTGGGGGAGGCTTTGGGTCTAAAATGAGTCTCTTGCAGAGAGCATATCGATGGGTCTTGTTTTGTAATCCAATCTGATACCCTGTGTCTTTTGATTGGGGCATTTAACCCATTTACATTTAGGGTAACTATTGAAAGATATGAATTTAGTGCCATTGTATTGCCTGTAAATTGACTGTTACTGTATATTGTCTGTGTTCCTTTCTGATCTATGTTAATTTTAGGCTCTCTCTTTGCTTAGAGGACCCCTTTCAATATTTCTTGTAGGGTTGGTTTCATGTTTGCAAGTTCTTTTAGTTTTTATTTGTCCTAGAAGCTTTTTATCTCTCCTTCTATTTCCAATGACAGCCTAGGTGGATATAGTATTCTTGGCTGCATATTTTTCTCATTTAGTGCTCTAAATATCTCATGCCAGTCCTTTCTGGCCTGCCAGGTCTCTGTGCATAGGTCTGTTGCCAATCTAATGTTTCTACCATTGTAGATTACAGATCTCTTGTCCCAAGCTGCTTTCAGGAGTTTCTCTTTGTCTCTGAGACTCATAAGTTTTACTATTAGATGTCAGGGTGTTGACGTATTTTTATTGATTTTGAGGGGGTGGTTCTCTGTGCCTCCTGGAATTTGATGCCTGTTTCCTTCCCCAAATTAAGGAAGTTCTCTGCTATAATTTGTTCCAGTTTACCCTCTGCCCCTCTCTCTCTTTCTTCTTCTTCTGGGATCCCAATTATTCTAATATTGTTTCATCTTATGGTATCACTTATCTCTCAAATTCTGCCCTCGTGATCCAGTAGTTGTTTATCTCTCTTTTTCTCAGCTTCTTTATTTTCCATCATTTGGTCTTCTATATCACTAATTCTTTCTTCTGCCTCATTTATCCTAGCAGTTAGAGCCACCATTTTTTTTCATAGATTTTTTTTTATTCTTATGTTAATCCCCATACATTACATCATTAGTTTTAGATGAAGTGTTCCATGATTCATTGTTTGTGCATAACACTCAGTGCTCCATGCAGAACGTGCCCTCCTCAATACCCACAACCAGGCTAACCCATCCTCCCACCCCCTCCCCTCTAGAACCCTCAGTTTGTTTTTCAGAGTCCATAGTCTCTCATGGTTCGTCTACACCTCCGATTTCCCCTGCTTCATTCTTTCCCTCCCGCTACCTTCTTCTTCTTCTTCTTTTTTTTTTCCTTAACATATATTGCATTATTTGTTTCAGGGGTACAGATCTGAGATTCAACAGTCTTGCACAATTCACAGCGCTTACCAGAGCACATACCCTCCCCAGTGTCTATCACTCAGTCACCCCATCCCTCCCAACCCACCCCCACTCCAGCAACCCTCAGTTTGTTTCCTGAGATTAAGAATTCCTCATATCAGTGAGATCATATGATACATGTCTTTCTCTGTTTGACTTATTTCACTCAACATAATACCCTCCAGTTCCATCCACGTCATTGCAAATGGCAAGATCTCATTCCTTTTGATGGCTGCATAATATTCCATTGTATATATATATATACCACCTCTTCTTTATCCATTCATCTGTCGATGGACATCTTGGCTCTTTCCACAGTTTAGCTATTGTGGACATTGCTGCTATAAACATCGGGGTGCACGTACCCCTTTGGATCACTACTTTTGTATCTTTGGGGTAAATACCCAGTAGTGCAATTGCTGGATCATATGATGGCTCTATTTTCAACTTTTTGAGGAACCTCCATACAGTTTTCCAGAGTGGCTGCACCAGCTTGCATTCCCACCAACAGTGTAGGAGGGTTCCCCTTTCTCTGCATCCCTGCCAACATCTGTCGTTTCCTGACTTGTTAATTTTAGCCATTCTGACTGGTCTGAGGTGGTATCTCATTGAGGTTTTGATTTGGATTTCCCTGATGCCGAGCGATATTGAGCACTTTTTCATGTGTCTGTTGGCCATTTGGATGTCTTCTTTGGAAAAATGTCTGTTCATGTCTTCTGCCCATTTCTTGATTGGATCATTTGTTCTTTGGGTGTTGAGTTTGATGAGTTCTTTATAGATTTTGGATACTAGCCCTTTATCTGATATGTCATTTGCAAATATCTTCTCCCATTCTGTCGGTTGTCTTTTGGTTTTGAAGACTGTTTCCTTTGCTTTGCAAAAGCTTTTTATCTTAATGAAGTCCCAATAGTTCATTTTTGCCCTTGCTTCCCTTGCCTTTGGTGATGTTTCTAGGAAGAAGTTGCTTTGGCTGAGGTCAAAGAGGTTGCTGCCTGTGTTCTCCTTTAGGATTTTGATGGACTCCTGTCTCACATTTAGGTCCTTCAACCATTTGGAGTCTATTTTTGTGTGTGGTGTAAGGAAATGGTCCAGTTTCATTCTTCTGCATGTGGCTATCCAATTTCCCCAACACCATTTGTTGAAGAGACTGTCTTTGTTCCATTGGACATTCTTTCCTGCTTTGTCAAAGACGAGTTGACCATAGAGTTGAGGGTCCATTTCTGGGCTCTCTCTTCTGTTCCATTGATCTATGTGTCTGTTTTTGGGCCAGTACCATGCTGTCTTGATGATGACAGCTTTGTAATAGAGCTGGAAGTCCAGAATTGTGATGCCACCGGCTTTGCTTTTCTTTTTCAACATTCCTCTGGCTATGCGGGGTCTTTTCTGGTTCCATACAAATTTTAGGATTATTTCTTCCATTTCTTTGAAAAAAGTGGATGGTCTTTTGATGGGGATTGCATTGAATGTGTAGATTACTCTAGGTAGAATTGACATCTTCACAATATTCTTCCAATCCATGAGCATGGAAAGTTTTTCCATTTCTTTGTGTCCTCCTCAATTTCTTTCCTGAGTATTTTATAGTTTTCTGAGTACAGATCCTTTGTCTCTTTGGTTAGATTTATTCCTAGGTATCTTATGGTTTTGGGTGCAATTGTAAATGGGATCAACTCCTTAATTTCTCTTTCTTCTGTCTTGTTGTTGGTGTATAGGAATGCCACTTATTTCTGTGCATTGATTTTATATCCTGCCACTTGACTGAATTCCTGTATGAGTTCTAGCAGTTTTGGGGTGGAGTCTTTTGGGTTTTCCACATAAAGTATCATATCATCTGCAAAGAGTGAGAGTTTGACTTCTTCTTTGCCAATTTGGATGCCTTTGATTTCTTTTTGTTGTCTGATTGCTGTGGCTAGGACTTCCAATAGTATGTTGAATAGCAGTGGTGATAGTGGACATCCCTGCCACGTTCCTGACCTTAGGGGGAAAGCTCTCAGTTTTTCCCCATTGAGAATGATATTCGCTGTAGGTTTTTCATAGATGGCTTTTATGATATTGAGGTATGTACCCTCTATCCCTATACTCTGAAGAGTTTTGATCAAGAAAAGATGCTGTACTTTGTCAAAAGCTTTTTCTGCATCTATTGAGAGGATCATATGATTCTTGTTCTTTCTTTTGTTAATGTATTGTATCACATTGATTGATGTGTGGATGTTGAACCAACCTTGTAGCCCAGAGATAAATCCCACTTGGTCGTGGTGAATAATCCTTTTAATGTAGTGTTGGATCCTATTGGCTAGTATTTTGGTGAGAATTTTTGCATCCATGTTCATCAGGGATATTGGACTGTAATTCTCCTTTTTGATGGGGTCTTTGTCTGGTTTGGGGATCAAGGTAATGCTGGCCTCATAAAATGAGTTTGGAAGTTTTCCTTCCATTTCTATTTTTTGCAACAGTTTCAGAAGAATAGGTATTAATTCTTCTTGAAATGTTTGGTAGAATTCCCCTGGGAAGCCATCTGGCCCTGGGCTTTTGTTTGTTGGGAGATTTTTGATGACTGCTTCAATTTCCTTAGTGGTTATAGGTCTGTTCAGGTTTTCTATTTCTTCCTGGTTCAGTTTTGGTAGTTGATACATCTCTAGGAATGCATCCATTTCTTCCAGGTTATCTAATTTGCTGGCATAGAGTTGCTCATAATATGTTCTTATAATTGTTTGTATTTCTTTGGTGTTGGTTGTGATCTCTCCTCTTTCATTCATGATTTTGTTGATTTGGGTCATTTCTCTTCTCTTTTTGATAAGTCTGGCCAGGGGTTTATCAATCTTGTTAATTCTTTCAAAGAACCAACTCCTAGTTTCGTTGATCTGTTCCACTGTTCTTTTAGTTTCTATTTCATTGATTTCTGCTCTGATCTTTACTATTTCTTTTCTCCTGCTGGGTTTAGGCTTTATTTGCTGTTCTTTCTCCAGCTCCTTTAGGTGTAGGGTTAGATTGTGTACTTGAGACCTTTCTTGTTTCTTGAGAAAGGCTTGTATTGCTATATACTTTCCTCTTAGGACTGCCTTTGCTGCATCCCAAAGATTTTGAGTAGTTGTGTTTTCATTTTCATTGGTTTCCATGTACTTTTTTAATTCTTCTTTAATTTCCTGGTTGACCCATTCATTCTTCAGTAGGATGCTCTTTAGCCTCCATGTATTTGAGTTCTTTCCAACTTTCTTCTTGTGATTGAGTTCTAGTTTCAAAGCATTGTGGTCTGAAAATAGGCAGGGAATGATCCCAATCTTTTGGTACCGGTTGAGACCTGATTTGTGACCTAGGATGTGATCTATTCTGGAGAATGTTCCATGGGCACTAGAGAAGAATGTGTATTCCGTTGCTTTGGGGTGGAATGTTCTGAATATGTCTGTGAAGTCCATTTGGTCCAGTGTGTCATTTAAAGTCTTTATTTCCTTGTTGAGCTTTTGCTTAGATGATCTGTCCATTTCAGTGAGGGGGGTGTTAAAGTCCCCCACTATTATTGTATTGTTCTCGATGTGTTTCTTTGCTTTTGTTATTAATTGACTTATATAATTGGCTGCTCCCATGTTAGGGGCATAGTATTTACAATTGTTAGATCTTCTTGTTGGATAGATCCTTTAAGTAGGATATAATGCCCTCCTCATCTCTTATTACAGTCTTTGGTTTAAAATCTAATTTGTCTGATATAAGGATTGCCACCCCATCTTTCTTTTGGTGTCCATGAGCATGGTAAATGGTTTTCCACCCCCTCACTTTCAATCTGGGGGTATCTTTGGGTCTAAAATGAGTCTCTTGCAGAGAGCATATCGATGGGTCTTGTTTTTTAATCCAGTCTGATACCCTGTGTCTTTTGATTGGGGCATTTAGCCCATTTACATTCAGGGTAACTATTGAAAGATAGGAATTTAGTGCCATTGTATTGCCTGTAAGGTGACTGTTACCGTGTACTGTCTGTGTTCCTTTCTGGTCTATGTTGCTTTTAGGCTCTCTCTTTGCTTAGAGGACTCCTTTCAAGATTTCCTGTAGGGCTGGTTTTGTGGTTGCAAATTCCTTTAGTTTTTGTTTGTCCTGGAAGCTTTTTATCTCTCCTTCTATTTTCAATGACAGCCTAGCTGGATATAGTATTCTTGGCTGCCTATTTTTCTCATTTAGTGCTCTGAATATATCCTGCCAGTCCTTTCTCCCCTGCCAGGTCTCTGTGGATAGGTCTGTTGCCAATCTAATGTTTCTACCATTGTAGGTTACATATCTCTTCTCCCGAGCTGCTTTCAGGAGTTTCTCTTTGTCTCTGAGACTCATAAGTTTTACTATTAGATGTTGGGGTGTTGACGTATTTTTATTGATTTTGAGAGGGGTTCTCTGTGCTTCCTGGATTTTGATGCCTGTTTCCTTCCCCAAATTAGGGAAGTTCTCTGCTATAATTTGCTCCATTATACCTTCTGCCCCTCTCTCTCTTTCTTCTTCTTCTGGGATCCCAATTATTCTAATGTTGTTTGTCTTATGGTATCGCTTATCTCTCGAATTCTGCCCTCGTGATCCAGTAGTTGTTTATCTCTCTTTTTCTCAGCTTCTTTATTTTCCATCATTTCATCTTCTATATTACTGATTCTCTCTTCTGCCTCATTTATTCTAGCAGTTACTGCCCCCATTTTTGATTGCACCTCATTAATAGCCTTTTTGATTTCTACTTGGTTGGATTTTAGTTCTTTTACTTCTCCAGAAAGGGTTTCTCTAATAACTTCCATATTTTTTTCAAGCCCAGCTAGTATCTTTAAAGTGATGATTCTGAACTCTAGATCTGACATCGTACTAATGTCCGTATTGAGTAGGTCTCTGGCAGTCAGTACTACCTCTTGTTCTTTTTGTTGAGGTGATTTTTTCCGTCTTGTCATTTTGTGCAGAGGAGAATAGATTAATGAGAGAACAAAATGCTAGCAGAGTAACAACGTCCCCAGAAAATATACTCTAAACAAATCAGAAAAGACCTGAAGCAGTGGGAAAAGAAAGGCAAGAGAGAGAAAAGAAAAAGAAAAAGATAAAAACAAAAACAAAACAACAACAACAAAAAAACCAGAATGTGATCAAATATGATCAGGCTGGTATATAGATCAGTGCGACACACTAGATTTGGGGTGTATTTTGGTCTTTTAGAAGAAAGTGCATCCCAAAATTTTAAAGAAAGAAAAACTGATATATGTACAAAAATAAGGGTTGATATGATGAAGGGATGGAATATGTCTGTAAAGATGGAAATTATAAAAAATTTTATAAAAAGAATTGATAAGAAGTTCTTTGAAAAAAGAAAGAAGAGGATTTAAAAAAAGAAAAAAGAAAAAAAAAGGGAGAGAATGTGATCAGGCAGGGGAATAGAAAACACCATATACTAGAGATTTAGGGTATATTTTAATCTGTTAGAAGAAACTATCTCAAAACTTTAAAGAGAGAACAACTTATATATATAAGCCAAAAATACGGGTAACTACTATGAAGGGATAGAATATGACTCTAAAAATGAAAAATAAAATTTTTTTTTTAAAAAAAGGGATTGATAAGATGTTGGTTGAAAAAGGGAAAAAGAAAAATTCAAAAAGAAAAAAAAAGAAAAAAGACAGTTAAAAAAAAATTAACTTTGAAAGACTAAAGAATCATGGTAAAAAAGCCATGAATTCTATGTGCAGTAGTTCCCTAGCGCTGGAGTTCTGCCGTTCTCATTGATCAGTAAACTTGGTCTTGGCTGGCTGTTCTCGCTGATCTTCTGGGGAGGACCTGTTGTCGTGGTTTCCAAATGTCTCTGCCGGAGGCGGAATTGCCCCGCCTTTGCCCCCTCCCGGCTAAGTAATCTGCTCGGGTTTGCTCTCCGGGGCTTTTGTTCCCTGTGAGCTTTCCGTACAGCTTTGGAGGTGGAGAGTGAAAATGGCAGCCTCCCAATCTCTGCCCTGGAGGAGCCGAGAACTCGGGCCCTGCTTCTCAGTGAGCCCCCAGAGAAAAGCCGTCAATCACTCCCGTCTCCCCGGTCTCCGGCCGCACTCCGTGCTCACCCGGCCTGTGACCGCGCGTTTCTATCTCTGGCACCCGACCCCGGGTGGAGTCCCCAAACCCAGCAGATCCCTGCGGCGCACTCCCCTGTGGCTCCTCCCGGGGAAGGAAGGTGAGTCTCCCCAGATCTGCCGCTTGTTGGGTCCCTGCTGGAGGAGCAGTGGCCCGACTGTGCCACGGATCACGGTTTATGGCAACCCCGAGCTGAGAGCCCGCGCCTGGGCTCCACCTCTGCAGCCAGCTTCCCTGCTCCATTACCTGGGAGCTCTGCCACACTCAGGCACCCCCGGTCTTTCTGTGACCCCGAGGGTCCTGAGACCACACTGTCCCGGAGGGTTCCACCCCCGCTTAGCCACCAGAGTGACGTCCCTCAGCGGAGCAGACTTTTAAAAGTTCCGATTTTGTGCTCCGTGGTTCTATCACTTGCCAGAAGCGGCCAACGGAGGCCCCTCCCCCGCCGTCTATCCTTCCGAATATCGCCTCGGATTCACTTCTCCGCACGTCCTACCTTCCAGAAAGTGGTCGCTTTTCTGATGAGAGAGTTGTTGCTCTTCTTTTCTTCGATCTCCTGTTGAGTTTGTAGGTGTTCATAATGGTTTGATCCCTATCCAGCTGAATTCCTGAGAGGAGACGAAATCCAGGTCTCCTACTCCTCCGCCAACTTGCTCCCACCCTAGAGCCTCCATTTTTTATTGCACCTCATTAATAGCCTTTTTGATTTCGACTTGGTTAGATTTTAGTTCTTTTATTTCTCCAGAAAAGGTTTCTCTAATATCTTCCATGCTTTTTTCAAGCCCAGCGAGTATCTTTAAATTCGTCGTTCTGAACTCTAGTTCTGACATCTTACTAATGTCTGTATTGATTAAGCCCCTGGCAGTCGGTACTGCCTCTTGTTCTTTTTTTTGAGGTGATTTTTTCCATCTTGTCATTTTGTCCAGAGGAGAATAGATGAATGAGAGAACAAAATGCTAACAAGGTAACAACAACCCCAGAAAAATATACACTAAACAAATCAGAAGAGACCTGAAACCTGGGGAAAAGAAAGGGAAAGAAAGAAAAAAGAAAAAAAAAAGAAAAAGATAAAAAAACCTGAATATGCTCAGGTTGGTGCATAGATCAGTGCCACACACTAGATTTTGGATGTATTTTGCTCTGTTAGAAGAAAGTGCCTGCCAAAATTTTAAAGAAAGAAAAACATATATGTACAAAAATAAGGGTAAATACGATGAAGGGATGGAATATGACTGTAAAGATGAAAATTATAAAAGATTTTATAAAAGTAATTGATAAGAAGTTGGTTGAAAAAAGAAAGAACAGGAATTAAAAAAAAAAGGGAGAGAATTTGATCAGGCAGGAGACTAAAACAAAGCCATACACTAGAGATTTAGGGTATATTTTGGTCTGTTAGAAGAAATTGTATCCCAAAATTTTAAAGAGAGAACAACTTATATATATATACCAAGAATAAGGTGAACTACTATGAAGGGATAGAATATGACACTAAAAATGAAAAATAAAAAAGATATTTTTTAAAAGGGATTGATACAATGTTGGTTGAAAAGGGAAAAAGAAAAATTCAAAAAAAAAGATAAAGAAAAGAAAAAAGAAAATTAAATTAAATTAAATTAAAATTTAAAAAAATTAACTTTGAAAGACTAAAGAATCATGGGAAAAAAGCCATGAATTCTATGTGCTGTATTCCCCTAGCCCTGGAGTTCTGCCATTCTCATTGATTGGTAAACTTGGTCTTGGTGGGCTGTTTTTGCTGATCTTCTGGGGAGGGGTCTGTTGCCATGGTTCTCAAATGTCTTTACTGGAGGCAAAATTGCCCCACCCTTGCTGGGGGTAGGGTTAAGTAATTTGCTCCAGTTTGCTCTCTGGAGCTTTTGTTCCCTGCAAGCTTTCCCTACAGCTTTGGAGGACAAGAGTGAAAATGGCGGCCTCCCAATCTCTGCCCCAGAGGAGCTGAGAACTTGGGGCCCCATTACTCAGTGCACCCCAGAGAAAAGATGTCAATCACTCCCATCTCCCTGGTCTTCTTCCACACTCCATGCTCACCCAGCCTGTGACCAAGCATTTCTATCTCTGGCATAAAACCCCGTTTGGAGTCTCTAAACTCAGCATTTCCCTGGGGTGCACTCCCTTGCTCCTCCTCCCTGGGGAGGAAAGGGAGTCTCCCCGGATCTGCCACTTGTTGGGTCCCTGCTGGAAGAGCAGTGGCCCAACTGTGCTGCGGATCACAGTTTTTGGCAACCCCAAGCTGAGAGCCCACTCCTCAGCTCCATCTTTGCAGCCGGCTTACCCATTCCGATACCTGGGAGCTCTGCTGCACTCAGGCACACCTGGTCTTTCTGTGACCCTGAGGGTCTTGAGACCATACTGTCCCAGCAAGGATTCCACCCCCTGCTTAGCCACTGGAGCGACATCCCTCAGCAGAGCTGACTTTTAAAATTTCCATTTGTGCTCTGCGGCTCTATCACTTGCCGGTTCCAGCTGATGGAGGCCCCCTCCCCCGCCATCTATCTTCCCAAATATCACCTCAGATTCACTTCTCCACACAACCTACCTTCCAGAAAGAGGTCGCTTTTCTGTTCAGAGTTGCTGCTATTCTTTTCTTCGATCTCCTGTTGAGTTCGTAGGTGTTCAGAATGGTTTGATCCCTATCTAGCTGAATCCTGGGACCAGATGAAATTTAGGTCTCCTACTCCTCCACCATCTTGCTCCTCCTCCCCACTTAATATTTTAAATATTCTATCCCACTATCTTCTTGCTTTCAGGGTTTCTGGAGAAAAGCCTAATGTAATTCTTATGCTTGTCTCTCTATAAGTGAGGTATCTTTTTTTTGTAGCTCTTTCAAGGTTTTTCTCTTTCTCTTTGATTTTCTGTCGTTTGACTATGATATGCCTAGGTGTTGTTTTTTTTTTTTTTTTTAATCATGCTTGGTATTCCCTGAGCTTCCTGAATCTATGGTTTGGAAAATTCCCAGCCATTATTACTTCAATAGTTCTTCTATTTCTTTCTCTCTCTCTTCTGGTATTTCAGACAAGTACTCCCTTATGTATAGGTTACAATTATTGTAACTGTCCTATAGTTCTTGGATACTCTGCTATTTTTTATTCATTTTTCCTCTTTGTTTTTCAGTTTGAAAAGTTAATATTGGGGGTGCCTGGGTGGCTCAGTCAGTTGAGTGTCTGCCTTCGGCTCAGGTCATGATTTCAGGGTCCTGGGATTGAACCTTGAATCAGGCTCCCTGCTCAGTGGGAAGCCTGCTTCTTCCTCTCCCTTTGCCCCTCCCCACCTCGTGCTCTCTCTCTCACTTGCTCTCCCTCTCTCTCTCTCAGGTACATAAATAAAATCTTTTTAAAAAGAAAAAAGTTAATATTGATATATAATCAAGCTAATGATCCTTTCCTTGATTGTGTCCAGTCTACTGATGAATCACTTTTTTTTTAAGATTTTATTTATATATTTATTTAAGAGAAAGAGATAGAGAAGCAAAAGGGGAGGGAGAGGATGGGAAAAGAATCTTAAACAGACTACCAGCTGAGGGAGCCTGATGAAGGGCTCAGTCCCACTACCCTGAGATCATGACCTGAGCCAAAACCAAGTCAGTCACTTAACCAAGTGAGCCACCCAGGTGCCCCTAAGGAATCACTTTTGATACAATGTTTCTGATTTCTAACATTCCTTTTTTTATTTTCTTAGTGTTTCCTTCTCTCTGCATATATTATTCATCTGTTCTTGCATGTTGTCTACTCTTTCCATGTGAACACTTAGCATATTAATCACAGCTATTTTAAGCCCTGGCCCAATAATTTCTAAATCTCTGCTATATCTGAATCTTATTCTGAAACTTATCTCTCTTTTTTTTTCTTTTCTGAAGCTTACTTCTTGAGACTATTTTTTTGTGTTCTAGCGAGCCTTGTAATTTTTTGTTGAAAGCCAGAGGAGGTATCAGGTGACAGGAACTGAGGTAGGTAGGCCTTTAGAGTAAGGTTTTATGTATATCAGGCTATGAATTATGCTGTATTAACTATTTGCTGTAGCTATGTGTCAGAGGCATGAATTTCCTCTAGTGGATTTGTTTTTGTCTCCTTTGTTATTTTTGGGTTTCCTTAGAGACTCCTTCCTAAGTAGAGTCTGAGGCTTACTGTTTTTATCAGTTATAATCCCCTGGGAGAGGGATTAGAATTCTAATACTGTAATTAGGCCACAGTTTTTTAGTGAGTCTGTGCCCCTGGCCTAAATATTCACAAGTGCTTCTCAACTTTTTCTTCTTATATGAGGCAGGAAAGCTAGAGGGGGTTGGATTTAGGTACATTCCTCCTCCTTATTAAAGCCTAGAGGGGGCTAGGATTGGAAATTTTCCTTTCCTCAGATTACTTAGGCTCTGTAAAATATTTTCCCTTAATGGAAAGTTTTTTTAAGGAAAAGAAAATTCTTTGGGTGCATTTAAAAATGGTTACTTTTCCCTTACCCCTGCTAGAAGCATAGGGATTTTTATCCAATCTTCATCCTGAGCACCTGGTGGAGCTCCTGGAGGTAAAACTTACAACTGTGTAAGGCCCTTGCATGATTGGGCCCCAGACTTTTTAACTCTGAAAGTATTCCACACTTAACCTCCAGCACCTCATCAATCTTATAGCTCCAGTGGTGGCCTTCTGTTGCTGGACTTCTGCTCCCAGTAAACTATGGTTCTTGGCATATGTATCTCTCAAGTCAAAAAAGTAAGCAGAAATCCTAAAGAAAAAGTTAATATAAGTTATATAGTATAATATAAGTTAATATAGTTGTAATAAAGTTGACTATATCCAAATTTGAATTTTCTTTCAACGAGAAATCTCAAATGATTGAACAAGCAGAGAGAGTAAGAAAAAAAGAGCACAAGTGCAGATTAACAATCCAAGTAACAGGACAAAGGCAGAAACAACAGTTAGTACCCACTAATTATTCCCAATGCTTCACTGCTTTTCTATGACACACTCAAAGTTTTGTTGGGACTATGTGACCAGTTCTGGTAAAATTGCTAGGACTAGAAGTGACATGTGTCAATTCCAATCCAAGCCAGTGAAGAACCAGCATGCCTCTTCCACCTCTCTTCTCTCCAACTATGGCAAACTTGCAGGTCACCAGAGCCAGATGGAAGAATGCTGCCTGACCTGTATCAGGTTCATCTGAACAAATAAGGAAAGAGTAAAGACTACAATAATCCCTGTAGTATTGGATTAGTTAAAAGTATCAAAATAAATGTGTGCATTTTTAATATGTAAAAATATAAATATATCTATGCATAAGTGTATAGATACAGATATAGTCTGGTTTTTTTTTAATTTTATTCATTTATTTGTCAGAGAGAGAGAGTGTGTGCACAAGTGGGGGGCGGGGGGGCAGGCAGAGGGAGAGGGAAAAGCAGGCTCCCAGATGAGCAGAGAGCCCAATGCGGGGCTTGATCCCAGGACCCTGGGATCATGACCTGAGCCAAAGACAGATGCTTTGACCGATTGAGCCACCCAGGGGTCCCAGATATAATCTGTTATTGAGAGGGATTAGAAAAGTAACACCTCAGGGGCGCCTAGGTGGCTCAGTCACTAAGCATCTGCCTTAGGCTCAGGTCATGATCCCAGGGTCCTGGGATCAAGCCCCTCATAGGGCTCCCTGCTCCGGGGAGAGCCTGTTTCTCCCTCTCCCACTCCCCCTGCTTGTGTTCCCTCTCTCCCTGTCTTTCTCTGTCAAATAAATAAATAAATAAAATCTTAAAAAAAAAAAAGAAAAGAAAAGAAAATTAACACCTCAGTAACAATGAGCACACCTAGCACCCAGATCTTGGTTTCTATATACCTTTTCCAATAAAGAAATCAGATAACACTTGTTGGTTCCAGGGCTGGGAGAGCAAAAATAAAAGATGAGCCTGTGACATCTTATGATGAGAACTAGTAAAGATGTGCAAAAAACAAAGATACAATAATGAATAAGAAAAAAATAAGAATGAAGAATGAACAGAAAACAAAAAGAAAGTCATAAAGTCATAGAAGTCAATCTGAAAGGGCTTCCACAGACAAAAGTTAGAACTTGAAGTGACAAAATAAACAATACTATTGGATTAAAATCCAAAGAATTCTTTTTTAATTTTTTGATTGTTATGTTAGTCACCATACAGTATCCATAAGTCCACACATATATAAAGAAATAAATAGGGTGCCTGGGTGGCTCAGTTGGTTAAGCGACTGCTTTCGGCTCAGGTCATGATCCTGGAGTCCCTGGATCGAGTCCCGCATCGGGCTCCCTGCTCGGCAGGGAGCCTGCTTCTCCCTCTGACCCTCCCCCCTCTCATGTGCTCTCTCTCTCTCATTCTCTCTGTCTCAAATAAATAAATAAAATCTTTAAAAAAAAAAAGAAAGAAAGAAATTATAAAATAGAGGGAAAGGGAAAACTATTCTCTACAAAAATAATTTCAATGAATGAACACAAAAGTGAGAAAAATAAAAGATCACCACCAGAACATCACAATAATGATTACACATTTATGAATATGCAAGAGCCACCTATGAGTGCTAAAATTTTTGAGAAAAGGTTTAAGCAAAAAAAGTGATATTTGTATAATCTCAAACTATTTATATCAAAATATCTAGTAGTTAAAATGTGAAAAATAGGGATGCCTGGGTGGCTCAGTTGGGTAGGTGTCTTCAGCTCAGGTCATGATCCCAGGGTTCTGGGGTCGAGCCCCAAGTCAGGCTCCCTGCTTAGCAGGGAACTTGCTTCTCCCTCTACCCATTCCCCCTACTCGTGCTTTCTCCTTTCTCTCTTGAATAAATAAATGAAATCTTTTAAAAAATAAAATAAAAATAAAAAGTGGAAAATAGTAACTTTGCAATGGAGATTTCTAGTAGATCCCTCCTTAGCCAAGTAAATCAAAACTAACATTGTCATTAATCATGTTCCCCAATATGATGTACTGAAAAGGTCACATCACCTCTGTTGTAAGCTTTTCAACAATGCATAATTTTAAACAAATCCAGAAAAAAACAAATCGAGAAATATTTTACAAAATAACTGACTAGCCTTCCTCAAGATCATGAAAACCAAGGAAAAACTAAGAAACTATGACAGAAAGGAAGAGAAAAGGAGACAGGACGACTAATACAATGTGGGATTCTGGACTGGATTCTGAGGGAATGAAAGGTCATCAGTACAAAAATTCATGAAATCAAATGAATTCTTTAGTTAATACTATTGTGTCAAGGTCAAGTTCTTGATCATTGTTCTTTGACTATATTAGGCATGTGAGAGGACTGTGGAAGGTGCATGCAAACTTTTTTAAATCTTTTTTTCATCTTTTATGCAAATCAAAAACTATCTCAAATTTCTTTAAAGAATGGGGAAACATTTTACTGATATGTAACAATCTCAAAAATATATTCTTAAGTGACAGGAGAAATATGCAGAGCAGTATCCTAAATATGCTAACACATAAAAATAAAGTGGTGTTGGTTGGAATTTTTTGTACATATTGCTTGTAAATGTATAAAATACTTCTAGGAAGTTATACAGAAACAGACCACATGTAGGAAGAGAAACTAGGTGTTTAATAGAGAAAGAAGGGAGTATTGTCACTGCGTGCCTTTTGTGAACTATGTTCAAAAAAAGTAAAATTTGAATTTTAAAAATAAATAAAATTTAAGCAATGTGCAGGATAAAAATGAATCACTAATCCCATCTTAGTTCAGATAGATTTCATAGCAGAACACAGACCTTGGGGGTGCCTGGGTGGCTCATTCAGTTAAGCATCTGACTCATGGTTTTGGCTCAGGTCATGATCTCATGGGTCGTGAGATCAAACCCTACATCAAGCTCCACACTCAGCAGGGAGTCTGCTTGAGATTCTCTCCCTCTCCCTGTGCACCCCCCACAAATAATAAATAAATAAATATTTTTTTAAAAAGAAAGAACACAGACTTCTGTCTGGGAAATTAATCATCTTACTGATGAATGGAGGCGATCCAGGCAGAATTTGAATATGAAATTCTTTTTTCTTCAACACACACAAGTATCTTCCCATGATTTTGTAATAATGACATTTCTCTAATAGTTTTACTATTAGATATTCAATCCAGGATGAAATCAGGAGAGAAAATAGGTCTATGGCAACACTGCACATTCTGCTAGCTTCTTCCAGAGTCACAGGCATATATTTTTCAGTGCTTCCCTAAGCTGGGGAGTCTCTTAATCTTGGACTCCAACTCCCCTCTGCTTTATCCCCCTGGATAGGAACCCTCAATGCATCTGTTTATGGATGAGTTTCTCTAGGACCTAATTATGTCTGTTTTTCTAATCGTTCTAATCAAATGAAAAAAAGTAATCACTTTATTCTATAGACCCACCAGAATAGAATGGCTAGTCTGGGTCAGAGGTGGAAAACCTCTGAAATAATACACTTCTGTCAGAACATCATAAACATATATGTCATCTAAAATCTTGAAAAAAGAAAAATACCTAAAGTTTTTTGAAATACATTTATCTTTTGTAGTTCTATTTTTAATTATAGATCACATTGAAAGCCTGAACAATACCATGTGAGGTAGGCAGGATAATAGCCCCCAAAGATGTCCACATTCTAATTTCCAGAACCTAAGAATACATTATGTTATGTGGCAATGGGGAATTGAGGTACCAGATGGAACTGAATCAAGGTTGCTAGTCAGCTGACCTTAAAATAGGGAGATTATCTCAGATTATCTGAGTGGTCCCAACATAATCACAAAGGTCTTTAAATGTGAAAGATGGAGGCCAGAGAACCAATGCAAGAGTGACACATTGTGAGGAGGACTCATTCTGTTGCTGGCTTAGAAGATGGAGGATGAGGGCCATGAGCCAACGAGTGCAGACATCCTCTAAGAGCTGGAAAAGACAGGCCTCTCCCCTGGAGCCTTCAGAAAGGAGCACAGTGCTGCTGAAATCTTGATTTTAGCCAATAAGACCATCACTGGACTTCTGATATATAGAAATACAAGATAAATTTCTATTGTTTTAAACCACTAAGTTTGTGGCAATTTGTCACAGTAATGATGGGAAACTAATATGCCATGATAACTAAATCTATAAAGTAAAACTTATTTTGAGAAATATTAAAAAATACTAATTTTTCAAATTCTCTCATGGTTTTCCAGATTATTAAAGAAACCATTTTCAGTAGTATGAATTGCAAGAATATAGTTGTTGTTTTTCTTGATTTCCCCATACCCTCTTCCTAGCCTTCTCCTGCTTCAGTTTCCATGTTATTGTGAGTTGTAATTTAAGGTTAAGTTGAAAGACCACAAAATGGAAAGCTGTTATAAGTGCTTCTCTCAAATTTCCTGGACCTTGGGAAGCAGAACCATGTGACTGCTTTTTGGTTTGACCTAGTTAATTCTCTACTCATTGGTAGCCTCTGAATTCTTTATTATGAACATACAATGTAATAACCACTTTATATTTTTTTAATTGTTAATAGATTATGGGTCAAAGTAAAAAACATTCTTATGCATTAAAACTTCTCTTACAATGAAAAAAATTTTTTCAAGCCCATTTTTTAAAAAATCATTTTCTTCATCCTGTGTTTTGCAGTGATTTTTGGAGGGGGCTTGTTTGGGGGGGGGTTTTGTCTTTCAGTTTGGGTTGGGCTAAGAACTCAACCTTAAGCAAATCATATGTAATAAAATAACTCAAGGCTAAAAAGAGCTCATTAGACCCATGTCACCAAAAACAATTAACATATGTATAGTGTTTTTCTATCTTTTTCTTCCTAGCATTAATTGTGCATTTAACTAGTCTTCTTATCATGGTTATATCCTTGAAAAATATGTGTATACTTCTCAAGTCTCAAGAGCTAAACTATCATCTCTGGTTAAAACATTTACTTAAAATAAAAATATAGTCTTGGGCATAAAAGACACAAATTAATTTGCTCATACAGTTAAATAAGAAATGTCAAGGCTTTCCTGAAAAAAAATAATTATTTTTCCATGACCAAGAAATAAACAACAGATACATTGTCATTTCACACACTGCAGAGTTCGACTATAAGTGTGAGGTATGTCATCTTGGGTGGTACAGCAGTGTCAGTCTGGCAGGAGGCTCTGGGGGAATGGTACTGCAGGAGCAAGTTCCATGACTGGGCAGGGACAACCCACTGCTATATCCCTGGCATCCACAGGGCTGATGCATAGGTGAATGGGAAGATTTACTGAGGGAGGAGCCAGTGATCAGCAGGCTGAGTGAGAGGCTGCAGGCAGTGAAGCCTGGCTGAGAGGGCAGGAGACAGTGCAGGGGATGGAACTGTAGGGCTGGCATGGATAAGGAACAAGGCACATTTGAAACATCCAGATAAATCCTCAAGTCTAAAGAGCTTGGCAGGAACAATGATGTCAGAATTTGAATGTGTTCCATTTGAAGCACAGAAAATAATTGGAACAGAACTGTTCAGCCAGCATTTGTGAATGAGGATGAGGGGTTCCAGGTATACGTGATAATATGGAAATCTTGCAAGTGAGAATTAAAGCCATAGCAAGACAATCCTTCAGAGAGAGAAAATGGGGTGGGCAGGAGGAGACGAAGCTCCCTTGCTAACTAGATGAACCAATCCTACAATAAGAGGAGTGAAGGCAGGAATAAGTCCAGAGAGGAAAAAGCAAGACCCAGACCAAGGGAGAGGCACGTTTCTGAGAGAGGAGCACATTTTTCTGTAGTGTTCTCAGGAATTTGTCTTGGTTTTCAGGCTTTGGAGGGTCCTAACCAGAAGTTGAAACCTACTTATATTCTCTTCCCTGAGGTTTCTGAGACAGCACAAGTTTTACATTTGCAAAATAAGACCACAGATGTCAGAAAACATGAATGGTAAGGTGGAAATGGCCCCGCTTCACCTTTCATCCAAACCTTCCTTTCTCAGATGAATTTTTTGCTTTAATATGAGAGATCTTAACAGACTAACAGCCCCATCAAAGATGTTCTTGAACATACACAAGTTTTCAAGAACTTGAAGAGAAAGATGTAGGTATGCCTACGAAAGATCTAGAATATGATGAAATTTAATGCAGTTTTATGATAGAAAAAAACTGTTGGGGAGCATTATGCATATATACTTTTATACACACAGATATACATGTGCTGAATAGAGACGGTGCAAGGAGACAGAAGGTTTGGGGATGTGATCCAGAAGTACCACAATGCTTTTCAAAATGGCCTCTCCCACACTGTTTCAAAAGGTTATTCTTCTGCTGTATGTTTGTTTTTTAACTCTGAACTCTAGTTATTTTCTTTCTTGTGGACTGTTTATCAGTCCCAGACTTCAGTATATTATAACATTTTCATTTCATGCATTTGAATTCAGCTTTATTACATGACAAATATTTACACATTTTTAACAGCCTCAGTAAATATGACCCATAAAAGGGACAAGGCAACAACTCAAACATTATATTATACATACACACATACAACTCTGTTAACTTTGAAAATTAGCTTCAATTCCTCACCTATAGTACGACTCTCAAGTAATCTCGGTGGACCCTGCAAGTATGAAATCCTCATCTTTAGATATTTTAAATTTTATTTTCAAAAGTAGAAAAAGAATAAAGAAAGGAAAGTCAGAGATCTGTAAGTAATAATGTACAGCAATGTTTATCTACACAATTGAAATTTGAAAGCAATCCTCTTCACAGACACCCTCTTAGAACACCAAAATTGGAAAGCCCTAAAACCCAGAACTCAAATAATAAGAGACAGTGCTTCCTACTAACCAGACTGTTCTGACCTCTGCCCCTAATGCCTTTGCTAAAAGATCTCACTAATCTACCCCTATATTGAGAGCCCAGGCTTTGGACAAGGCATACCTGGAGTTATGGCTTCACCACCATTGGCTGTGCAACTTGGGTTGGCCACATCACCCCTGTTCATGTATGTGTAAGGCAGTTAACACACAGCCTGGAGCATTGTCAGTGCTTAAAGAAAGTTAGCCAGCCACACCAACACAGTAATAATAACTCCCCTAAAGGCATTCTTATTTAAATGCTCTGCATGTGAGGAAGAGATAGATGTGTTTCGGTAACTGCATCTGCCTTTCCTCTGAGTTTCTGGTCCTCTAGGGAGCCCAGCTTCAGCAGCATCAAAGGCCACTAGCATTCATGCCCCCAGAATTGTAGTCCAGGTACAAATACTGAGTCATCAGGTAAGAATCCATGTAGGCAGAGCCCTCTGTAGTCACATCAGCCCTGGGAGAATAGTGAGCTTGGGTCCTGGCCTTGCCCACCCATACTGCTCATCCATTGCATTTCCTGCAGGACATGAGAGTACTCTGACATTCTTGGTGAGTGCTGCTGGGTTTCTGAAGTTCTTTTGTCACAGCAGGACATGACCACAAAATCCTCATAGCTCTGCAGAGTCCCGGCTCTTCCGCATTTGATGAGAACCTCTCAGCTCCTTCTCCTTCTGGTATCTCTGAGGAGATGCCACATGCTTGTCATCAAGACCCTGGTGCTAGGTATAAGAAAAGATGAGGAGCAGCCCTGCAGGGCAGCTCTCAGGATACTGACTTACCTTCACATATCCAAATTCCAGGCAAGATGAATGTGGCAGGTGCTACAGTTAAACCAGAGATACTGAAAAAGAGTAAGTCATGGAAAAAGGCAGCAGTAGCATTAAAATTCAAAAGAATGATATTCCTTGCCCTCTGCATATGATGCATTCAAGAAATAAATATACTAGCCTAACCTAAATGATGTATAATACAACAAAAATAAAAATACCAAGAAATTTATAATTGCATATAATTATATGTGCTGGATACTATCCTGAGAGACTTACAGACATTTTATTTTTCATAGCGACCCTATGAGGCAGGTATTATTTTTACTTTTACAGTTGAGAAAGCCAAGGCTGAGAGAATGGGGTAACTTGCCCAAGATCACACAGCTAGGAAGTCACACAGAGTTAAAACTCAGATCTAGGATGATAGTAGGGTCCATGGCCTTACTCTGCCAGAATGGAATACGATGGCTTCTTCCCCAGAATTTCCATATAAGTGAATAAGACTAAACACTTCACTAGTGAAAAATTACACCAAGAAGCATGAGGAAGGAAAGATGGGACTGTCGGTTCAAACCTACCCCTGATTCACATAGCCCATTCATGAAAGTAGACTCATCCATTACCCAACGAGATCCAAATATGGCTATTTACTCTTTGGTGCTGACCACAATTTTGTGCCGGAAATTTTCTGATACAGATTGAAAGAAATGCAACCCTAGAATGAGAAGAGAGAGGAGCCTGTCCCTGTGATTTGCCTAAGTGTCAGAGGGCCAAGTTCAGAGTCCCAAAAGCAAAATGCAGGCCCGAGGGCAATAAGAACCTAGGCTGGCCACACTGGATGGAACCAGGGAGATATGGCCCACGGCCTAATGTAATATGAATCTGAAATTAGAGCAATGCACTCTGACCCTCAGGTCAAAGGTCAGTGTCAATTTTCACTTAGCTGTACAAAGCCAAAATTTTGTGTTTTTAAAAAATATACACTTAGTTGCTAATTTTTTAGTCAACCAGTATTAAATCCAAATACATTCAAAACATATTAAAACTTTGACAAATCTTGTGAAACTCTCTCTTCATATAGACAGAAAGAAGCAGTGAATGAGCATGACCTCAGTTGTTGGAATGACCTAGTTTGAGTCCCAGAGCTGCTACTTACCAATTTTGTGACACCCAGTTTACTTACTTCACTCGGCCTGCCTGTCCCCCTATACTAACAAGAAGATTGACAACACCTGCCTGTAAATGTGAGACTGAAGGAGATGGCACATATGGATGTGTCTAGACCAGAGTGCTCGGACATATGTGCTCTTTTCCCCTACTCACCCAACCTGAAATCAGATTGACCATGTGTCTGGCTCCAGTCCATGCACGCAACATCAAAATAAAAGCAGCCTGCCAGCATGGAACCCTGAGACCTAAATGCTGCACAAGCTGTTCTAACCTGGTGCCGCTGAATCCCACCCCTACGTACTCACATGTGGTAAGTGCTTGTGGTTCCATGTGCTTGACTAAACCTACCTCAGTCTATAACTACCTCCTTCATTATAATTTAAGAAACTGGTATTTAATAAGCACCAACACTAGCCAAACTGTTATTAAGACTGAATCACTAGAAACCTTTGTTTTCCACAGTTTGGAGTTTGGATGGGAATAGTCAAGCATAAAGATACTCAGTACACAAGGCTTTAGCCCAGAGGGATTTTTTTTTTCCCTCTGAAAATTGAGGGCAAACTATTTGGCTGTTTTTTAAAAGCTAAAAATAAATATAGCTTACTGGTTCCAAACACTCTTTGTGGTAGTACAACTCCAAGACAATTTTAGTTTGGAAACAAGTTACATTTGGCATGCAATTAGGCCATAAAGGGGTCTAATCGCTTTTTCAATTTTAAATAACAAAATAAAAAACAGACACAAAGTATTTTGATTAATAAATTAACAGCTATACAGTAAATTCTCATGCATTTTCATAAGGAAATTAGTAACCTAGATGGAGCCGAAGAGATGATCTTTTCAGCCACAGAAAATTACCCAACCAACCACAGTATTTTACCAAACATTTCAGAAATCAACATGTGGCATTTACTCAAATGAGTGTTCAAGTCAGGAGAAAAATTAGATTGAGATCCTACACAGGGCTCTCTATTCAGTGCTACACAAAATGAATTGAACAAATGGTTTCTGTCTGCTAGAAGCTTACCAATGAAGAAGAAAGAGATTTAAAACATGGATTAACAAATATAAATTAAATAGTTAGACATTGTAAGTGTGTTTTGATAATGTATCATCTAAGCTAGTATATAACATTTGCTTAGCCTTGAAGTCAGAGACCCAGCCGGCACTGGCTTCACTGCTCCATGTGCACTAAACCACCCAGCAGGCTGGCAGCACCCACCGCTGCCCCACTCTTCCCACCTTCCCTCCCTTCATAGGACCCAGAGCTGCCAGGGCAGTGACTCCTTACTGCCGCCACCCTGTTCCCCATCAGACCTGGCCTTGGTTCTCCTGACACACCATTTCAGCAGTGCTTCACTGAAGTTGCTTCTTAGCTTTAAGGAGAAGACAGAGCCACAAAATGAGCAACATCTTTTTAGTAATACCTCAGTAAAAGTAAAGAATCAAAGTCAACTTCTCCTAACGATGAGAAAATAAATACATTACAGCTTTCAGAAACCGATCACATTCTTTCACTGATATACTTCCTGACATATTCTTTGAAAATAAATAACGCAAAAGGAAATTTAAAACGTAAATTGGTGTATGATTTTGCCAAATTGACTACTTTGAGGTATGATATTGCCAAATGACTATTCAGATGACTTTTATAGTTTACATAACCTACAGTTTTTTGTTTTTTGTTTTTTGTTTTTAAGATTTTATTTATTTATTTATTAGAGAGCGAGAGAGAGAGAAACAACATGAGAGAGGAGAGGGTCAGAGGGAGAAGCAGGCTCCCCGCTGAGCCGGGAGCCCGATGTGGGACTCGATCCCAGGACCCTGGGATCTTGACCTGAGCCGAAGGCAGTCGCCTAACCAACTGAGCCACCCAGGCGCCCCATAACCTACAGTTTTTAAAACACTTTCACACATATCATCTCATTGACCTTCACAACAGTTCTGTACTATACATAGAACAAATTTTATAATTTCCATTTTTCAGATTCACAAGCAGAAGCTCAAAGTGGAGTTGGGGTAGGAATCCAGGCATAGCCAACTCAGATCAATGCTATTTCCTCTATATACCCACAAATCTTTTCTGTTTTACCTTAAAACAAAAATATAGTTCATGTGAAAAGTGCAAAGTTAAAAAAAAATCCAAAAGTCCAAAATAACTCTGGAAGCTAATGTCCATATTTATCCAATTCATGATAAAAGTGGATTACTCCCACTTCAAAAAGTGATTGCTTGAATGAGAATCTGCATAATTAATTAAGTCAATCATCTTAGTCATTAAACCACTAGCAAGAGCTTGATACAGAAAAATGTTGTCTGTATGAGTAAAGACATGTCAACTGACCCATTCACCATAAATACTTTGACTATGTACTCATTTTCCATCAACTGCTCAAAACCACTTTCAAAACTTGACAGGGGTTGGGGAGGAGACATGGCAGCTCAGAATATTGTAGAATTGCTTTATGAAAATTAATTCTGGCTATGGTTATGTTACGGACTGCATGTTTGCATCTCCCAAAATTCATATGTTGAAATCCAAATTCATGATGCAATATTAGGAGGTGGGGACTTTGGGAGGTAATTAAGTCATGAAGTTGGACACCTCATGAATGGGATCATTCCTTATAGGAAATGAACATTTTCCTTATAGGAAAAGACACAAGATGATATCTCATTGGTGGTTCTGATTTGCACTTTCATGATGATTAGTGGTAAGAATGTAGACTGGTGCAGCCACTGTGGAAAACAGTATGAAGGTTCCTCAAAAGATTAAAAAGAGGGGCACCTGGGTGGTACAGTCGGTTGAGTGTCCACCTCTTGGTTTCAGCTCAGGTCCTGATCTCGGGATTGTGGGATCGAGCCCTACATCAGCCCCCACACTCAGCACAGAGCCTGCATAAGAGTTTCTCTCCCTCTCCCTCTGCCCCACCTCCTCTCTCTCTCTCTCAAATGAATAAATAAATGTATCTTCAAAAAAATTAGAAATAGAAATACCATATGACCCAGTAATTCCACTATTGGGTATTTACTCAAAGAAAATGAAAGCACTAATTCAAAAAGATATATGCATCCCTCTGTTTATTGCAGCATTATTTACAATAGCCAAGAAACAGAGACAATCTAAGGTCCATCCATGGATGAATGGTTAAGGAAGAATATATATATAATGAACAATGTCATGGAATATTACCCAGCCATATAAAAGGATGAGATTGTG
This sequence comes from Neomonachus schauinslandi, assembly GCF_002201575.2. Taxonomy (NCBI): domain Eukaryota; kingdom Metazoa; phylum Chordata; class Mammalia; order Carnivora; family Phocidae; genus Neomonachus; species Neomonachus schauinslandi. Next base: position 106,643,404 of record NC_058406.1, on the reverse strand, counting down.
CCATTTGCAATGATATGGATGGACCTAAAAGATACTATGCTAAGTAAAATAAGTTAGAGAAAGACAAATACTATATGATTTCACTTATGTGTGGAATCCAAAAAACAAAACAAGTGAAAAACAGACAAAAAGCAAAATCAGACCTATAAATACAGAGAATAAACTGGTGGTTGCTGGAGAGGAGGGTGTAGAGGGATGAGCAAAATGAGTGGAGGAGAGTGGGAAGTACGGGCTTCCAGTTAGGGAATGAATAAGTCATGGGGATGAAAGGTACAACACAGGGAATATAGTCAATGGTATTGTAACAGTCCTGAATGATGACAGAGGGTAGCTACACATGTGGTAAGCATACAAAACGTACAGAGATGCTGAAACTAATGTAACATTGTGTGTCAACTATACTCAAATTTAAAAATTTGTTTTAAAAAAGACACAAGAGAATTTGCTTCCTCTGTAAGCAAATTCCACTCCCCTCTGCTCTCTGCCAGGTGAGGACAAAGCAAGAAGGTGGCCATCTGCAAACCAAGAAGAGGGCTCTCACCGGAACCTGACAATGCTGGTACACTCTTGACTTTGGACTTCCCAGCCTCCAGATCTGTAAGAAATAAATTTCTATCATTAAGACACTAGTCTATGGCATTCTGTTATAGCAGCCTGACAGAAGACAGGCTATGTCACCCCAGCTATCTCTGGATTAATTTCACACACACACACACTCACTCCTGTGATTGCCATCCTTCCACCAGCTTTTCTGTAAAGCTCGATGTGTTGTTGGTGAGGGTAGAAAGGCCACTCATGCCCCAGAGATACTTAGCAGGCCCAGACTTCCCTGACAAAAAAAAAAGGAAGAAAAGGGGTGAGGCGAGCCCTTCATATATGCAGGCCCTTCACTCAACAAGCATCTACAGTGGGAGATGACAAAATTCTTCAAGGGATGCAGAGGGAGCCTGGACTGGAAGATGAGAGCCAGACAATGGGGGACCAACCCAGAGACCCCTTTGGGGAGGCAGCTCCAGAAGCAATCAGTTGTCAGTTAAGGCCAGACCCTGAAACAATTTTTCTAATTTAAATGAACTCCAATGAGGCATTTAATGAGTGAGTTTGGACCAGAATAAAGTGCCAGGAATAGAATCCCTCTCCGGAGCTTGGCCAACATCTAAGACAGAAGACCTATTAGGCCAGCTGCTCCGACAAGGGGTGATGGCTAAAGAGCTGAACAGAGCAGGGAGAGGGGTTGGAAGGGCAGCTTAAGGCAAAGAGGCAGGCGGACGTCCCAGTGGTTGGCCACAAAAAGAAAAGAGCATTTTACCAACCTGTTCACATTCATAAGTGTTTCCAAATGGAAGGTGCTGTGATATGCCAAGACAAACATTCTGAATTCTTTCTGAACCTACCAAACAATATAGGAAAAGTTTCTGCAGTTTATGAGCTAGGGGCCAAACTTTTAACTGTGTTTTTATGTTATCATATCCAAGACCTTTTTTTCTTCTCAAAAATTAATATTTCCTTAAGTAATGCAGCTGTTTACTTTGGATGGGCGTAAATTGAAACCTGTCTCCCATGCAAAAGCAAATGTATCAGAGTTATATCGTGACATCTAGGGGATTTCAGGGCTTACTGCAGCCCCAGATTAGACATTTCTCTGATGCTTCCTCATTTCTTCTTTTGATTATTTTCTCTTGTCCGTCTTGGCATCTCAGAGCTAATTTGCTTTTCCCTAGAGATGGCACTTAGAAACGCAGGCATCTTTGTAAATGAATGCAATAAACAATATGTACAATACCAACTTTTCTGTAAGTAGTATTTTGAACCCTATTCCCATTTTGCAGACCTTTCCTTCGTTCCCTCCTTTAAATAGCAACCATGTAGGAACCCAAGAGCAGAAGACCTGTGTGCCCCCTAGGAGCCATGACAATGACAATGAAGGGAAAATGCACGGATTAAGCTACAGAGAGCTGGAGCAGCCCTGCGTTTGACATAATGGGTAAAAAAAAAGAGAGAGAGAGAGAGAGATAAGTATCAATTAGAATATGGAGGCCAGAGTTGCTGTAAGAAGAGCATTCAAAATGAAAAAAGAAACACTAAACGTATAGGTTAATAGCCTTCACATATAAAGCTTCATGTAAATTGATCAGAAAAGTACTTGGGAACTCAATTTTTTTAAAATGGGTAAAGGACAGCAGCAGACAATTCACAAAAGGTCAAACACAAATAATTAATAATGTTAGGGAAATGTTCAATGTCCCTAATTAATGAGGAAAGTATTTTTCACATATCAAACTTGCAAAAAGTATTGTAAACTCTAAGACCCAATGCTAATGCTGTCCAGGGAGCAAGAAATAAAAGTGGGCATGACCCACTGAGAGGCTGCTAGGGGAAGGGGGCATCAGGAGGAACTTCAGAGAAAGTAACTGGCCCAGATGGACCTTTAAAATATTTATAGCCCTCGCCCTAGGAATTCCACTTCCAAGAATCCAATCTAAAGAAATAAACTAACTCATAAGAAAGATTATTGAATTTTTTAATTTAATAAACACATATAGTTCTCATTATGTGTCAGACTAAGTGCTCTCATTAATTTCACCATTGGAACATAACTATTATTACCCCCATTTTTGTAAATGAGGAAACAGGCACAAAGAAGTTAAATATATTGCCTAAGGATCTACAGACAAAAGCAAGATTTGAACCCAGACCCCCTAGGTCTGGAATATGTGCTCCTAGGTACTAAGCCTCTGGCCCCTTGTGCTCTGTCCCAGTGCAATTATAATAGGGAAGCATCCAAGAGAACTGGATGGTCAACCATTGGAAACTGGTGACATCAATACAGAATCTTCACAGAACAGTCTGTTAATGCATCATTAAAATCATTGTCCACACACACTTTTAAGACCATGAGAAAATGTTTCAATAAAATTAGTAAAAATGTAAGGCACTAAAGCCATTTGCAAATATCATTTTAACTTTACTTAACTGCATAAAGAAAACAGAACCAAAACAGGGATGCCAACAAGGAAACTTTTCGAGGTGATGGATATGTCTATTACCTTATTATGGTCAAGGTTTTACAGTGTCTAAACTGTATATGTCTAAACTCATCAAATTGTATACATTAAATATGTGCAGGGTTTTGTCTATCAATTATACTTCATTAAAGCTGTTTTTTTTTTTTTTTAAGAAAATATGTGAAGATGTTTACCCTGGCTGTTTTGTGAGGATGGGATAATGAGCGGTTTTTTTCCTGCAACTTTATACTTTTCTGTTTATCCTTTCATTGTGTATTTGTTGTTTTTGAAATCAGAAATAGATGGCCTTTTGCTGTGTGCACAGGTGGTTTGTATAATTGTGGAACAGGCATGTCCTTTGACCCATTAGGGCCACCTCTCTATTTTCAGGGAGGTTGTTTTAACTGGATTACCATATATTTCCCCACATGCAAAAGGGACTATGTTTTAACAGTTATCTTCACCAAAGGGCTTTCTTCCTGCCCATCTCAACGCAGGCATCCTGATGAACTCATGATCCTGCATGCTGGGCATGGGAAAGCCAGGGCCATGGCGATAAGGATGTATGCGTACCCACCTACACGCCCATACACACATATACATGCACACATGGGCATGCACAGTGGCACAGGCTGAGATGCCAGGCACACAGTGACTGCAGTCTGCTGGTGCTCACAGGAGTCTCAGTCAGCCTGGCTCACTGGCGGCCTGCCTGGGATCGTGGAGCTCCCAGTCCTGTCCCTGGAGGCCTGCATGGGCCGTGCAGCTGGCCCTGGGCTATGCCCTCCCCACACTCCCACACAGCCTCCATGGGCCTCTGGGCTGCTTCCCTGAAGCCAGCATTGCACACCTGTGAAAAGTCCTTGGGAACTCTGTCTGTCACACTCCAGGAGCACGGACAAGTGGCATGGTCTCCCAGCTGGTCTGCTCGGGTCTTCTCCCTGTATCCTCTGGTACTCCAGGCCCAGAACATGCCCCCAAGCTCCTTGCCCAGCACCTCCTTTAGAAGGACCTTTATAATGCAATGATCTGCTCTCAGTGACCCAGAATTCTCTTAAACTTTATTCACTCTTCATTCTTTTTTCTTTTTTCTCCTCTGACTGGAAAATTTCCAGTGGTCTCCCTTCCAGTTTGCTGATCTTTTCTTCTGCTTGATCTAGTTTGTTTTTGAACCCCTCTAGTGAATGTTCCAGTTCAGTTATGTGTTGTTCAGATCTAAGATTTCTGTTTGGTACATTTTTTTATATTTTCTCTTTGTTGAAATCCTTGTTTTGTTCATATATTGTTCTCCTGACCTCATTAAATATCTTTATGATGGTTATTTAAAATAATCTGCCAGGTAAATTATTTATCTCCATTTCTTTAGGGTCAGTTTATAAAGATTTATCTTGTTCCTTTGTCTGGGACACATTTCCCTGTTTCTTCATTTTCCTTGACTCCTTTTGTTGGTATCTGCTCATTAAAAAAAAAAAAACAGCTACCTCTCCTGGTCTTCATAGTGACCTCATACAGAGGTCTTGCTCACTCTGTGATAAACTGGGGAGGGACAACTGTTTTTGTGCTAGTCCAGACTGCTGTCTTTGTTCTCTCTGGTCCTGGGCATCTAGAGTGTAACTGTCTATCAGCACTCCAAGACAAATAAGACAGAAACCAGTCCCCCAGGCACCCCGGGAAAAGTTGGAACTCTGGATGTGTCTGTCATCCAACTGTTTCTCCCTTGAGGAAGAAGCAGGAGCTGAGGGGTTCCTTCCTATTGTATGGCACTGTGCCAGGGGTAGGGATTATGGAAGACAATGTCTCAAATATTGCTACCAGCTTTGATGTGGCTGATTTCATACTTGCCTGGGGTGCAGAAGCCTCTCAACTAGTTTCTGAATTTTTCACAGAGGGAATTTGTCCATATATTGTTATTGAATCAGTGAGTTGAAGGGTGAGGTGGGGAGGGCCCAGGGATTCTTATTTCACCATCCTTTTTCAGATAACTCCAACATCTTTATCATCTTGGTTTTGCCATATATTGATTGTCTTTTGTCATCCATCATCAGGCTCTTGGTATGAAGAATGATTTTTTATTGAACACCAGACCATTTTTATATCGTTATAAGACTCTGAATCCTACTGAAGCTCTATTTTAGCTGGATGTCTCTGACACATCCAGCAAGGGAAGGTAGAGGTGGTACTGCATCATGACTGGAAGGTAGAGTTAGAAGTCCAGGTTCCCTACTTGGTCACCACTGACACCCAAGTTAGGGAAGGGATCCTTATTACTGCTGGATGGGGGTTGCAGCTTACTGTCTCCATTAACACTACAGGAAAGTGGCTTCACTGGGCAATGGGTAAAGTCCTGACTCTTTACTAGGACTCCTTTGACAATACCCAGCAGGGAGAGGAAGGGACACTAGTTACTGACAAGTGGGGGTGGAACTCTAGGTTCTCCACATGGCCTCCACTGACAGTGCAGGGTGAGGGAAGCTCCTTATCAGCTGGAATGTTGGAGTGCCTCATGAGAGCTTCATGTGGGTAGACGTCTTGGCTCCCCACTCAGCTTTTTCTGGCATGGGTGTGCATGGAGCCACAGTTTTTTCTGTCCTGTTTGGCCAGAGTAGAGTGAATGTTGTCCAACAGTGTTTTTGTCTTGCTGAGGTGCCCCTCCCCTGGTCCTTTGGCTGGGGATGGTAGGGTTTCATTGGGGCTTTTAGTTTGTCTGTATTCATTGTCATTTCCAAGTTGCTGTCCTCTTCAGCTCCAAGTCTGGGACATATGAGGCAGAAAGAAAATCCAGGGAACTCACCATCATGTCGTACCTTGGGTTCTGAAGTCCCTATCCAGGCAGTTTTCCCTCTACCTTTCAGAGTCTTATGTTCGTTTTACATACAATGTTCAATGCTTTTAATTGCAGTTAGCAGGAGGAATAGGGGAAAGTACATCTACTCCATCTCTCTGGAAGCAGAAGTTCATGGGATGCTTTTTCAAAAATACCTATGCCTGGACCCTACCTCTAAAGACTCTTATTTAATTGGCCTGGAGTGGTGCCTGAACATGAAGACCTTTAAAAGCTTTCCAGGTGACTCTGATGTGCACCCACAGCTAAGACCTGCCATAGATGGCCTCATCTCTTGCAATTTTCATCTACAGGCCAGTTCATAACTCCCAAGTTATACCTTTTACCCACACTTTTCCTCTAAGCTGTAGACCTATATATCCAGCTGCTTACTTGATAATTCTTTTCTGAGAAATTGAGACTATCAGACAGTTGAGGCTCAAAGGTACCTCAGAACTCAACATACTAAAGAAAAAAATAACTATCTGCACTCCCTCTCCCCAAAACATCCGCTCCTCCACCAGCCTTCCCCATCTCAGAGAATAGCACCACTGTCCATCTAGTTATGCAGTGGAGACACTAGAGAGTCATTCTTGATGAGTTTCCTCCCTTCACCAACCTTTTCCCCATGGTGCAATAAGAGAAACTCTTGCAAAACTCACATCTGATCCATCAGCCCTTTATTCAGTGATGTGTCAACAACACTGGAGTCTATGGCTGTGTGCTTCAATATATAAGATTTTTGTATTTTTTAATGGTTAACATTTTTCCAGAACACGTAGTGAAAAAATATTGAAAATTTAAAAGGCAGATTATTAATACTCATAACAGTATTTTAATTTTAAATTTTTTATTTATACCACAACTGAATTGAATATAATTTTACTTTCCTAACTTTAATGAAAGCTAACTCATCATCACTCATTATCAGGGAAATGCAAATCAAAACTACAATGAGATATCACCACACACCTGTTAGAATAGCTAAAAGCAAGGGCGCCTGGGTGGCTCAGTTGGTTAAGCGACTGCCTTCAGCTCAGGTTATGATCCTGGAGTCCTGGGATTGAGTCCCTCATCAGGCTCCCTGCTCAGCGGGGAGTCTGCTTCTCCCTCTGACCCTCCCCCTCTCATGTGCTCTCTCTATGTCATTCTCTCTCTCTCAAATGAATAAATAAAATCTTTAAAAAAAAAAAAAAAAAATAGCAAAAAAAAAAAAAAAAAAGTAAAACAAGTTGAAAGGTTGTAGAGAAAAAGGAACCCTCCTGCACTGTCGGTGGGAATGCAAACTGGTGCACCCACTCTGGAAAACAGTGTGGAGGTTCCTCAAGAAGTTAAAAATAGAACGACCCTATAATCCAGTAATGACACCAGTGGGTATTTACCCAAAAAGTACAAAAATACTAATTCAAAAGGATACATGCACCTCTATGTTTATAGCAGCATTATTTACAATAGCCAAACTATGGAAACAACCCAAATGTCCATTGATAGGTGAATGGATGAAGAACGGGTGGTGTGTATACACACACGCACAATGGAATATTATTCAGCCATAAAAAGGAATGAAATCTTGCCATTTGCAGCAACATGAGAGCTAGAGAGTATTATGCTAAGCAAAATAAGTCAGTCAAAGAAAGACAAATACCATACAATCTAATTCATATAGAGAATTTAAGAAACAAAACAAACAAGCAAAGGGGGAAAAAAGAGAGAGCAAAAAGTCAAGAAATAGACTCTTAACTACAGAGAACAAATTGGTGGTTACCAGAGGGGAGATGGGTGCAATAGATGATGGGGATTAAAAAGTACACTTATCACAATGAAAAAATAATAAAATTAATAAAATTTTTAAAAAGAAAGCTAACTCATCAATAATACTTTCAAAATCTACTTCTTCTTTAATAATGTTCTGGCAGAAATTAACCATTTAAAATACATACAAACATGTATACCGGGGTAAACCTGATATTCTGCCAAATATACTGTTTGTTTTTTATAATATTTTTTTCACAATCATAAAATCACTTTTTAATTGTGTTATAGTATGACATCATTGTAGATTTGTAAAACTTTGTGGCTTATTTGTGTATTTTAAGTATTCTCCTATACTTGTCCAGTTTTATTGAAGTATAACTGACAAATAAAATTATATATATTTAAAGTGTACAAAGTGGTGACTTGATATACATATATATCGTGAAATGATTACCATAGTCAAGCTAATTAACATATCCATCACCAACTTACAATTATCTTTTTTGTGTGTAGTAAGAACACTTAAGATCAACTCTTAGGGGTGCCTGGGTGGCTCAGATGGTTAAGCGTCTGCCTTCAGCTCAGGTCATGATCCCTGGGTCCTGGGATTGAGCCCCGCATCGGGCTCCCTGAAAAAAAAATCAACTCTTTTAGCAAATTTCAAGTACACAACAGTATTATTAACTATAGTCATCATGCTGTTCATCAGCTCCTCAAAACTTATTCATCTTATAACTGAAAGTTGGTACAACATTTCCCTCATCCGCCAGCCTCTGCAACCACCATTCTTCTCTCTGCTTCTAAGAATTAGACTTTTTCAGATTCTGCATATAAGTGAGATTAAATAATATTTGTCTTTCTATGTCTGGCTTATATCACTTAGCATAATGTCCTCCAAGTTCATCTGTGTTGTTGCAAATGGCAGGATTTCCTTCTTTTTTATGGCTGAACAATATTCATTGCATGTATATATATACAACATGTTCTTTATCTGTTTATTTTTCAAAGCTATGGTAATCCAAAACAGTATGGTACTGGCATAAAAACACATAGTCCAATGCAACAGAATAGGGAAACCAGAAATAAACCTACACAAATCTTTTTTTTTTTTTTAAGCATTAAATTTTTTTTTATGTTGTGTTAATCATCATACATTACATCATTAGTTTTTGATGTAGTGTTCCATGGTTCATTGTTTGTGTAAAACACCCAGTGCTCCATGCAGTACGTGCCCTCTTTAATACCCATCACCAGGCTAACCCATCACCCACCCCCCTTCCCTCTAGAATCCTCAGTTTGTTTCTCAGGGTCCATAGTCTTTCATGATTCATCTCCCACTCCGATTTCCCCCCCTTCATTCTTCCTCTCCTGCTATCTACTTCTTTTTCTTTTTTTTTTTTTTAACATATAATGTATTATTTGCTTCAGAGGTACAGTTCTGTGATTCAACAATCTTGCACATTTCACAGTGCTCACCATAGCACATACCCTCCCCAATGTCTATCACCCAGCCACCCCATCCCTCCGACCCCCCACCACTCCAGCAAACCTCAGTTTGTTTCCTGAGATTAAGAATTCCTCATATCAGTGAGATCATATGATACATGTCTTTCTCTGGTTGACTTATTTCGCTCAGCATAACACCCTCCAGTTCCATCCATGTCGTTGCAAATGGCAAGATTTCATTCCTTTTGATGGCTGCATAATATTCCATTGTATATATCTACCACATCTTCTTTATCCATTCATCTGTCAATGGACATCTTGGCTCTTTCCATAGTTTGGCTATTGAAACCCAAACATATCTTTGACAAAGGTGCCAAGAAGACATGATGGAGAAAGGATAACCTTTCTAACAAATGATATTGGGGAAACTGAATATCCATATCAATGAAAAAAAATGAAATTACACCATACACAAAAATTAACTCAAAATGGGTTAAAGACTTGGAGCACCTGAATGTCTCCATCAGTTAAGCACCTGACTCTTGATTTTGGCCCAGGTCATGATGTCAGGGTTGTGAGATCATGCTCCACATCAGGCTCTGCACTAGATGTGGAGCCTGCTTAAGATTCTCTCTCTCCCTCTCCATCTGCTTGCTCTCTCTCTCTCTCCTTCCCCCCCTCCCTAAAAAAAAAAAAAAGGGGGGGGGTTAAAGACTTAAATGTAAGACCTGATACCTTAAAACTCCTAAAAGAAAACATAGGTTAAAATCTTGACAATGGTTTTGGAAATGATTTTTTTGGATATGACACCAAAGCATAAGCAAAGAAAGAAAAAATAGGGGCGCCTGGGGCGCCTGGATGGCTCAGATGGTTAAGCGTCTGCCTTCGGCTCAGGTCATGATCCCGGGGTCCTGGGATCGAGTCCCGCATTGGGCTCCCTGCTCAGCGGGGAGCCTGCTTCTCCCTCTGCTTCTCTCTCTGTGTGTCTCTTATGAATAAATAAATAAAATCTTAAAAAAAAAAAAAAACAAAACAGGGGCGCCTGGGCAGCTCAGATGGTTAAGAGTCTGCCTTCAGCTCAAGTCATGATCCCAGGGTCCTGGGATTGAGCCCCACATTGGGCTCCTGGCTCAGTAGGGAGCCTGCTTCTCCCTCTCCCACTGCCTCTCCCCCTGCTCATGCTCTCTCTCTCTCTCTCTCTGTATCTCTGTGTCTCAAATGAATAAATAAAATCTTTAAAAAAAAAAAAGAAACATGTTAGGACCACACCAAACTATAAAGCTTCAAAGGAAACCACCAACAAAATGAAAAAGCAACCTACAGAATGATAGAAAATATTTGCAAACCAAATATCTGATAAAGACTTCGTACTCCCAAGTGAGTTGTACTCATACAACTCAACTGCAAAAAAAAAAAAAAAAATTAAATAACCGGGGCGCCTGGGTGGCTCAGTCGTTAAGCGTCTGCCTTCGGCTCAGGTCATGATCCCAGGGTCCTGGGATCGAGCCCCGCATCGGGCTCCCTGCTCCGCGGGAAGCCTGCTTCTTCTCCCACTCTCCCTGCTTGTGTTCCCTCTCTCGCTGTGTCTCTCTCTCTGTCAAATAAATAAATAAAATCTTTAAAAAAAAAAAAATTAAATAACCTGATTTTAAAATGAGCAAAGGTCTGAATAGACATTTTTCCAAAGAAGATATACTGATGGCCAATATGTATATGAAAATATGCTCAGCATCACTAATCATCAGGGAAATGGGCACATGGGTTCTCAACTGGTTAAGCGTCAGACTCTTGATTTTGGCTCAGGTCATGATCTGAGGGTGATGAGATTAAACCCCACATCGGGCTCTATGCTGAGCGTGGAGCCTGCTTGGGATTCTCCCTCTCCTTCTGCCCCTTCACCCCTGCCCCTGTCTCTCTCCTTCTCTTAAAAAAAAAAAAAGACAAAAGATTAGTACTAGCAAGGATGTGGGGAAATTTGAGAATTGAAATTGTGCAATTTGAGAATACAAAGTGGTACAGCCACTTTGGAAAACAATAAGGAGGTTTCTCAAAAAATCAGAAATAAAACTATGATCCAGCAATCACATTTCTGGATATAATGCCAAAGAAAAAGAAATCAGTATCTCAAAGAAATAGCTGTACTTCCATGTTCATTGCAGCATCATTCACAATAACCAAGATAAGACAACCTATGTGTCCAGTAACAAATGAATTTATAACAATTGATTATGTTTTACAATCTGGTCACTTCCAGGTGACTGAAGGAAATTACTTCCTTGCCTGTAGTGGGTGGGACAATCTTTTACTCAAGACATGGGCACTTGGGACTCCTTATTTTCCTGAAATTCATAAAAGAATAAAAGGGAACTTCAATCTTGGACCTTCAGTAAATGGCATGTTGATTACCGAGAACCTGGCTAGCTTCCCATAGTCTCCGTGGCCTTACTCTTCAGTTCCTCTGCTGTCTGTTCAAACAGCTAAAGCACCCATTGCAGTGCTTTCCCCCCACCCTCAGCACCAGCCTCTTGGCTTGGGCTTCACACCTTATACATTGTGTCTGGATAATTCCAGCCTGTGATTCCAACTGCCAACTATATTGTTTCCTCTCTTCTTCCCTCCCAAATCTAGACCATTTTTCCTAAAATCCAGACGGCACAAATTCAAAATCAACATGTCCACAAACAAAATATAAATGCCCCATCTTTTCCTCCCCAAAACTGTCTACTGCAAGCCAGGTACATAATTTGCAGCACCCAGTAAAAAATGAGTGCAGAGGAAAGTGCCATTAAAGAAACCAAAATAAACAGTTTTTTCTTTTCTCCACAGTCACTCTCTCAACTTGTCATGTTGTTTATTTCCTATTTAAAGTTGTTCTAGGTTAACAAAAATCACAATTTTTAATTATTAGAATGAATTTTACTGCTCATCTTTATGTTATGGAATGCCAGTTTTAAATGCAAATACAGGAGCATTTAAGTCTTATGTGAAATCACAGAAATTACACGATTTGCATTTTGTAACTTGTATGTACACATGTATTTTATTCTTACCAAAACTGTGACAATACTACACAAAACAAACTGAACTGTTTTTATTTTTTTTTTAAGATTTTATTTATTTATTTGACAGAGAGAGACACAGCGAGAGAGGGAACACAAGCAGGGGGAGTGGGAGAGGGAGAAGCAGGCTTCCCGCGGAGCAGGGAGCCCGATGCGGGGCTTGATCCCAGGACCCTGGGATCATGACCTGAGCCAAAGGCAGATGCTTAACAACTGAGCCACCCAGGTGCCCCAAACCGAACTGCTTCTAATTGTGCTTCTTGATATGTGCGCATTCTACCAACCCTCTACCTTACTGATGAATAAGGAAGGACTTTCTCTTTCCTTCAATACCATCATTTTCAGCAAAGACAGGGAAGAGCACAAGAAAGGGTCTGATAGAATTTCTTGGTCATTTGTGCTTCCTGGCGCCTCATTGCCTTCATTCTGTGTTCTCAGCAAGTTCTGATTTATTCTGGGGCCATGGGTCATAGACATAATGTGCTTATCATGTCCTCACTTTGAGTGGGTCCACTGAGATTCTGTATTCATAGGGCATCTCAAACACTGTATGCCAATGGGTGAGCAAGGAATAGCCCCAAACTCCTTTGTTCACAAGCACATTTCCATCATCCTATCAACAGAAAGCTATTAATTTCAGGATAATGCCAGCTTGGAGCCTGAACTCCTTCTGAAAGTGGGGCCATGTAGCCACCCTGACTTCTGTATCTTGGTAAAGGGAAGCACTGAGCAGCCTGAGTCACCAATCTGAGGGTCACCTGACCCCTCCTCTGTCTGACCTCTCACCACACAGGAGCCCAAGCAAAGCCTGCCAGAAGTGTTTCCTCTCTTCTTCCCTCCCTTATCGTCTCTACTTTGGAGACTCTATAACTTTCAGGTCCCCCAGTTCCACTCCTGCTCTCTGCCCATCTAGCCTCTCAACAGGAGCCAGAGATCTTTCTAAAATGCAAATTGTTGGGGCACCTGGGTGGCTCAGTAGGTTAAGCATCTGTCTTTAGCTCAGGTCGTGATTGTGGGGTCCTGGGATAGAGCCCCATGTTGGGTTCCCTGCTCAGCGGAGAGTGCTTCTCCCTCTCCCTCTGTCCCTCCCCCCATTCATTCTCTCTTGTGCTCTCTCTCAAATAAATAAATAAAATCTTTAAACATAAATAAATAAATAAATAAATAAATAAATAAATAAATAAATAAAATGCAAATTGTTTCACATACACATACACACCAATGAAAATCCTCCATCTCCTCTAGGGTTCCATACATACTCCTCAGGACAGCTCACTCCCTCTTAGCCTCTAGCTCTTCCTGGCACATCCCTTGGTCTCTCCCTGCTGCCTCCACACCTCTGCCTCTCCTCTGCCCAAGTCATACCCCTTCTTTACCTGCCCAACTTTTCTCCAGCCTTCCAGGCTCCTGGTGACTCCAAACACACTCAGCTTTATTAAGTGGCCCTCCTCTGGACTAACAGCAATCACAGAGTTCATTAAACTGTATATCAATGATTTACTTCCTAATTTCTTCCCCAGGAAGCAATGAACAATTTGGGGACAGAGACAGCTATTTGCATGCTTTGTTTCCAGCACCAAGCTTAAGGGACTTGCACAGAGCAACGCTCGTAAATGGTTTCACAGGGGAAGTGCCCAGACGACGTGGGAACCTGAGCAGGCAGGAAGGACCTCCTTTCCTCCAGGCTGCAGAAAGCTCACCCATGAAATCTTTCATTTTCACATTAAAAGTATTTTGATGTCAAAAAGACAATCATGAAAAACTTTTAATCAAAACATTTCATTTTACTTTTTCATGAGGACTTACCTAAAAGATTTGGATTGCCAAGTAGTGAAATGGGAAAAGGTACTTCTCTGAAGGTCAGGAGAAATGGGTCTGGTCTTGAGTTCTGCCATTAAATGCTGTGTGTTGTTGGGCAAATCACCTGAATTTTTTGGGCTTTGGTGCATTTATGTTTCAGATAAAAGGACTGTATTAACTGGTGATAATAATGCATGCACTCACTATAGCCACCTGCTACATTTCAGGCTTCATGCAACATATGATCTCATCCCCCCCACCACAACAACCCTATTTTCCAAACAACTAAAGTGAGACTCAAAGACGAAATATTTGTACCATCTGGTTCTGGTAAAGCAATGCTTAGGAAAGTGGCACACAGTGTTGTACCTCACTCCTCTTCTCTGTACATCACTAAAATTCCATTTCAAAAACTGCTGCTTTACCAATCTCCCCAAGGCTGTGAAGAGGTTGACAGTGCAGGTGTCAGCCCTCACTGGTCAAACTGCTCTGGGCCCCCCAGGTCAGTCTGACTCAGTTAATTCTGCTCCTTCCTCTCTACAACTCTGTCTAAAATGTTCTATTGTTCTTATATAACCCTTGAATAATTCTTATTCAGCCCTTTGCCCCACCCCTTCCCATTCTATCTCAAACCCCAGGATGGAGAGATGGAATGGTATGGGATGGCAATCTCCAATTTCCTGGAAACTGCACACCTCAAAAATAGCCTGAGCCAAGTGTGCATCCCAATTTTCCCAGGTGCAAGCCAGCCAGGAGGAATGGCTCAGCCTGAGAAAGAGCAAGATGAAGTGAAAATCCAACCACCACAGCAAACTCTAAACTCCCGGGTTAAAGCAATGGTGCTATGTGAGGCAGGAGGCTTTTAGGTGGGCAAGGACAAGTGTTTGAACAAGCCTCTCCAACCTTCGAAGACCATGGTTTTGTTCTCACGCTGACCTCGATGCAAGGAAACAGAAGCTGCAGCCAGGGAAATGGAGCATCTTGGCACCCCTCCATCGCTGGTTTCTCAGAATTGCTGTGTCTTCTTCCAAATGAACCTCAGGAGAACCACAATTTTAAAACTTACTTCATCTGGGAAGTCAAAATTATTTTGGCAGTTCTCTGGAATGGGAAAGAAAAGACAACTAATCCCTTCCCTACTCCCTCCCCATGACAAAAAGAAAAGTTACAACATAAGGCATATTGGAGCCAGTTACAGAAATACATTTGAAGATCTGCAGGGTTGCACAATTTTGTTGGGTGCAAATTTGGAGAAGTAATTTTGAGGCTAAGTAAATGTCTGGAGACTTTATTTAAAATGTCCCTTTGTCTTTACCCAGCCAAACTGGCACCTCAGGGTCATAGAAGAGGCCTTTGTTTCCTCCATGACATTAGAATGCTCTGGGTGTAAAGAGAAACCATCAGGGAATCTTAGATGAGCAGATAGGTTATTTCTATTTTAGGGGCGTGAGGATGCACCTCTGCTCCCTGCAGTGTTAGAAGAACATTAAGCAGGCTGTACCCTACAGGTTGCCTTAGTTAAATATATATATTCAGCATGATTAATATACAGGTTACTCCTTTGACAAGCCTCCCTATAATTTATCTGAAGCAACATCTCAAACTTGCATAACATTATCATATATTTGCATCTCTAATGCCATTCATTTCATATTACTACACATTAAGAAAGGCATATCAAAACTGGAAATATCCCAAGGAAGTCAATTAAAGTGTTGGGAGGGACTTTCATATGAGAATAATTTGAAAAAATGATGACAGAGCACAAATGATTAAAATATGAAATATCACAAAGGGTAATAGGAGCCAAATGTGAACATGTTCACCAAGTTCCAGAATGCCTGGGCAGAGGGATGTCTGTGAACACCGAGGAGGTCATTTAGCATAAGTAAAAGAAGGAGTAGATAACAAATACAGGATACACAAAGTTCAGAATCCTCAGACTGTGTTCAGACTGCTGGTCTTGCTCATTTACCTATTCATCTGTCTGTCCTTGTATTGAGTCAGCGAATATTTGTGGAGGGAGCACAGTCCCTGCCCTCAAGGAGTTCAGGATCTCAGGAGAAACAGAGTTCAAGTGAATTGTACAAACATTTGGTGGCACCTACTAACTGCCAGGAGCTCTACCAGGGAATGCCCATAGGAGAGGTGCTGTGACAGAGGTTAACACTGGGGTCATGCAAGCACATAGAAATGATCAACAGAGCCAGACGAGGTGTGCCGGGAGGGTCCAGAAGGTCTTCTGGGGGAGGGCATGTCTGAATGGAATTTCAAAGGATGATTAGAAAACAGTCCAGTGAGGGCGCAGGGAGGTGGAAGCTTCAATGGATGGAGCACTTCTGCTGACTGCTGTCCTACGACTAAACCCAGAGACTGAGCCACCCAGACTTCTCAACTACTCCCAGGAGCAAACCCTGAGTTGTGACTTTTCTCCCATCCTCCTAGACCATTGCTTCCAGCTTCTCCCCCAGTTGCACAAAGCACTCCTTACAATGAATCTTTTATTCCACATCATGGGTAGTGGGCCTGCATCTTTGATTGAACTCTGACTGACAGCAATTGTATATAATCTCTCACCTCGCCCTTCCTACCCAATGCACCCCAATAAGAATTTTGTTTTCATATCTCCATGGAAAAGCTTTTGAAGGTCACCTGCAGCCTCAAATTCTCAACCCCTGGCCTATTGTTTGTTTGCATAAAACTTGCTGTCTCAGAAGCATTTGAAACCATTGATGACTGCCCCCTTCATGAAAGGTGATTTTTCTCTCAGTCTCTCCTGGCTTCTTCTCCTCTGTATATTTGCTGTCCCCTCTTCTTCTGCCTAACGTCTAATTTTTTAGTGCCCTAGGGCTTGGATCTTGGTTCTGATCCTTTCCCTGTGGACACTGTCTCCCCACCCAACCTAACCCAGTGTCCAGGCTATAAATGCCATGGTTACCAGGACCACCCAACATCTCCCATCCCCATCTCTTGCCTGAGTTCCAACTCAAATCTGGAGCCCTCTTCCTGATACCTCCAGGGTGATGTCTAATAAGCATTGGACCAACCCTTTACCCCTGCCTCTCTGCCCCTCAAAATGCACCCCTCTTCAGGTCCCCCACATCTCAGTGAACATTATTACCCACTTGCTCAGGTCACAATTCTGGGAGTTTTTCTTGGTTCTTCCTTTTCCTCACCCCACTACTCCTACATTGGGCAAGTCCTATATACTACACCCCAAAAATAACCTAAGTAGAACTCCCCCCACCACATCTGATGCCTACATCCTAACCTGAATCTTCCTTTCCTCTTCAGATAACTGCACCATCCTCCTAACACCTAAAGAATCCTCACACTCAATCTCACCTCTAGCCATCCTTCATCTGTTCAAAACTCCAAATGTTTCCATTGCAGTCACCAAAATATTTACACTCCCATGCAAGTCACACCTTGTCTACCACCCCATTTCCTACCATAATAATGGGTTGTCAACCAAACATCTAGCCCACACAGGTACTGGTTTGTGCCAATTCCCTTCCTGCCTGCTCAGGAAGGAGCACACAGCCTGGTATAGAGCTTTAGTCTGTTGAGGCTGCTATAACAAAATACCACAGACTGGGTGCCTTATAAGCAGCAGAACGCTATTTCTCACAGTTCTGGAGGCTGCAAGTCCAAGATCTAGATGCCTTCTTCCAGGTCACATATTTCTTGCTGTATACTCACATGGTGCAGAAGGTGAGGGAGCTCTCTGGGATCTTCTGTAAGGACACTAATCTCATTCATGAAGGCTTCACCCTCATGACCTAATCACATCTCAAAGGCCCCCACCTCCTAATACTATCACACTGGGTATTAGAATTTTAACATGCATTTGGGGAAACACATTTAGACCATGGCATATAGCAAGTGAGATTTGTGGGAAAGTCTGCTGGGGCTTTGAGAAATGTTTTCCTCAGGAGAGGTGTCCCAAGAAGATAAGTCCTCCCTTTTACCTCTGCATATTGTCATACCTGGATTTGACCCCAGGTTGCTGTAACATTCATCTTGCTTCTGTCTCAGAATGAAGCAATCACCAAGGACAGCAACACGGGAAGAAAGATAGAAAGGTTCTGGATCCCTGATGATGTTGACTCTCAATCCCATGGCTTCAGAGCCCACCTATTTCTAGATTCCTAAAATAGTAAATCATAAGTTTCCTTATGGTTTATGCTGCTTGTTCTTACTTGGAGTGCTCTGTCCCTGCATACTCACCTACACTGGGATTTATTCAAGTATCACCTAGTCAATGGGACCTCCCTGACCTCCTCATTAAAGTAGCACCCTCTTCCATACCCCAGACTCTTTCTGTTTCATTGCCCTGTTTTCTTTCTTCACAGCATTTGTCATTACATTATATTATCTATTTGTCTACATGTTTATTTTCTGCTCCTCTGCCAGAATGTAAGCTCCATGAGGGTAGGAACATGGTCTTGTTCATTGTGCACCATGCAGATTAGAGCCCGGTTTAGTAACTGTAATTTTGTAAATGTGTTTGGAATAAATAAAATGTGGCATGAGAACATGGCAGATTAAAGAACCACAGGTATTTCTGTGTGCAATGTTGAGGGGGGTGACAAAGGTATAAAAGAGAGAACAGGATGGAATTAAAGATAGATGTGAGGTAGCTAAGAGCTTTGTGTTTTATCCTAAAATTAAGGAAAAGCTATTTATTTTAAGAAGGAGCATAATAGGCTCCTGGCACGGACATCAGCACAGGTGATAGCTGCAGCTTCCCTTGTGTCCATGTTGGCCACCTGGCTGCTCCACCCACGAAGAGCTGCCACCTCTGTCATCACCCCTTCCACATCTCACTAGTTCAAAACGAAGCTGTTTTCATTTCTGGAAGGAAACTTGGCCAGCAGATCAAACAGGAAGTGCAGTAGGAGGTGTAAGAATGGGTGGCATGGGGCAATAAGTGGTCACACCTGGGTGTGGTTCTGGTTGCTGAGAATCCTGCAAGTCATTCCTATATCCTCAACAAAATCTGGCCAGTTGCAGAGGTGGGAATCAACAGTGAGACAACTGTGGAACCAGCTTCAATTTCAAAGGAAGAACTGTTGAATTTAATCAATAAACTAAGTAATGATGATATTACAAATTTGTGATCACCAAGAGAGCTTGGTATTGGCACAAAAACAGACACATAGATCAATGGAACAGAATAGAGAACCCAGAAATGGACCTTCAATTCTATGGTCAACTAATCTTTGACAAATCAGGAAAAAATATCCAGTGGAAAAAAGACAGTCTCTTCAATAAATGGTGCTGGGAAAATTGGACAGCTACATACAGAAGAAAGAAATACACAACTCAAAATGGATGAAAGACCTCCATGTGAGACAGGAATCCATCAAAATCCTAGAGGACAACACAGGCAGAAACTTCTCTGACCTTGGCCACAGCAGCTTCTTTCTAGACACATCTCCAAAGGCAAGGGAAACAAAGGCAAATATGAACTACTCAGACTTCATCAAGATAAAAAGCTTCTGCAAAGGAAACAGTCAACAAAACTAAGAGGCAATCCACAAAATGGGAGAAGATGTGTGCAAATGACACTACAGATAAAGGGCTGGTATCCAAGATCCATAAAGAACTTCTCTAAATCAACATCCCCCCCAAAAAAAATAATCTAGTCAAGAAATGGGCAGCAGACATGAACAGACACTTCTCAAAAGAAGACATACAGATGGCTGACAGACATGTGAAAAAATGCTCAACATCACTAGCCATCAGGGAAATACAAATCAAAACCACATTGAGATACCACCTTACACCAGTAGAATGGCAAAAATTGACAAGACAGGAAACAACAAATGTTGGTGAGGATGTGGAGAAAGGGGAATCCTCTTATACTGTTGATGGAAATGCAAGTTGGTACAGCCAGCTTGGAAAACAGTGTGGAGGTTCCCAAAAAGTTAAAAATAGAGCTACCCTATGACCCAGCAACTACACTGCTGGGTGTTTACCACAAAGATACAGATGTAGTGAAAAGAAGGGGCACATGCACCCCAATGTTCATAGCAACAATGTCCACAATAGCCAAACTGTGGAAGGAGCCGAGATGCCCTTCAACAGATGAATGGATAAAGAAGATGTGGTTCATATATACAACGGAATATTACTCAGCTGTCAGAAAGGATGAATACCCACGATTTGCGTCAACATGGATGAAACAGGAGGAGATTATGCTAAGTGAAATAAGTCAAGAAGAGAAAGACAATCATCATATGGTTTCACTTATTTGTGGAACATAAAGAATAACACAGAGGACCATAGCTGGAGGGAGGGAAAATTGAAGGGGAAGAAATCAGAGAGGGAGACAAACCATGAGAGACTATGGACTCTGGGAAATAAACTGAGGGTTTCAGAAGGGAGGGGGTAGGGGGAGGGGGTAGCCAGGTGATGGGTATTAAGGAGGGCACATGTTATGATGAGCACTGGGTGTTAAACACAGCCAATGAATCATTGGACATGACATCAAAAACTAATGATGTATTATATGTTGGCTAACTGAACATAATAAAAAAAATAATGATGATGATAAATAATGTAGATGGCCTTCTTGTTCAGCTGCCTCTTCCAGAGCACATAAATGAGAGAAAGATCTGCAACTGTGTTTCTCCAAACAAAGATGTTGATGCTTTATGTAATTAATGTAGAGTGACTGTGTTACCAGCAGTCTCACGGGATGTCTGGGAAACAATTAAGTGAACTGGCATTCCAACCCCAGGGAAAAATGTGGTTGTGGTTGTGAGGTCGAAAGATGTTGGAATGCCCATTGCAGTGCTACTACACACAGATGGGGCACATGAACACCCTGGAGGTGATGCCACTGTTACAGTACACTCCCAAAGAGCAACTGAAGAAACATAGTTATTGCAGACATTGTGGTCTCTGCTACAGGCATTCCCAATCTGATCACAGCAGATGTGATCAAGGAGGGAGCTGCACTCATCAGTGCGAAAATAAAGAGTTCAAGGTCCCATCATGGCTAAAGCCAAGTTGGTTGGAGATGTGGATTTTGAAAGAATCAGAGAGAAAGCTGGTTACATCACTCCAGTCCGTGGGGGTGTTGGTCCCATGACAGTGGTGATGTTAATGAAGAATACCACTATTGCTGCAAAAAAGGTGCTGAGGCTTGAAGAGCAGAAAGTATTGAAGCCTAAGGAGTGTGGAGTAGCAACTAATTAACTGCTGTGTCTTCTGTCATGAACAACACTCCAAGCCAGTTCAAGAGGCAAAGCAGGCCAAAAGAAATGCAATATTTTTTTATTTATTTTACTGAAATGGTTTAAAATGATGTTTTGTTGTATTTAAAGCTTAAATGGGTGGGTGTTTGTGCACATAACTCTGCAGAACCTCACCAGAGACCATGCCAATATCATGCTGGGTCATGTGATCCAGCCAAGAGAAGCCATTAACCTAGTGATTAACATGGAGGACATTGTCCCATTGAGAAAAAATGCTTAACTTTGTCAAGTCACTTCATTTTTTTAAATAATTTTATTATGTTATGTTAGTCACCATACAGTACACCATTAGTTTTTTTTTTTTTTTTTTTTTTTTTTTTTTTTTTTTTTTTTTTTTTTTAATTCATGAGAGACAGAGCGAGAGAGAAAGGCAGAGGGAGAAGCAGGCTCCCAAGGAGCAGGGAGCCCGATGCGGGACTCGATCCCAGGACCCTGAGATCATGACCTGAGCCGAAGGCAGACGCTTAACCATCTGAGCCACCCAGGCGCCCCCATTAGTTTTTGATGTAGTGTTCCATGATTCATTATTTGTGTATAACACCCAGTGCTCCATGCAATACATGCCCTCCTTAATACCCATCACTCGGCTCACCCATCCCCTACCCCCCTCTAAAACCCTCAGTTTGTTTCCCAGGTCCATAGTCTCTCATGGTTCATCTCCCCCTCTAATTCTTCCACCTTCATTTTTCCCTTCCTTCTCCTAATGTCCTCCATGCTATTCCTTATGTTCCACAAATAAGTGAAACCATATGATAATTGTCTTTCTCTGTTTGACTCATTTCACTTAGCATAATCTCCTCCAGTTCCATCCATGTTGATGCAAATGGTGGGTATTCATCCTTTCTGACAGCTGAGTAATATTGCATTGTATATATGGACCACATCTTCTTTATCCATTCATCTGTTGAAGGGCATCTCGGCTCCTTCCACAGTTTGGCTATTGTGGACATTGCTGCTATGAATATTAGGGTGCATGTGCCCCTTCTTTTCACTACATCTGTATCTTTAGGGTAAATACATAGCAGTGTCATTGCTGGGTCATAAGGTAGCTCTATTTTTAACTTTTTGGGAACCTCCACACTGTTTTCCAAGCTGGCTGTACCAACTTGCATTCCCACCAACAGTGTAAGAGGGTTCCCCTTTCTCCACAACCTCTCCAACATTTGTTGTTTCCTGTCTTGTCAATTTTTGCCATTCTAACTGGTGTAAGGTGGTATTTCAATGTGGTTTTGATTTGTATTTCCCTGATGGCTAGTGATGTTGAGCATTTTTTCACGTGTCTGTTAGCCATCTGTATGTCTTATTTTGAGAAGTGTCCGTTTGTGTTTTCTGCCCATTTCTTGACTGGATTATTTTTTTGGGGGGGGGGTGTTGAGTTAGAGTTCTTTATGGATCTTGGATACCAGCCCTTTATCTGTAGTGTCATTTGCAAATATCTTCTCCCATTCCGTGTGTTGCCTCTTAGTTTTGTTGACTGTTTCCTTTGTTGTGCAGAGCTTTTTCACTTTTGTTTCCCTTGCCTTTGGGAACATGTCAAGTCACTTCAGTTAAAATTTGCATTTTCTAGGGTTGCATTTCCCAAGTGCTATTCCAGTAAGAGTTGGTACTCACTTCAGTTTCTAAACCTTTTGCATTCATCTGGTCAAACCAAAGGAAAAATGTTGCTAGAGAAATGGTAATTGAGTAGAAAAAAATTACTCTAATTTACATACATATTGTATGTGAAAACTAACTGTTAATGGTGTCCTGGGCTGTTGTTTTATGTCTTAGTTATTGGGAAAATATTTAGGATATTTCCACTTGCTGTTAGTCCTTGTTCCATGTGTGTTACATTTGTGAGGTTTCCCCATTTTTTCCTAGCATTGAAAGGCTTGTTTTATTTTATAGATTATTTGTCGTGTATTGTCATATTTGGCTTTTCCTTTACCCTTAAACTTCATTGTTACATCCTTGCACTGTTAGGGATGTCTGCATGGTTTCCTTGGTATATATTGAAACCTTTTTTTGAAAAACAAAATTTGAGTTTGATAATCATTAGGGAAGCTTGTATAACAATGTAACTTACTTTTCCACCAAAGACTTGTCAGCAGTTGCCTGCTTTTCTTTGATGTACCTGTTGGCTTTCCCCAGTGGGTTTTTGAGAACTTGAGTTAATGTTTAATTTAATCAGACTTTCCAATTAAAAGGTTTTTTGTGTTTGTTTCACATTTTTTTAAATAAAACACTTCTGACTGGTGTGGGGAAAAAAGGAGCACAATACAACACTTACAATGTATTCAAGATAAACAAGAGGTGATGGGCATTAAGGAGGGCACTTGATGTAATGAGCACTGGGTGTTATATGCAACTGATGAATCATTAAACTCTACCTCTGAAACTAAGAGAAAGAGAAACAAGCCTGGAGGCAGAGAGATTGTTTAGAAAACTATTTCACTAGCCAAGCCCTAGAAATGTGGTCCAAACCAAGGCAATGACTTTAAGATTAGACAACACAGAATAGGTTTGGTTCATGAGACATTAGTAACAAAGACTTTGCAGGGCTTCATCTCCTACTGAGTATAAAATACAAAGTGAGAGCTTCCTGTTTTCTGAGTGGACAGAAGGTGTTGCCAATCATGAAGATGGGGACTAGAGGAGGGAGGACTGATCTGGGTTTGGAAAAAATGAGTCTGATTCTGAATATGTTGAATTTGAGATGTTTATGACACCACATTGAGATGGCCAGTTGCAGCTGGAGGTATAGGTTTGGAGCTCAAAAGCATAGTTTGGGCTGGAAATATGGCATGTAGATTGGATTTAAAACACAAGAGTGAATGGGATCATGTGGGAAGACTATGAAGAACACAGAAAGTAGGAAAAGAAGTGGAAGACAAATCCTAAAGAAAACTAACATCTAAGGAATAGGAAGAGAGTAACAGCAAAGAGACAGAAAACATAGCAGAGAAGTAGAAAGCCAGTATGTAGTTTCATGGAAGTTAAGAATGTTTCAAAAAAGAGAGTGGCAGACAATGATACTGCTTTAAAGTCAAGTGACAGAGAACTAACAAGTTCCCATTTGATTAAGGAGCCAGGAAGTTGTTGGCAATCTTAGCAAAACAGTTTCAGGGGATAGTGAGAACAAAATCCAGATCACAAGGGGTTGAGAAGATGAGGAAGGGAAGCAATTTCCTTTCTGTAATTCAGTAGGAACCAGCATTCTTTTTTTTTCTTAGTTTCTGAGATAGAATTTAGTGATTCATCAGTTGCATATAACACCCAGTGATCATTACTTTAACTCCCCTCCTTAAAGCCCATCACCCAATTATCCCATCCCACCACACACCTCCTCCAGCGACCCTCAGTTTGATTCCTAGAGTTCAGCATCTCTTATGGTTTGCCTCCCTCTCTATTTTCATCTTATTTTAGTTTTCCTTCCCTTCCCATATGGTCCTCTTTTTTGTTTCTTAAATTCCACATATGAGTGAAATCATATGGTATTTGTCTTTCTCTGACTTATTTCACTTAGCATAATACCCTCTAGGTCTATCCATGTCATTGCAAATGGCAAGATTTCATTCTTTTTTATGACTGAATAATATTCCATTCCATATATATATATATATATATATATATATATATATATATATATATACACTATATCTTCTTTATTCATTCTTCTGTTGATGGATGTGGGCTCTTTCCATCTGTTGGCCATTGTGGACATTGCTGTTTTATGCAGTGGGGTGTATGTGCCCCTTTGAATCACTATGTTTGTATCATTTGAATAAATACCTCGTAGTGCAATTAATGGGTCATAGTATAGTTCTATTCTAACTTTTTGAGGAACCTCCATACTGTTTTGCAGAGTGGTTGCACAAGCTTGCATTCCCATCAATAGTGTAAGAGGGTTCCCCTTTCTCCACATCCTCACCAACATCTGTTGTTTCCTGAGTTGTTCGTTTTAGCCAATCTGATCAGTGTGAGGTGGTATCTCATTGTGCTTTTGATTTGTATTTCCCTGGTGCCAAGTGATGTTGAGTATCTTTTCATGTGTCTGTTGGCCATGTGTAGGTGTTCTTTGGAGAAATGTCTGTTCATGTCTTCTGCCCATTTCTTGACTGGATTTTTGTGGGTTTTTTTGAGTACTGATGTTGATAAGTTCTTTACAGATTTTGGATACTAGCCATTTATCTGATATGGCATTTGAAAATATCTTCTTCCACTCTATATATTGCCTTTTAGTTTTGTTGACGGTTTCCTTTGCAAAAGCTTTTTATCATGATGAGATCAAAATCATTCATTTTTGCTTTTGTTTCTCTTGACTTGGGAGACATGTCTAGCAAGAAGTTGCTGTGGCCAAGGTCAAAGAGGCTGCTGCCTGTGTTCTCCTCTAGGATTTTGATGGATTCCGGTCTCACATTTAGATCTTTCATCGATTTTGAGTTTATTTTGTGTATGGTGTAAGAAAATGGTCCAGTTTCATTCTTCTGCATGTGGCTGTCCAATTTTCTAAACATATTTGTTGAGGAGACTGTCTTTTTTCCATCAGTTATTCTTTCCTGCTTTGTTGAAAAGTAGTTGATCAAAGAGTTGAGGGTCCATTTCTGGAATCTCTATTCTGTTCAATTGATCTATGTGTCTGTTTCTGTGCCAGTACTATACTGTCTTGATGATGACAGCTTTGTAATAGAGCTTGAAGTCTGGAATTGTGATGTCTCCAGCTTTGCTTTGCTTTTTCAACATTCTTTTGGCTATTCAGGGTCTTTTCTGATTCCATACAAATTTTAGGATTGTTTGTTCCAGCTGTATGAAAAATGTTGATGGTATTTTGATAGTAATTGCATTGAATATGTAGGTTGCTTTGGGTAGCATAGACATTTTAACAATACTTGTTCTTCCAATACGTGAGCATGAAATGTTTTTTCACTTCTTTGTGTCATTCTCAATTTCTTTCATAAGGGTTCTATAGTTTTCAGAGTACAGGTCCTTTACCTATTTGGTTAGGTTTATTCCTAGGTATTTTATGGGTTTTGGTGCAATTGTAAATGGAGTCAATTCCTTGATTTCTCTTTCTTCTGCTTCATTGTTAGTGTATAGAAATGCAACTGACTTCTGTGCATTGATTTTATATCCTGCAACTTTGTTGAATTCCTGTATCAGTTCTAGCAATTTGGGGGTGGAGTCTTTGGGTTTTCCACATAGAGTATCATGTCAGCTGTGAAGAGTAAGAGTTTGACCTCTTCTTTGCTAATTTGGATGCCTTTTATTTCTTTTTGTTGTCTGATTGCTGAGGCTAGGACTTCCAGCACAATGTTGGACAAAAGCAGTGGGAGCAGACATCCCTATCATGTTCCTGACCTTAGGGGAAAAGCTCTCAGTTTTTCCCCATTGAAGATATTTGGTGTGGGTTTTTCGTATATGGCTTTTATGATATTGAGATATGAGGAACAGCATTTTAACCCCAGTCCTTACATCTTTCAGGCTCACTTCCCACCAGGAGTAACAGGAATATATTTGCTGAGAAATCATTCACACCATTACATTAGGCACAAATCTTAACTGTACATTTTTTACTTTAAATTATACTTATTTGTACCCTATGGCACCAATCGTCAAATGGTGAAATATGTCCAGCATCCCAGAAGACAACCCCAGGCCCTTTCCAGTCAACAGCCCCTCTGTCACCCCACCACTGACAAATGTTGTTGGGATTTGTTTCACAAGTTACTTTTGCTTGTGTTTTAATTAACTTAATAAATGAAAACTTACTGAATATTATACCTGTGTAATTAATTCATTTCGCTGTGCCAATAAGTACTACTTAAGTATTATAATAATAACAACAACAAAGCCATCAAAAAGACAACTTAATATTGCCACACCTAAGCAATCACCTTCACTATATAGACGGCAGTGAAATCACTCCCTTTGGAGAAGGCACAACTTCTTTAAAACTGTCATGAAATAAACATGCAAACAGTAGAAAGATGTATGCGGTATGATGTGTAAGTGCCCCTTTGTTCCTTTCCCAAATCCCATATCCTTCTGCCTTCCCCATAGGTGACTGCTGTGCACACTTTGCCACGTCCTTCCAGAACTTTTCCTATACACTTACATATGTTTCATTCAACAAATAGTTTTTGAGTGCCTACTATCTGTGAGATCCTTTGTATTACAGATTTTTTCGTACTGTTTTTAAGAATTTCACTGAATATATATTGGAGAATTTTCTGTCTGTATCTACATATCTAACTTATGTTTGCAATGCCTTACCATATTTCATAAGATAATATATGTGCCAAAAATTGTTTACTAGTCCCCTGATAATGAACATTCAGGTTGATTCAAATTTTCACTGTGTAACAATGCAGGGTATATTTAATTTTTATTTATCTTGTGTCCATATTCCAAAAATGGAATTCCTGGTCAAAATGTGCATTTTTAATTTTTCTAGATCTTGCCAGCTTGTGATGGCTATTGCAAAAATACCATCAAAATGGCTGCAATAATATGCACCACAGGATATGAATGCATGTTTCCTTCTGTCCCTCACCAACTCCAGATATGATCTCTATCTTCTTAACTTTTGCCAATCTAAACAGTAAAATATGGCATCTTGCTGTTGTTTTAATGTTCCCCTGATTATTAGGGAGGTTGAACATCTTTGCAGTACTTATGGGTCATTGTTGTTTTTCCGGAAGTTAACCTCTCCTTCTGTCATTTGCCTTTTTCTTATTGATTTGTGTGAACTCTTTATTATCACTATAACTCGTTCTGTTGTATGTGCAGCAAATATTTTCTTCTGATCTTTGGCTCTTGTTTTAACTTTGTTTATCATGTCTTTTACTAATCAGAAGTGTTTTGTGTTTTGTTTTTGTTGATCAGATCTGTCAATCAATTCCTTGATGGTGTTCAGAATTTGTGTAACTTAGTAAACTCTTAGTTGACCCCAAGGTTATGAAAAGATCCCTCTATAGGTTTTCTTTTAGCATCTTTTAAATTTAGGCTTTCCATTTTAGAAATATACTTCATCTAGAATTTACTTTTGTATTTGGTGAAAGTCAGGACTCTAATTTTTTCCCCATCAGGTAGGCAGTTGTCTCAAAGGCCCTTATTGGATGGTCCATTCTTTCCCTATTACTCATTGCATACGCTCTTCTTCAATCCCATATATCCCCAGGAACTGATTTCCCTATGTTCAATTACAGGTGCTCAGCCACATCATTTTGAAAAAATTTTGGTGAATACAAAATTTTTCAAAATATAAGTATATTTCCAAGTCTTACTAGAAGTTCACGAATGGTTTCCAGGCTCTATCAACTTCCCTGCAACCTCAAACCCCTTTCTCCTCTACTAAAAAAGCCTGGCTGGGGGAGGTGGCTTAATTGCCACATTAACCAGACCAGGATGCCTCAGAGGCTGCTGTCCTCCACAGTGGAGGGGCTCAGGGACCTATGGCACAATGACAGCCGAAAGGAAAGGCCCCATGAAATTACTGCATGTCCATAAATTTTCCTCCGAGGCAGCTTCTTTGTAAAGTCCTTTTGTTCTTTCACTGATGTTTGTGTGTTATCAGGGCTTAATGTAAGAAAAAGTGTATTTCAAGACAAAAAGCCTTTCTTCTCAATAATAGTCAAGAGAGTTGGGAGAGATTAGTCAAATCATAGTATTCTAGAGATGGCATGGCTTTCATCATTTTTTCAAAAGTAAAGAATATATTTTATTACCGTGAACTGATTTGGGTAGATCAAACCAAAGTGCTGTGGTTCATTTCTGTTTTGTAATTGTCCTTAATGCATGACTGCCACCTGGCCAAGTTTCCTTCTCACAGGGAATAGATCAAATGTTCTTTCAACAAGTATGCAAATAACTTTGTTTCAAATCTCATTGATATAGTTGATATGGATATACTTCTGTTTATTTTTATTGTAATTTTTTAATTCCTCAAATGCATGATCCATGCCATTCTTTTTGTGTGTACATGTAGTTTTTTTAATTATACCATCTTTAAGAGACCTGCTATCAACTAGACAACACACAAGAATTGGAATAAATGATTCAAAATGAGCAGTTGCATTTCAAACCTTTGACATAGCACAAATTGCCAAAATAGGCCACATGCATAAACAGTTTAAACTTCTATTGAACCAAAATGGTTAGAAACATTAAGTTCCAGATTCTAACCTGCCCACCCACTGTCTGTAGAACAGGCACATCTGGATGATCTTGCTAGTATTGATGGTGATCCCTCACTCTCTGTTGTGACCAAGCATGAGACACTGACTGAAATAAGGAGTTAGGCTCTTCCCATGTGGAGCAGAGTTTGTCTTTATGCCAAGGTGGTTTGCATCTTTACATTAACACAGGAACTTTCTCTAATCAGCTGAGTAAAGTAGCTCAGAGCTCAATTGACACCAGAATTCATGGGGAGACAAGCCCCTGTCCAAATCAAAGATTCAAGATAAGCTACAATCTCTAAGAGTATGATTCACTCAATTCAACTTTTTAACAAAGGCAGGGTGCCATAGACTGTAGTAACACAAATGCGCCCTGAAGAATATTTTTTCAAGATCCTCTTTCTAGGCCTATTGCTTTCAAAATTCACAGTACAAAGCTTCACATGGGGTAATTTGTGAAAATGCTGATCCAGGCTTGTCCCAGGTCTGTTAACTCAGGAGCTCAGAGCAGGCTGTAGAGCCTAGCCCAGGACTCTGCAGCCTGTGATCTGTGGACTGGGCTCAGACACACACTGATACCATCATGCTAGATGAAAAGTGCAAGGCCTGAGAGAAAGGCAGACTGGACAGAGGGTGACAGCACAGGGTTGCTGCCACATAGCGTGGCACACCAGCACAGCTCCAAGTGGGAGACTAAGGACCACAAGCAGTACAAATACATTCTAGTAACACATTCCATGGTAGAGATTCCATAGTCCAAAAGGACAGCAGTCATCATTTCCTTCAGGCTGCTTTAAACCAAAAGGATAGTTTCCAACTTCCCGCCTTTGCCTTAAATTTGTTTGTGTAGATTTGTTAGTTACCAGTCAGTTTATTATACACAATGAGATGACAAACATTCTCCAGGCAGTGACAGCAACAGTGTATCAAATCCCCATTATGCTTCAAATCTCTCTGACTTGTACCACCAGCCAAAGAAAGCCCTCTGTTTGTAAGGGTTACTCCAAGTATACTGGACCCACCCAGATTATCCAGTTAATCTCCTTAACTTAAGGTCAACTGTGCCCTGTAACATAAGGCAATCAAGGGAGTGAAAGCTCATCACATTCACAGGGGTGGGACAATTTGGGGGTGCGGGATGGGGCATTTCAGAAATTTTGCTCACCACAGCTATAAACACTGCCTGTTTGCTGGTATTCTAGGTGGCCTTGTTGTGTGTCATTAAGTTCCCAAATTGGCAGTTTCCTTTCCTGAGAATTTGAGATAATTACCCTTTTTCAGGACTCAGTAGACCATGAGAATGATTGCAAATTCAAGCCAAATATTTGTTTGCAAATATTTCATTGGTATATCAAATATCCTCAGCAGGTATAATATACTGTGTTGTCCTTAACACATAAAGACAATGCTATTGATCCCCCTGCCTTCCCATTGAAAGGGGTTGTGTTCTCTTTTTTTTAAGATTTTAATTTATTTATTTGACAGAGAGAGAGAAAGAAAGAGAGAGAGCAGCAGAGGGAGAGGGGAGAAGCAGAGTCCCCACTGACCAGGAAGCCCAATGTCAGACTCGATCCCAGGGCCATAGGATCATGACCTGAGCTGAGGGCAGATGCTTAACCAACTGAGCCACCTAGGCACCCTCAAAGGGGTTATGTTTTGAATGTCCTTCCTGGGAGTGATGGTGGCTTAATCTACTCTTTCTCACTTATTTCATCCACCCTGCAACAATGCCCATTGTACCAGTCAAGGTTTGGGGAAAACGAACAAGAGCTTAATAAAGGTAAATAATAAGATTTGACCAGATACATAACAACAGCAGAAGGCCATTACATCTGGGTCTGGAGGGCAAGAGGAAGGAGTGTTTACCAGATCACTGAAGTCTTAGGTAGAGGAACACAGACATCTCCAACCTATAGCCTGGCAAGGAAGAAGCCAGGGGATAAATACTCTGAGCTTTCTTTCCTCCCCTCTCCAATACCCTACTGGTGCCTCCCATCAGTTGAACTGAACCAGAGGCAGAAAAAAAGGAAGCATGGTGGATGTAGTCAATAGAGATCAGCATCCCAGAGCACAGGGCATAGTGAGAAAATTGGAAATATAGTGACTTTGGTATCAAAGAGGAAGAATGTATTAGTCATAACAAAGTTTTGCTGCAGCAACAAATGACCCACAATCCCAGTGACTTTCAAGGACGGTCACAGGTCCAGCTGCTACTCTGCTCCATGTCATCCTCCCTCCAGAATGGAGGCCAATGGAGCACCACCAGCTGATGTATGTCCAATCTTATAGAAAGAATAAAGGAAGCAATCCCAGTGCCAGGTACAAAAGACTCTGTCTAGAAATGGCACACATTAATTCTGTCCCCATTCCAATGGCTAAAAAACATCACATGGCCACTCTTGTCTTATTAAATATATGGTGATGCATAACTTCCCATTGTGAGGGGCATTATAGGGAAGAAAAACTGGAATATCTAACAAACAGAAACACAATGTAACATAAAAGGGATGAGTTGATATGGGTAAGCAAATAGCAGTCTACTACAGTCTACCTCTGGCTATCCAATATCCACACCTACCCTTCCAATACAGAGAATCCCTCAATCCTTCCCCATGGGAGATCAACCCTGAGGACTCACCCTGTTACTTCATCCACCTTGAAGTCTAGGAACTCTGGGTGATACCCTCATCATCAGGTCCAAATGTGGCTTCTCAAGAGCCAGCGACCTATGAACATATGACCTAAAAAGCTATCTTCCCCATTAACACACCCAATGTGCATAATTGCAATAAAAACGCATTTCCATTGGGAAAGAAGGAGAATAGGAATTACACAGCAACAAGCAACCATGAGTCTATAGTAATTATCAAACCCTAGGCAAAATTTTGTGTATATATGTGCATTTTTCTGAGGAAGCGGTCCATAACTGATAAAAATCTCAAAAAAATCCGAATTTGAAAAAAGTTAGGAACCACTGAAATAAAAAGAAAATTATATTATTGAGAACTAAAATTTTTCTGCTGTAGTAGAATTTTCTTGGAACAAAAGCGCAGTTAGAACTCATTTCTAGATTATAGAAGTTGAATATAAAAGGGAGATAACCCCTAACTTCACTGAAGTAAAATGAAAACCATTCTACACTCAGTAGAGAAGAGCTATCATGCAAATATAACTCTTTAATTTCTCAGCACCTGGATTATTTTGCACGTATAATTTTGTTTCCACAAGTGGTTTAGGAATTAGGTATACTTTCTCTCAGGAGCTGGACAATTGAAGTGAAATGGGATAGATAAGCAGGACATAATCACTTCATCTCAATTTAGATTTACCCCAGTTAGCTTGCAGAGCAAAGTGCTCATAATCAATTACTTCCAATAAGAAAGAAATTATTTCACAGAAGAACAGAAAAATAATTCACTATGGTAAATTCATTTTAATGAGATCCCTGAAATCAGCTCTCATCTTACATGAATCTCAGTGCATGCCGATGTCAAAGAATACTTATCAGGTGAGTTTCTGATGGAATTCCTTTCACTTTATCCTTTTCCTTTGGGCTTCTTCTTCCAGTGGAATTGGCAAGGTAAATTGACATGGTCTTCCATTTTTCTCAAAAAATACACAAATACACAAAATAGACAAAATTTTGCCAGTCCCCCGATTCTTAAAAAAAAAAAAAAGACAAAGATGCCATTTAGGGAAACTGACAGGAAGAGTATGTCACTGAGAAACTACAGTGAGAGTTACAGAGAGATCTTCTAAGTCCACCATCTAAACTAATCTATATATTAGTCTCTGGAAAACTGTGACAAAACTATCTTTTTAAAGACAACTAATAATTATATGTGACTGAATTCTAAACTCTAGAGCAGAGATGACCAATACAAAACACCTACGCCACCAATACAATTACTACCAGTCAATCAGATACACTTACAATCTCTGGATATCTCTGCCCAGGAAAATTCAAAGCTATGCTTTCTTTTTTTATTATTATTATCAGTTGTGTGCTACTTTCTCTTAAAAGAAGTAGTGATGATGATGATGATGATAAGAAAAATAATCCTGGGGGTTCAAAGGTCAAGATTCTCCCAAAATAGAGTGGGCCACTTTATGGAACAATAATGAGAAATTCTTATAGTAAAAATATCAACAAATGTACTTATACAAGTTGGAGATAAGGGATCTGCAGTTGAGATGATGTAGAATAAATTCTAGTTGGAAATGACAATTGTCATCCACCAGAAAATTCATAGCAGAAAGAAGAAAGAAATGAGTTGGTTGGTTGGTTTCTCCCTATAAGCAAGTCCTTAAAGAATGATGAAGCCTCCATAGAGACCTTCCTGCTTGGGAGAAATCTTGTAAATGTTATAAGAATTAATTAAATAATTCCTCAAATTTCTATAGATACCTTAGAATCCAAGAAGATGCCCCATCTATTTGATGCTATGGTAGATCTCAACAAAAAAAAATCTACAGTGCTGTTTTTTCTTACTTCTGGGAAATAAAAATAATTCTGAGAAAAATATTCAGATATTTATTCTTTTTTTTAATGTTTCCTTATTTTTTTTTATTTTTTTTATTCATTTGAGACACAGAGATACAGAGAGAGAGAGAGCATGAGCAGGGAGAGAGGCAGAGGGAGAGGGCGAAGCAGGCTCCCCGCTGAGCCAGGAGCCCAATGTGGGGCTCGATCCCAGGACCCTGGGATCATGACCTGAGCCGAAGGCAGACGCTTAACCATCTGAGCCACCCAGGCGCCCCCAGATATTTATTCTAAGAATGCTAGCTACACGATCAAATATCTAATTATTTTCTGAGGTAATTCAAGTATGGCCATAGTTGTTACAAGATACAGAACCATATCTTTATAAAAGAAGTAAGCTGGACAGATGATATAAATATCTGCCATCTAAGCTAAGTGTTCATTTGTTTCTGAGCACAACTGAAAATGGTACAAACATTTGCAATTTTGATTTTTTGCAGGTTTATGTGGTGAAATCTTAGAAATTTTTATAATCAAAACTGATTCAACAGGAAATAAAAACCTGATAGTACTGTTAGCATTAAAGAAATTAAAATAGTAGTTTACAATCTTCTCATAATAAAAACACCAGCCATACAAAATTTTATCATCAAGCTCTAGCACATATTGAAGAAATAAATAATTCAAATGTTATACAAACTATTTTAGATAAAAGATGATATGGGTTTATAACCATAATGTAGGTTTGATCTATTATTAGAAAAATAATTAATGTTATTTACTACATTGACCAATAAAAACAAATAACATATGACCATCTGTATAAATGCAGGGAAAACTTTGTATGAAACCATATCCATTCATGATTTTAAAACAAAATAAAATTCTTAACATGCTGGAAACTTCCTTAATCCAAAAATCAAAAAAAAGTCTCTTCAAAAAACCTACACCATATGAGACACTTAATTGATGCTTAACTGAATATCAGAAAGATCTGCCTGCTTTCTGCCACACTATACTAGAAATCTTAAACACCACAGCAAAGCTAGAAAAAGAAAAGGTAAAAGTAGAAAGAAAGGAACAAAAAGTATTTTCCACATGTACAAATGATAGAGTTGTATACATAAAAAATTACAAAGAATCTACACATAAATAATTATAATTAATGGTAGAAGTCAACAAGACTTTTGGGCACAAATTCAATTTTTAAAAATCCATTTTGAAAACTTTCTCTTTCAAAAAGAGTAGACATACTTATTCTTATTCTTCTCATTAAGTACAGCTAAAAACCCTGGATGTCATATATAAATCAAACAAAAGGAGACTCTGAAAGGTGTAGAGAAGAATGCAAACCAAGTAGGAAAACCTGGACCCAATAAACAACATGATGCTGAGTTCCTCGGGTTTTCTTTGCTTCATATATCCCAGACTGGTGCTAGAGAAGCTAGCAACATGGAAATTCCAATGGGCACAGACACACAAAAAGCACCAAGAAAAGCCTGCTCTCTTTAGCCTATGGACCAGGAATTGGGCAGCCTAATAAGACAAAAACTTTTAGATGATAACCACTCTATTCCAGCTCCCATTTCTACCTCTGACAGCAAAGACTGAGTGCAGAGCATAGACTTGGTGAGTCTGAACCTTCACTAAGCTGTGATGAGGCATCCCAACGCCCATGATGAGGTGCAGTCAGAGAAGACCAAGAAGGGATGAAAAACAGATGAAAACATAGTAAGTCTCAGCAAAGAAAAAGAAGGTATAAAGAAGAACCAAATGGATATTTTACAGCTAAGATACAATAAATAAAAATTTAAAACCCAATGAATGTATACCAACTACTGGTGAGAATGTGGAGTAACAGGAACTCTCATTCATTGCTGCTAGGAATGCAAATTTTGGAAGAAATTTTGACAGTTTTTTATAAAGCTAGACATAGTCTTATCATATAATCCAACAGTGACACTTCTAGGCATTTATCCAGTAGATTTTAAAACATGTCCATATGAAATTCTTCATGTAAATATTTATAACAAATTTATTCACAAAACTGTGAATAATCAAGCAACCAAGATGTCCTTCAATAGGTAAATGAAAAAATAAACTATGATAGACTCATACAATAAAATACTATTATTTTCTATAAAAAAGAATGAATCATGAAGCAATGCAAAGATATGAATGAATCTTAAATGCATATTGCTACATGAAAAAACCCAGTCTAAGAAGACTACATACTTTATGATTCCACTTATATAATATTCTGGAAAAGGCAAAACTATACAGATGGGAAAGACATTAGCATTTCTCAGGATAAGGGGAGCACAGGTGATTTTTTGAAGCAATGAAATTATTCTGTATGATACTGTAATAGTGAATCCATACAACTTTACAGCAAAAAGAATAAACCTTAATGTATGTGAATTTATTTTATATACTAGAAAATTTTAGTATATAAGAGGAATTTCAAGATGGAAAACAAACTATGACAAAAGAATTCAACTGTATTACCAATATATGAAATAACCTTATTGAGAAGGGGTAAGAGTGGGAAGGGTGATGACCTAAATTATTTTGCATATTAGCAGTCTGTAAAGCTAAAGATAAAAGGAACTGCATATAAGCACCATACTCTAGTTGATAAAATTGTTTCCCATTAGGGGTATAGATTAAGAATTTTGAAGCCACAATTTATGTATACTATAATTTAACAATATATAAATCTATGGCATATGAAAAGGGGCAGGTTTTGCACCACTGAAGTGGGAGATTACAGAAAAGTAAGGGTAGGAGTCTAGAATAACCCATGTGGTAATGGATTAAAGTTTGAGACATCAGTATGAGCCCATCTTAGTTTAATATAGATGAATATGATTATACAGAGAAATGTTTATAGATTTGTGTGTATACAGGTTAATATACACACATGTATTTCTTTGCTCTGTCAGTTTAGAGGGACTAGTAGCATTGAACACAGCTAGCACCCAGATCTTAGTTCCTTAATACCCTTCTCTGATAAAAGGAATCAGGTTCTACAGTGACATGGCTGATCCTAGGACTGTGATAGGAAATATATGGGATAAGGCAGGAGAATTGTGTAGTGCCAGAAAGTAAGGAAGTGCTAAAAAGACAACAACAATAATAATACACACACTGTTGGGAGTATGTCAAAGGGACAAGGAACCAATTGAAAGGGTCCCTAATGGCCAAAGTTGGAATAATTTGAGCAAAAAATAAATAACATAGTATTGGATTAGAACACAGTGTATAAAATAAACATTCATGAACCCATACTAATATAGGTAAATGAATAGATGATTGATATGATGGATGAGGATAAATAGATGATAGATGATGATAACAGATGATAGATAGATAATAGATAGACAATAGGAAGGAAGGAGAGAGAAGGAAGGAAGGAAGGAAGGAAGGAAGGAAGGAAGGAAGGAAGGAAGAAAGAAAGAAAGAAGAAAAGAAAGAAACAAAGAAACAGAAACAAAGAAGAAAGAAAGAAAAAGAAAGAAAGAAAGAAAGAAAGAAAGAAAGAAAGAAAGAAAGAAAGAGGCAAATCTCTCATGGAGAAGAATTTCCAATGATTTATGTAAATACTCTGTGTTCAAGGAGACATAGCATAAATCCCCCTTCCTTAAGTACTGGCTGCAATAGTGACTTTATTCCAAAGAGCACAGGATGAATTAGGGGGGAAAGAGGAACTTTACAGTAGAGATGGCAAATGTCACCTCAGCCAAGTGATCAAGAGTAACATCAACAGTCATGTTGACAGTATATTGATAATATGTACTTTAATAGGATGTGATGAGAATGGCATTTTACCTCTGTGACGTTCCTTCCCAAAACCCACAATCCCAGTCTAATCATAAGAAAAACACCAGACAAGACCCAATTAAGGGACAATATACAAAATATCTGGTGAGTATTCCTCAAAACCTCCAAGATCATCAAAAACAAGGAAAGTCTGAGAAAATCTCACAACCAAAGGAACCTGAGGGGACACGGTGACTAAAGGTAATGTGGTATCATGGAATGGGGTTCTGGAACATAAAAAGAACATTAGGTTAAAAACTAAGAAAATGTATAAAGTATGGACTTCAGTTAATGTATCAATATTGGCTCATTGATAGTGACAAGTAGACCATACTGATGCAAAATGTTAATGATAGGGGTATATGGGAACTCTCTACACTATCAGCATAACTCTTCTTAAGTCTAGATCTATTCTAAAGTAGTCTATTTAAAAAGTAAGTTTAAAAATCAATGGATAGGCTTATTAGCAGAATAGAGAAAACAAAGGAAAGATTTGGTAACCCAGAAGATAGAAATCACCCAAACTGAAAAGAGATAAAAATATATTTTTAAAAAATGAACAAAGCCTTAGGACCTGTGGAACTATAACAAAAGATCTAGCATTCATAACATCAGAGTCTCAGAAGGAAAGGCTGCAAAGAAATAATGAAAGAAATTTTTCCAAATTTGGCAAAAGACATAAACCTACAGATATAAAAAGCTGAGCAAACATAGGGTAAAAACAAAGAAATCCATGCCAAGATTTATTATAATTACCAAATTTCATGTTTCTCATCAGAAATCATGGAGGCCACCAGAAAGTGACACATTATCAAATGCCTAAAAAGAAAACAAAAATTTAAGAGCTGCAAACTCAGAATTCCATATCTACGTATGTTTTTCTTCAGAAATGAATAGTATATGAAAAACTTCTCAAATCAAGGAAAACTAAGATCATTTGTTGAAAGCAAATCTACCTGGGGCACCTGGGTGGTTCAGATGGTTGGGCATCTGCCTTCGACTCAGGTCATGATCTCCAGGTCCTGGGATCGAGCCCTGCATCTGGTTCCCTGCTCAGCAAGGAGCCTGCTACCTCCTCTCCTTATGCCTCTACCCCTGCTTGCACTCTCTCTCTCTCCTTCTCTCTCAAATGAATACATAAAATCTTAAGAAAGAAGAAAGAAAGAAAGAAAGAAAGAAAGAAAGAAAGAAAGA
>NC_058406.1:106599335-106604585 GCF_002201575.2 Neomonachus schauinslandi | reverse complement strand
AAAGAAAGAAAGAAAGAAAGAAAGAAAGAAAGAAAGAAAGAAAGAAAAAGAAAGAAAGAAGATCTACCCTTAAAAAAATGGCTGAAAGAAGTTACCCAAACAGAAAATTTATCAAAATAGGAAAATGGAACATCAGGAAGAGAAAAGAGAACATTAAGAGTAAACAAAGGGGGGGAGGGTAAACTTTCCTTCTCTTTTAGAGTTTTCTAAATTATGTTTAGACCTGAAGCAAAAATTATAACATTGGATGATGTGGCTCTCAATGTATGCAAAAGTTAATAGTTAAGATATTGTAAATGAAAGAAGATAAAGAATGTAAAGGGAGGTAAGATTTCTACACTTCACTAATACTGATAAAATAATGACATAAGCAAACTGAGATATATATATATATATATATATATATATATATATGCTTAGAGCAATCACTAAAAAGGTAAAAAAAAATGACACACCAAAAAACACTATAGATTAAAAAAAGAGAGAGAGAAAACAAAAAATAAAATGTCAGACTTAAGTAGTCTAACTACATTAATTAAAAGGCAGAGATTGGCAGAGTGAATTAAAAACATGACCCACTTATACTCTGTCTATAAGAAACTCACTTAAAATATAACAACATAGGTTGAAAGTAAAAGGAACCAAGATAGCCATACAGACATTAATCAAAAGAAAGCAGAAGTAGCTATATTAATAACAGAAAAAGTATACTTCAGACCAAAGAAAATTACCAGAGACAAAGAAGGACATCACCCAATGATAAAAGGGTCAATCTACCATGATGATATACAATTCAAATAATGCACCAAAAAAAGAGCTGCAAAATATATGAAGAAAAAACGACAAAAGCAAAAAAAGAAATGGATAATTCCATAACAATAGCTGGAGATTTCAATATCCTGCTCTCGAATATTGACAGAACAATTAGACAGAAAATCAGCAAGGATATGGAACTCAACAACATATACCAATGTGCACCATATCTTGGGTAATGAAACAAACCTCAACAAATGTAAAATAATTGAAATAATAACTTATTCTCCAACTACAATGAATTCAAACTGGAAATTAATAACATTCTTTGGTCTCAGCCATAGAAAAAAGATGACAAAGGGGACATCATCATTTGGAAAGCCTTGCAATAAGACACACATATTGTGCTGCCACTGTGGCTCTAAGATCTACCACCTTCAGAAGTCAATTTGTGGCAAGAAGAGAAATTATAACTGGAGTGCCAAGGCTAAAAATGAAATACCAACTTCCAGGGAAGATGGTGGGGTAAGAGGACCATAAACACCTCATCCCACAGATATGACTAGATAACATTGGCCTCAGAACAAACAACCCAGGAGGAGGAGCAAAATGGCAGAGGAGTAGGAGACCTAAATTTTGTCTGGTCCCAGGAATTCAGCTAGATAGGGATCAAACCAGTCTGAACACCTACAAATTCAACATGAGATCGAAGAAAAGAATAGCAGCAACTCTCTGAACAGAAAAGTGACCACTTTCTGGAAGGTAGGACATGCAGAAAAGTGAATCCGAGGCAATATTTGGAAAGATAGACGGTGGGGGAAGGGGCCTCCATCAGCCCCTACTGGCAAGTGATAGAGCAGCAGAGCACAAAATCAGAAATTTTAGAAGTCGGCTCTGCTGAGGGACGGTGCTCCAGTGGCTAAGCGGGGGGTGGAACCCTCGCTGAGACAGTGTGGTCTCAGGACGCTTGAGGTCCTGAGACCGGGGGTGCCTGAGTGCAGCAGGGCTCACAGGTATTAGAGTGGGGAAGCCAGCTGCAGAGACAGAGCCGAGGAGTGGGCTCTCAGCTCGGGGTTGCCATAAACTGTGATCCACGGCACAGTTGGGCCACTGCTCCTCCAGCAGGAACCCAACAAGAGACAGATCCAGAGAGACTCCCCTTCTTCCCCCGGGAGGAGTGGCACAGGAGTGCACCACAGGTATCTACTGGGTTTGGAGACTCCAAATGGGGTCGTGTGCCAGAGATAGAAAGTCACAGGCGGGGTGAGCACAGAGTGTGGCTAGAGACCAGGGAGATGGGAGTGATTTACTGCTTTACTCTGGGGGCACACTGAGTAGCAGGGCCCTGAGTTCTCAGCTCCTCTGGGGAGGAGATTGGGAGGCCTCCATTTTCACTCTGGTCCTCCAAAGCTGTACAGAAAGCTTGCAGGGAACAAAAGCTCCAGAGAGCAAACCTGAGCAGATTACTTAGCCCAGTCCCCGGCAAGGGCAGGGCAATTCTGCCTCTGACAAAGATATTTGAGAACCACTACAACAGGTCACTCCCCCAGAAGATCAGCAAGAACAGCCAGCCAAAACCAAGTTTACCGATCAATGAGAACGGCAGAACTCCAACACCAATGGAATACTGCACGTAGAATTCATGGCTTTTTTCCCCATGATTCTTTAGGCTTTCAAAGTTAATTTTTTTAATTTTCTTTTATTCTTTTTCTTTTTTTTTGAATTTTTCTTTTTCCCTTTTTCAACCAACATTTTATCAATCCCTTTTTTAAAAAATCTTTTTTATTTTTCATTTTTAGAGTCATATACTATCCCTTCATAGTAGTTAACTTTATTTTTGGTATATATAAGTTATTCTCTCTTTAAAACTTTGGGATACAGTTTCTTCTAACAGACCAAAATATACCCTAAATCTCTAGTGTATGGCTTTGTTCTAGTCTCCTGCTTGATCACATTCTCTCCCTTTTTTTTTTATTCCTCTTCTTTCTTTTTTTCAACCAAATTCTTATCTTATCAATTCCTTATATAAAATCTTTTATACTCTTCATTTTTAGAGTCATATTCCATCCCTTCTTCATATTTACCCTTGTTTTCATACATATATGTTTTTCTTTCTTTAAAATTTTGGGAGGCACTTTCTTCTAACAGACCAAAATATGCCCAAGATCTAGTGTGTGGCACTGATCTATGAACCAGCCTGATCATATTTGATCATATTCTGTTTTGTTTTGTTTTTTATCTTTTTCTTTTTTTTTTCTTTTTTCTTTCTTTCCCTTTCTTTTCCCCTGGTTTCAGGTCTCTTCTGATTTGTTTAGTGTATATTTTTCTGGGGTTGTTGTTACCCTGTTCACATTTTCTTCTCTCATTCATCTATTCTCCTCTGGACAAAATGACAAGATGGAAAAAAATCACCTCAAAAAAAGAACAAGAGGCAGTACTGACTCCCAGGGACCTAATCAATAAGGACATTAGTAAGATGTCAGAACTAGAGTTCAGAATGATGATTTTAAAGATACTAGCTAGGCTTGAAAAACCATTGAAGTTATTAGAGAAACCTTTTCTAGAGAAATAAAAGAACTAAAATCTAACCAAGTCGAAATCAAAAAGGCTATTAATGAGGTGCAATCAAAAATGGAGGCTCTAACTGCTATGATAAATGAGGCAGAATAGAGAATCAGTAACATAGAAGACCAAATGATGGAAAATAAAGAAGCTGAGAAAAAGAGAGATAAACAACTATGGGATCACGAGGGCAGAATTCGAGACATAAGTGATTATAAGATGAAACAACATTAGAATAATTAAGATCCCCAAAGAAGAAGAAAGAGAGGGGCAGAAGGTATATTGGAGCAAATTATAGCAGAGAACTTCCCTAATTTG
Organism: Neomonachus schauinslandi; assembly: GCF_002201575.2. Lineage (NCBI taxonomy): Eukaryota > Metazoa > Chordata > Mammalia > Carnivora > Phocidae > Neomonachus > Neomonachus schauinslandi. The sequence continues at coordinate 106,600,952 of NC_058406.1, read as the reverse complement.
GGGAAGGAAACAGGCATCAAAATCCAGGAGGTACAGAGAACCCCACCTCAAAATCAATAAAAATAGGTCAATACCCCGACATCTAATAGTAAAATTTACGAGTCTCAGAGACAAAGAGAAAATCCTGAAAGCAGCTTGGGACAAGAGATCTGTAATCTACAATGGTAGAAACATTAGATTGGCAACAGACCTATCCACAGAGACCTGGCAGGCCAGAAAGGACGGGCAGGATATATTCAGAGCACTAACTGAGAAAAATAGGCAGCCAAGGATACCATATCCAGGTAGGCTCTCATTGAAAATGGAAAGGAGAGATAAAAAGCTTCCAGGACAAACAAAAACTAAAGGAATTTGCAAACACGAAACCAGCCCTACAAGAAATATTGAAAAGGGTCCTCTAAGCAAAGAGAGAGCCTAAAAGCAACATAGACCAGAAAGGAACAGAGACAATCTACAGTAACAGTCACCTTATAGGCAATACAATGGCACTAAATTCATATCTTTCAATAGTTACCCTGAATGTAAATGGGCTAAATTCCCCAATCAAAAGAAACAGGGTATCAGATTGGATTAAAAAACAAGACCCATCGATATGCTGTCTGCAAGAGACTCATAGTAGACCCAAAGACACCCCCAGATTGAAAGTGAAGGGGTGGAAAACCATTTCCCATGCTCATGGACACCAAAAGAAAGCTGGGGTGGCAATCCTTATATCAGACAAATTAGATTTTAAACCAAAGACTCTAATAAGAGATGAGGAAGGACACTATATCCCACTTAAAGGGTCTATCCAACAAGAAGATCTAACAATTGTAAATATCTATGCCCCTAACATGGGAGCAGCCAATTATATAAGCCAATTAAGAACAAAAGCAAAGAAACACATCAACAACAATAGAGTAATAGTGGGGGACTTTAACATCCCCCTCACTGAAATGGACAGATCATCTAAGCAAAAGCTCAACAAGGAAATAAAGACTTTAAATGGCACACTGGACCAAATGGACTTCACAGATATATTCAGAACATTCCATCCCAAAGCAACAGAATACACATTCTTTTCTAGTACCCATTGAACATTCTCCAGAATAGATCACATCCTAGGTCACAAATCAGGTCTCAACTGTTACCAAAAGATTGGGATCATTCCCTGCATATTTTCAGATCACAATGCTTTGAAACTAGAACTCAATCACAAGAGGAAAGTTGGAAAGAACTCAAGTACATGGAGGCTAGAGAACATCCTAGTAAATAATGAATGGGTCAACCAGGAAATTAAAGAAGAATTTTAAAAATTCATAGAAACCAATGAAAATGAAAACACAACTGTTCAAAATCTTTGGGATACAGCAAAGGCAGTCCTAAGAGGAAAGTATATAGCAATACAAGCCTTTCTCAAGAAACAAAAAAGGTCTCAAATACACAACCTAACCCTACACCTAAAGGAGCTGGAGAGAGAACAACAAATAAAGCCTAAACCCAGCAGGAGAAGAAAATTATTAAGATCAGAGCAGAAATCAATGAAATAGAAACCAAAAGAACAGTAGAACAGATCAACAAAACCAGGAACTGGTTCTTTGAAAGAATTAACAAGATTGATAAACCCCTGGCCAGACT
>NC_058406.1:106543299-106594335 GCF_002201575.2 Neomonachus schauinslandi | reverse complement strand
GCATGGAGCACTGGGTGTTATGCACAAACAATGAATCATGGAACACTTCATCTAAAACTAATGATGTAATGTATGGGGATTAACATAAGAATAAATAAATAAATAAATTTTAAAAAAATAAAAAAAAAAGAAGAGGATGCAAAGCTTCAGCTCTTGGGGAAAACTGTATATAATATTTATTGCTTGTTTTTTTTTATTCTATAGTCTTTCAGTATTATTTTTCAGGTATTGTATTGCTCTATTTTTTCAATTCTTTTTTAATTTTTATTTTTATATATGTTATACACATTTTTTTATTTTTTGTTTCCTTTCATTTTATTTTATTTTATTTTTGTATATATATGTTTTTCTTTCTTATTTTGGAATCTAGTTTCTTCTAACAAGCAGAAAAGACACACAAGCATATCAGAATGGATTAAAAAAAAATGAGACCCATCCATATGCTGTCTATGGGAGACCCATCTTAGACCCAAAGACACCTCCAGATTGAAAGTGAGGGGATGGGGAACCATTTATCATGCCAATAGACAACAAAAGAAAGCTGCAGTAACATCCTTATAACAGAAAAACTAAATTTTAAACCAAAGACTGCAATAACAGATGAAGGACACTCTCTCATAATAAAAGGGTCTATCCAGCAAGAAGATCTAACAACTGTAAATATTTATGCCCCCAACTTGGGAGCAACCAAATATATAAACCAATTATTAACGAAATTAAAGAAACTCATCAATAATAATACAATAATAGTAGGGGACTTTAACACCCCACTCACAGCAATGGACAGATCATCTAAGCAGAAAATCAACAAGGACACAACAGCTTTGAGTGACACACTGGACCAGATAGACTTAACAGATATATTCAGAGCATTTCATCTTAAAGCAGCAGAATACACATTCTTCTCAAGTGCACCTGGAACATTCTCCAGGATAGATCACATCCTGGGTCACAAATCAGGACTCAACCAGGACAAAAAGATTAAGATTATACCATGCATATTTTCAGACCACAATGCTTTAAAACTTGAAGTAAACCACAGGAAAAAATTTGGAAGGACCATAAATGCATGAAGGTTAAAGAATATCCTACTAAAGAATGAATAGGTACCAGAAAATTAAAGCAGAATTTTTAAAAAATACATGGAAGCAAATGAAAATGAAAACACAACAGTTCAAAATCTTTGGGATGCAACAAAGACAGTCCTAAGAGGGAAGCATATAGCAACACAGGCCTTCCTCAAAAACCAAAGAAAGTCTCAAATACACAATCTAACTTTACACCTAAAGGAGCTGGAAAAAGAAAAGCAAATAAAGCCTAAAGCCAGCAGGAGAAGAGAAATAATAAAGATTAGAGTAGAAATCAATGATATAGAATTTTTTTTAAAACGTAGATGCAGAAAAAGTATTTGACAAAATACAGTGTTCTTTCTTCATAAAAACTCTCTGCCATATACAGATAGAGGGAACATACCTCAATATCATAAAAGTCATATACAAAAAACCCACAGCAAATATCATCAAAAACTGAGAGTTTTTCTCCTAAGGTCAAGAACACAACAGTGATGTCCACTCTCATCATTGTTGTTTAGCATAGTACTGGAAGTCCTCACCTCAGCAATCAGACAACAAAAAGAAATAAAAGGCATCCAAATCAGCAAAGAAGTCAAACTCTCACTCTTCACAGATGATATGATACTCTATGTGGAAAACCCAAAAGACTCCACCCAAAAATTGCTAGAACTGATACAGGAATTCAAAAAAGTCGCAGGATATAAAATCAATGCACAGAATTCAGTTGCATTTCTATACACTATCAATGAAGCAGAAGAAAGAGAAACCAAGGAATTGATCCCATTTAAAATTGCACCAAAAACCGTAAGATACCTAACAATTAACCTAACCAAAGAGGTAAAGGATCTGTACTCTGAAAACTATAGAACACTCATGAAAGAAATTGAGGATGACACAAAGAAATGGAAAAACATTCCATGCTCATGGATTGGAAGAACAAGTATTGTTAAAATGTCTATGCTACCTAGAGCAATCTATACATTCAATGCAATCACTATCAAAACACCATCAGCATTTTTCATAGAACTGGAACAAACAATCCTAAAATTTGTATGGAATCAGAAAAGACCCTGAATAGCCAAAGGAATGTTGAAAAAGAAAAGCAAAGCTGGAGGCATCACAATTCCAGATTACAAGCTCCATTACAAAGCTGTAATCATCAAGACAGTATGGTACTGGCACAAAAACAGACACATAGGTCAATGGAACAGAATAGAGAACCCAGAAATGGACCCTCAACTCTATGGTCAACTACTCTTCAACAAGGCCAGAAAGAATATCCAATGGAAAAAAGACAGTCTCCTTAACAAATTGTGTTGGGAAAACTGGACAGCCACATGCAAAAGAATGAAACTCGACCACTTTCTTACACCATATCAGAAAAATAAACTCAAAATCAATGAAAGACCTACATGTGAGACAGTTATCCACCTAAATCCTAGAAAAGAACATGGGTAGAAATCTCTTTGACCCTAGCCACAGCAACTTCTTGCTAGACACATCTCCAACAGCAAGAGAAACAAAAGCAAAAATTAACTATCAGGACTTCATCAAGATAAAAAGCTTTTGCGTAGCAAAGGAAACAGTCAACAAAACCAAAAGACAACCAACAGACTGGAAGAAGATATTTGCAAATGACATATCAGATAAAAGGCTAATATCCAAAATCTATACAGAACTTACCAAACTCAACATCCAAAGAACAAAAAATCCAGTCAAGAAATGGGCAGAAGACATGAACAGACATATCTCCAAAAAACATCTACAAATGACCAACAGACACATGAAAAGATACTCAACATCACTTGGCACCAGAGAAATACAAATCAAAACCACAGTGAGATACCACCTCACCCTGATCAGAATGGCTAAGGTGAACAACTCAAGAAACAACAGATGTTGGTGAGGATGTGGAGAAAGGGGAACCCTCTTACACTGTTGGTGAGAATGCAAACTGGTGCAGCTACTCTGGAAAACAGTATGGAGGTCTCTCAAAAAACTAAAAATAGAACTACCCTATGACCCATCAATTACACTACAAGGTATTCATCCAAAGGATACAACCATAGTGATTTGAAGGGACACATGCACCCCACTGCATATAGCAGCAATGTCCACAATAGCCAATAGGTGGATAGAGCCCAGTCCATTAACAGAAGAATGGATAAAGAAGATGTGGTGTGCATATATATATATAATGGACTATTACTCAGTCACCAAAAAGAATGAAATCTTGCCATTTGCAACATGGATGGAACAAGAGGATATTATGATAAGTGAAATAAGTAAGTCAGACAAAGACTTATGTAAGATGATTTCACTCATATGTGGAATTTAAGAAACAAAACAGAGGAACATATGGGAAGGGAAGGAAAACTAAAATAAGATGAAAATAGGGAGGAAAACAATAAGAGATGCTGAACTCTAAGAAACAAACTGAGGGTTGCTGGAGGGGAGGTGGGTGGTGGGATAGGATAATTGGGTGATGGGCTTTAAGGAGGGGAGTTGATGTAATGATCACTGGGTGTTATATGCAATTGATGAATCACTAAATTCTACCCCTGAAACAAATAAAATAGTATATGTTAACTAAGTTGAAGTTAAATTAATAATATTTTTTTAATCTCTATGATCATCTCAATAGAGGCAGAACAAGCCCTTGACAAAATTCAACAACTTTTCATGATAAAAACTCTCAACAAAGTGGGTTTACAAGGAATGTACCTCAATAGAACAAGGTCATATATGACAAGCCTACAGTAAACATCATAACCAATGGTGAAATGTTAAAAACTTTTCCTCTAAAATCAAGAACAAGAGAAGGATGCCCACTCTCATTACTCCTATTCAACATATTGCTGGAAGTCCTAGCTATAGAAATTAGGCAAGACAAAGAAATAAAAGGCATCCAAATCAGAAATGAAAAAGCAAAATTGTCTGTATTTGCAGATGACATGATATTAAATATAGAAAACCCTAAAAACTCCATCAAAAGACTGTTAGAACTAATCAACAAAGTAAACAGGATACAAAATCAACATACTCAAATCAGCTGCATTTCTGTACATTAACAATGAGCTGTCTGAAAAAGAAATAAGGAAAACAATCCTATTTATAACAGAAGAAAAGAAATAAAATACTTAGAAATAAATGTAACCAAAGAGGTGAAAGATGTACATGTGATAATTATAAGACATTGATTAAAGAAACCAAAGAAGCCCCAAATAGATAGATATCCCATGTTCACAGATCAGAGGTGTTAATATTGTTTTAATCTCCATAGTGCCCAAAGCAACCTAGATTTAGTGCAATGTCTATCAAAATTCCAATAGCATTTTTCACAGAAATAAAAAAAAATTCTGAAATTCTTATGAAATTACAAAAGATCCTGAATGGCCAAAGCATTTTGAGAAAGAGCAAAGCGGCGAACTCCACATTTCCTGAGTTCAAACTATATTACAAAGCAACAGTAATCAAAAGAGCAAGGTATTGGCATTAAAACAGATACATAGACCAGTATAACAATACGGAGAGTCCAGAAATAAGCTGATGCATAAACAGCTAACTAATATTTGACAAGGGAGTCAAGAATACTTAATGGGGACAGGATATCTTCTTTTTTTTTTTTTTAAAGATTTTTTATTTATTTATTTGACAGAGAGAGAATGAGAGACAGAGAGCACGAGAGGGAAGAGGGTCAGAGGGAGAAGCAGACCCCCTGCCGAGCAGGGAGCCCGATGCAGGACTCGATCCCAGGACTCCAGGATCATGACCTGAGCCGAAGGCAGTCGCTTAACCAACTGAGCCACCCAGGCGCCCCGGGGACAGGATATCTTCTTAATAAGTGGTGTGGGGGAACTGAATATAAACAAGCAAAAGAATGCAATTAGGCTGCTTCTTACACAACTCACAAAAATTAACTGAAAATGGATTAAAGACTTAAATGCAGGGGTGGAGGAAAAGATGGTGGAAGAGTAGGGGACCCTATTCCAACTGGTCCCCTGAATTGAGCTGGATATCTACCAGACCACTCTGAACACCCACGAAATCAACCTGAGATGGAAGAAGATATATCTGGATTTCTACAAACAGAATATCACAGGTGGTTGGTTTCGAGGTATGAAGCAGGGATCCAAGATTTCACTGGCAGATATTGGAAGGTAAACTGAAGGGGGAGGGAGCCTTCGGGATCCTGTACCACCGGTGGGCGAAAGCCTCCCGAGCTGGGGATGGGCACAGACTCACAGACCAGTAGTGGCAGGGAAAGTGGCAGCCCCCTGGATGGAAACCCGGAGCGGCAGGGCGTGCATGCAAACTGGGGGTGGCTGGCGGTTTGGGAAGCACAAAGGGCAGAGAAGTGCCCTGACCTGGAAGCAAGGGCTGGCAGTGCTGCTGAGGGGCGCACAACCCAGGCTGCTGCAGTTTTTAGCAGCACAGACAGAAACGGAGATAGTGTGGCCTGGAGAGCTCACTGAAGAACAGAATGCGATCTCTCTGTTCTGAAGCAGAGGGTTGGAAATGGTCTCTTCCACTCTGACTCTCGGAAAAGATGTAGAAAACTGCCAGGGAAAGCCGCCAGAAAACAAAAGCCCCAAAAAACCGGTTTTCACTGAGCCCATCCCCCCCACAGGGGGCAGGGCAACTCTGCCAAAACAGGGTTGCCTGAGTAACAGCACAGCAGGTCCCTCCCCCAGAAGACAGGCTGGGAAAACAAGAGGCCAACAACCCTAATATCCCTATAAAGCAGGTGCATCTTGCTTGGGTTGTGGTCAGTAATATGGACTCTATACATTCCCCCAACCACCCCTCAACAGAATGACTAGGAGGAGGAACCCCCCAAATAGGAAAGATCCAGAGACTGTGACTTCTACCACAGATTTACAAATGGATACAGATATAAGCAAGATGTCGGAAATGGACTTCGGGGTAACAATTATGAAGACGATAGCTAGAATGGAGAAATCAATTAACAGCAACATAGAGTCTCTAAGGGTAGAAATGAGAGCTGAACTGGCAGAACTTAAAAATGCTACCAATGAGATCCAATCTAATCTAGATACTCTTAACAGCTAGGGTAAACGAGGCAGAAGAACGAATTAGTGATCTAGAAGACAAATTGATAGAAAAGAAGGAAAAAGAGGAGGCCTGAGAGAAACAGCTTAAAATCCATGAAAACAGAATTAGAGAAATAAGTGACACCATGAAACATTCCAACGTCAGAATTATTGGGATCCCTGAGCGGGTGGAGAGAGAGGACTAGAAGATATATTTGAGCAAATCATAGCTGAGAATTTCCCTAATCTGGGGAATGAAACAAACATTTGTGTCCTAGAGGCAGAGAGGACCCCTCCCAAGATCAAGGAAAACAGACCAAAGCCCCGGCATGTAATAGTAAAACTCGCAAATCTTAGAACCAAGGAAACCATCTTAAGGGCAGTTAGGGGGAAGAAATTCCTTATGTACAGAGGGAGGAATATCAGAATAATGTCACACCTATCCACAGACACCTGGCAAGCCAGAGGGGGGTGGCAAGACCTATTCAGGGTACTAAATGAGAAGAACATGCAGCCAAGAATACTTTATCCAGCAAGGCTGTCATTTAGAATGGATGGAGAGATGCAGAGCTTCCAAGACAGGCAGAAAATGAAAGAATATGAGACCATTAAGACGGCCCTGCAAAAAATATTAAGGGGGGTTCTATAAAAGAAGAGAGACCCCAGGAGTGATATAGAAGAGAAATTTACAGAGACAATCTATAGAAACAAGGGCTTCACAGGCAACATGACAATAAATTCATATCTTTCAATAATCACTCTCAACATGAATGGCCTAAATGTTCCCATAAAACAGCACAGGGTTGCAAATTGGATAAAAAGATAGGACCCAGCCATATGCTGTCTACAAGAGACTCACTTTGAACCTAAAGATACATCTGGACTGAAAGTGAAGGAATGGCGATCCATCTTCCATGCCAATGGACCTCAAAAGAAAACTGGGGTAGCAATTCTCATATCAGACAAGTTAGATTTTAAGCTAAAGACTGTAGTTAGATTGCTTCTTGGCCTTTTGGCTAAGATCAAGTGAAGACTATAGTTAGAGACACAGGACACTATATCATTCTTAAAGGGTCTATCCAACAAGATCTAATAATTGTAAATATCTACACTCCCAACATGGGAACAGCCAACTACATAAGCCAACTGTTAACCAAAATAAAAAGTCATATTGATAATAATACGTTAATTGTAGGAGACCTCAATACTCCTCTCTCAGCAATAGACAGATCATCTAAGCAGAAAATCAACAAAGAAACAAGAGCTTTGAGTGACACACTGGGCCAGAGGGACCTCATATATATATATATACAGAACATTCCACCCTAAAACAACAGAATACTCATTCTTCTCGAGCACACATGGAACTTTCTCCAGAGTAGACCACATACTGGGTCATAAATCAGGTTCAACTGATACCAAAAGATTGAGATTATTCCCTGCATATTCTCAGACCATAATACTTTAAAACTGGAACTCAATTACAAGAAAAAATTTGGCAGAAATTCAACACTTGGAAGCTAAAGACCACTCTGCTCAAGAATGTTTGGGTCAACCAGGAAATCAAAGAAGAACTTAAACAATTCATGGAAACCAGTGAGAATGAAAACACATAGGTCCAAAACCTATGGGATACTGCAAAGGCAGTCCCAAGGGGGAAATACATAGCCATCCAAGCCTCACTCAAAAAAACAGAAAAATCCCAAATTCACCAACTAACCTTACACCTTAAAGAACTGGAGAAAAAGCAACAAATGATGCCTAAGCCATGCATTAGAAGAGAAATAATTAAGATTAGAGCAGAGATCAATGAATTAGAAACCAGAAACACAGTAGATCAGATCAATGAAACTAGAAGCTGGTTCTTTGAAAGAATTAATAAGATTGATAAACCACTGGCCAGACTTATCCAAAAGAAAAGGGAAAGGACCCAAATTAATAAAATTATGAATGAAAGGGGAGAGTTCACGACTAACACCAAGGAAATAGAAACAACTATTAGAAATTATTATCAACAGCTATATGCCAATAAATTGAGCAACCTGGAAGAAATGATGCCTTCCTGGAAACCTATAAACTGCCAAGACTGAAAAAAGAAGAAATTGACAATCTGAATAGGCCAATAAGCAATAATGAGATTGAAGCGGTGATCAAAAACCTCCCAAAAACAAGAGTCCAGGGCCTGATGGATTCCCTGGGGAATTCTACCAAACATTCAAAGAAGAAATAATACCTATTCTCCTGAAGCTGTTTCAAAAAATAGAAACAGAAGGAAAACTTCCAAACTCATTCTATGAGGCCAGCATTACCTTAATCCCCAAACCAGGCAAAGACCGCATCAAAAAGGAGAATTTCAGACCGATATCCCTGATGAATATGGATTCCAAAATCCTCAACAAAATCCTAGCTAATAGATCCAACAATACATTAAAAGGATCATCCACCATTCTTAATTACAGGAAACAAACTGAGGGTTGCTAGAGTGGGGGGTGGGGTGGGAGGGATGGGGTGACTGGGTGATAGACACTGGGGAGGGTATGTGCTCTGGTAAGCGCTGTGAATTGCTCAAGACTGTTGAATCTCAGATCTGTACCTCTGAAACAAATAATGCAATATATGTTAAGAAAAAAAAAAGAAGAAGGTAGCGGGAGGGGAAGAATGAAGCGGGGGAAATCTGAGGGGTAGATGAACCATGAGAGACGATGGACTCTGAAAAACAAACTGAGGGTTCTAGAGGGGAGGGGGGTGGGAGGATGGGTTAGCCTGGTGGTGGGTATTGAGGAGGGCACATTCTGCATGGAGCACTGGGTGTTATGCACAAACAATGAATCATGGAACACTACATCTAACACTAATGATGTAATGTATGGGGATTAACATAAGAATAAAAAAATAATAATAAAATAAAAAATTAAAAAAAAAAAAGGATCATCCACCATGACCAAGTGGGATTTATCCCCGGGAGGCACGGGTGGTTCAACATTCACAAATCAATCAATGTGATAGAACACATTAATAAGAGGAGAGAGAAGACCTATATTGTCCTCTCAATTGATGCAGAAAAAGCATTTGACAAAATACAACATCCTTTCCTGATTAAAACTCTTCAGAGTAAGGGATAGAGGTAACATTCTTCAATTTCATAAAATCCATCTATGAAAAACCCACAGCAAATATCATCCTCAATGGGGAAAAGCTGAGAGCCTTTCGCTTAAGATCAGGAACACGACAAGGATGCCTATTCTCGCCACTATTGTTCAACATAGTACTAGAAGTCCTAGCAACAGCAATCAGACAACAAAAAGAAATAAAATGTATTCAAATTGGCAAAGAAGAAGTCAAACTCTCTTTGCAGATGACATGATACTTTATGTGGAAAATCCAAAAGACTCCACCCCCAAATATGGCAGGATACAAAATCAATGCACAGAAATTAGTTGCTTTCTTATATACTAACAATGCAACTGTAGGAAGAGAAATTAGAGAATCGATTCCATTTACAAAAACCATAAGATACCTTGGAATAAACCTAACCAAAGAGATAAAGGATATACTCTAGGAACTACAGAACACTTATGAAAGAAATTGAAGAAGACACAAAAAGATGGAAAAACATTGCATGCGCATGGATCAGAAGAATGAACATTGTTAAAATGTCTATGCTGCCCAGAGTAATCTATACCTTCAACACCATCCTGATCAAAATTCCAATGACATTTTTCAAAGTGCTGGAACAAACAAGTCTAAAATTTGTATGGAATTAGAAAAGACCCTGAATCACTAAGGAAATGTTGAAAAAGAAAAACAAAGCTGGAGGTATCATGTTTCCTGATTTCAAGCTATATTACAAAGCTGTGATCACCAAGAGAGCATGGTATTGGCACAAAAACAGAATAGAGAGCCCAGATATGGACCCTCAACCCTATGGTCAAATAATCTTCAACAAAGCAGGAAAAAATATGCAATAGAAAAAAGACAGTCTTTTCAATAAATGGTGCTGGGAAAATTGGGCAGCTATATACAGAAGAATGAAACTCGACCATTCTCTAACACCATTCACAAAGATAAACTCAAAATGGATGAAAGACCTCAATGTGAGACAGGAATCCATCAAAATCCTAGAGGAGAACATAGGCAGTAACCTCTTTGACATCGCCCACAGCAACTTCTTTCAAGATACATTGCCAAAGGCAAGTGAAACAAAAGCGAAAATGAGCTTTAGGGACTTCATCAAGATAAAAAGCTTCTGCACAGCAAAGGAAACAGTCAACAAAACAAAGAGGCAACCCACAGAATGGGAGAAGATTTTTGCAAATGACACGACAAAGGGCTGATATCCAAGATCTATAAAGAACTTCTCAAACTCAACACCCAAAAAAACAAATAATCAAGTCAAAAAATGGGCAGAAGAGATGAACAGACACTTCTCTGAAGAAGACATATAAATGGCTAACAGACACATGAAAAAATGTTCATCATCATTAGCCATCAGGGAAATTCAAATCAAAACCACACTGAGATACCACCTTCCACCAGTTAAAATGGCAAAAATTAACAAGGCAAGAAACAACAAATGTTGGAGAGGTTGTGGAGAAAGGGGAACCCTCTTACACTGTTGGCGGGAATGCGAGTTGGTACAGCCACTTTGGAAAACAGTGTGGAGGTGCCTCAAAAAATTAAAGATAGAGCTACCCTATGACCCAGCAATTGCACTACTGGATATTTACCCCAAAGACACAGATGTAGTGAAAAGAAGGGCCATATGCACCTCAATGTTCATAGCAACAATGTCAGCAATAGCGAAACTGTGGAAAGAGCCAAGATGCCCTTCGACAGATGAATGGATAAAGAAGATGTGGTCCACATATACAAGGGAATATTACTCAGCCATCAGAAAGATGAATACCCAACTTTTACATCAACATGGATGGGACTGGAGGAAATTATGCTAAGGAAAATAAGTCAAGCAGAGAAAGTCAATTATCATATGGTTTCACTTATTTGTGGAACATAAGGAATAGCATGGAGGATATTAGGAGAAGAAAGGGAAAAATGAAGGGGGGAAAATCGGAGAGGGAGATGAACCATGAGAGGCTATGGACTCCGAGAAACAAACTGAGGGTTTGGGGGGTGGGCGTTAGCCTGGTGATGGGTATTAAGGAGGGCACATATTGCATAGAGCACTGGGTGTTTTTACAAAAACAATGAATCATGGAACACTATATCAAAAACTAATGATGAGGGCACCTGGGTGGCTCAGTTGGTTAAGCGACTGCCTTCGGCTCAGTTCATGATCCTGGAGTCCCAGGATCGAGTCCCGCATCGGGCTCCCTGCTCGGCAGGGAGTCTGCTTCTCCCTCTGACCTTCCTCCCTTTCAGGCTCTCTGTCTCTCATTCTCTCTCTCTCAAATAAATAAATAAAATCTTTAAAAAAAAAAAAAACTAATGATGAAATGTATGGTGACTAACATAACATAAATAAAATAAAATAAAATAGACTTAAATGCAAGAACTGAAACCATAAAACTCCTGAAAGAAAACATAGGGAAAAAGCTTCTTGATGTTGGTCTTGGCAATGATTGTTTTGGATTTGACACCAGAAGCATAAGCAGTAAAATAAAATCAACAAGTGGGACTTCCTCAAACTAAAAAGCTTCTGAATATCAAAGGAAACCATCAACAAAATGAAAAAGCAACTGTAGAAGTGCTGACAACACTGACTCCATCATTGGCCCTCCATCTTGTTCTCCCCTCTGGTACAGAGATGGCAACACACTGGATAACTACCCTATGACCTCACCCCCATGTCCCTCACTCTATAAAAGCTGTGGGTTGAGGTCCAGGTTTGGTGAAGAGGGAGCAGAGAAGTGGCAAAGAATAGGGACAGAGAATAGCTGCATAGTGATCTGGATCATCCATCTACCCATCCTCCCACCTGCCCAATTGCTCCATCAGTGAGTTACCCTGAATAAAACTCTGTGTAAATGGTATGGAATGCCTTGCTTCATTTTTTGGCATTAAAGTCCCTTCTTAGTTTGGAAGATATATTATTGACCTTCCTCCACTTCTATAGTATGGGAGAAAATATTTGCTAACCATATATATGGTAAGTGGTTAACATCCAAAATATATAAGGAACTCATACAACTCAATAGCAAAAAAACAAATAATCCAATTAAAAATGCACAAAAGATTTGAATAAACATTTTTCCAAAGAAGACATATAAATGGCCAGCAAGTACATGAAAAGGTACTCAACATCATTAATCATCAGGAAAATACAAATCAGAACCAGAATGAGTTATTACCTCACACTGATAGAATGGCTAGAAAGACAAAAGATAACAAGTGTTGGTGAGGATATGGAGAAAAGGAAATCCTTGAGCACTGTTGGTGGGGATATAAATTCATAAGTCACTATGGAAAACAGTATGAAAGTTCATCAAAAAAACTAAAAATATAACCACCATATGATCCAGTAATTCCACTTCTGGATATATACCTAAAGGAAATGAAATCAGCATCTCAAAGAGTTATCTGCATCCCCATATTCATTGCAGCATTATCTACAATAGCCAAAACATGGAAAAGCCCTAAGTGTCCATCAACAGATGAATGAATAAAGAAAATGTGATAGATGATAGATATAGATAGATTAGATAGATGATAGATGATAGATAGATGATAGATAGATAGATAGATAGATAGATAGATAGATAGATGATAGATAGATGATAGATGATAGATAGATGATAGATTATAGATAGATGATAGATATGATAGATAAAAAATATATATATTACACATATATATGTATGTATAATGGATGAATTTATTTATACACACACACAATGGAATATTGTTCAGGCATAAAATAGAAGGAAATTCTGCCATTTGTGACAACATGGATGCCCTCTGAGGGCATTACACTAAATGAATATCAGATAGAGAAAGTCAAATATTATAAAATCTCACTTATATGTGGGGTCTAAAATAGCCAAACTCATAGAAATGGAGAGTAGATTGGTGGTTGCCAAGGGCTGGGGTGTGGGTAAAATGAGGAGATGTTGGTCAAAGCATACAAACTTTTAGTTATAAAATGAACAGGTCCTGGGAAATCTAATGTAGAGCATGGTGACCATAGTTAACAATATAATGTATACTTGAAAATTGCTAAGAGAGTAGATATTAAATGTTTGCCCCAGAACAACAACAACAACAAAATGGTAATTATGTGAGGTGGTGGAGGTGTTAACCTTATCACCTTTCATTTCACAATATATATGTGTTTCAAGTCATCACGTTGCACCCCTTAAACTTAATGTTATAGTCAATTATATTTCCATAAAACTTGATAAAAATAATCTCAACAGTGAAAAATCAAACAATTCGATTAGAAAACGGGCAAAAGATATAAAGAGATATTTCACCAGTAAGGATATATGCATGTCAAATAGTCACATGAAATATGTTCAACATCACTAGCCATTAGAGAAATGAAAATTAGAACCACAGTGAGATATCACTACACACCTGTTATAATAGTTAAATAAAAAATAATAATAATACCAAATGCTGGTGAGGATACAGAAAAACTGGATCTCTTATACATGACTGGTAGAAATGTAAAATGGTAGAACCACTCTGGTAAACAGTTGGCATTCATTAAAAAATGACAGATACACTTACCCTACTACTGGGCAATTGTGCACTTGGGCATTTATCTCAGAAAAATGAAAACTTATGTTGATACAAAAACTTGTGCATGGTTGGTTGTTCATAGCAACCTTACTTGTAATAGCTAAAAACTGGAAACAACAAAATGTTCTACAATAGATGAATGTTTAAATAAATGTGGTATATTTGTATCCTGGAACACTACTCAGCAATAAAAAATAATAAACTATTGATACGTGTAAGAGCTTGGATGAATCTCAAGGTCATTATTCTAAGCAAAAAAAATCTCATATCAGAGTGCCTGGGTGGCTCAGTCGGTTCAGTGACCAACTCTTGATTTGAGCTCAGGTCATGATCTCAGGGTAGTGAGACTGAGCCCCACATGAGGCTCTGCACTCAGTGCAGAGTCTGCTTGTCCCTCTTCCTCTGCTCCTCCCCCCACTCATGCTCTCTCTCTCTCTTCCTCTCTCTCTCTAAAATAAATAAAATCTTTTTTAAAATTTCATATCAGAAAGTCACATGCTGTATGGTTACACTATATAAAGTCTTTGTAATGACAGAAATATAGAAATGGAGAACAGATTAGTGGCCAAGAATGAGTGATAATGAGGTCAGAGAAGGCTACTGGAGAAGCATAAAGGGGTAGCACCAGGGAGAGCTTCATTGGGATGGACTAGCTCTGTATCTTGTTTGCGGTGAGGGTTATCAAAATCTACCTTTGTGACACAATAACAGAATTATACACATATATTGTACCAGTGTCAATTTCCTGCTCTATTTACATAAGATGTAAAGACATGGAAACTCTCTGTACTATCTTCACAACTTCCTGTGGATCTATAATTATTTCAAAATAAAAAGTTTTTTAAAAATAAATTTCATTTTTATTTATCAGCAACAAATTGTTTGAAAATATGTTCCTTAAAAGAAACAAAAACATTTTTTTAAAAAAACCCTAGGGTTAAATCTGACAAGAGATAAACAAGAATCTTATGAGAAAAATTGTAAAATTTCATTATAAAACTTATAAAAGAATGTAAGTAATTGGAGAAATAGGCAACCATTTTGTAAATTAAAAAACTAGATGTAACAAAGATATTAGCTCCCCCTTCATGGATCTATAGATTCGATGCAATTTCATTTGAAACCAAGTTCTTTTTTCTTAAAACTAGAGAAGCTGATTATAAAATTTATATGAAAAGCAAAAGGCAAAGAACAGCCAAGATACTTCTAATGAAGAAGAAGTTAGCAGCAATTGCCTCACAGATACCAAGAGTTATTGTAACACTACAGCAATTAGAAAAATGTATTGCTGCAGAGATAAACAAATTGATTAATAGAACAGAATAGAGGCTAGACCCAGATCAGCACATGAATAGAAACTTTCTGCATTTCTCAGCTGGCATTGCAGACTAGTGGAGAAAGATGGATTATTCAATGAATGATGCTGGGACGTTGACTATACATACAGAAAAAAATGGAATTGGACCCTTAACACACATGATACACAAAAATCAATTCTGGAATATCAAAGACAAATGAGAAATATAAAACTATAAAATTTTAGAAAACAAAATCTGTGCATATTATGACAATAAAGATTTCTTAAAACACCAAAGCAAAAGCATATGGGAAAAGACTGATGACTTCTGACTAAATTAATTTTTTTTAATTCTGTTCTATGCAAAGACCTTATAAAGGGAATGAAAAACAAAGCAAATCTCTGGGAGAAAATATTTGTTAGACTTGTAAATGAGAAAGGAATAATGTCTGGGATATAAAGAACTGTGTAAGTAAGAGACAAACAATTCCAATACAAAAATGGACAAAACGTTTGAACAATACTCCACATAGAAAAATAAAACATGGCTCATAAACATAACAAAATATACTCAACCTCATTAGCAACCCCAATAAGAAACTATTTCATACTTACTAGATCAGCAAAGATTTTTAAGTCTGATGATATTAACTCTTGGGAAGGATGTAGAACATCTGCGAAGCGTGCATGTTCCCTGGTGGAGTGTTAATTACTACAACCAATTTGGAAACCCACTTAGAATCTAGGAAGTGTGAAGAATGCTTACACTCTATGACTTAGCAACCCAGCTCCTAGGTACCTTAAATAAGCACTTAGAAAGCTGTTGCATTTTACAAGGAGATATAAGAGAATGTTCATAGCAGCTCTTTTTGTAATAGCAGAAAGCTAGACTCAAATCAAATGATCATCAACAGAAAATGGTATATTCCTTCAATTGAAACGTATATGGCAATGAAAATGAATGAATTACAATTACATAAAACAACATGGATAAATCTCAGGGACCACAAAGGTGAATAAAAATGAGAAATCACAGAAAAATATATAAAGAATATAAAATGATTTCATTTATTTCAAGCTCATAAATAAGAAAAAAAACCCAAAATATTTTGTAGGACAACAAACATGTAGTAAAACTATAAAGAATATCAAAGGGAGGGCGCCTGGGTGGCTCAGTCGTTAAGCGTCTGCCTTCGGCTCAGGTCATGATCCCAGGGTCCTGGGATCGAGTCCCACATCGGGCTCCCTGCTCGGCAAGAAGCCTGCTTCTCCCTCTCCCATTCCCCCTGCTTGTGTTACTGCTCTCACTATCTCTCTCTCTGTCAAATAAATAAATAAATAAAATCTTTAAAAAAAAAAAGAATATCAAAGGGAGAAAAACACAAATTTTAAATATTAGTACTTGGAAGGGACCGAAGAGGAGATGGCTCAGGAGGGGATGTAGACATCAAAGGTGGTCAAAGTTTACTTAATTATGTATAATTATATATGTTCTCAAAATTACAAAAATAAAAATAAAAGAAAGTGAAAGCCTCTAGGAACCACTTCACCTTTAGAATTGATGAAAGGAAAAAGAAGGCAGAGCTTCCACAGTATGCCCGACTGACACCTTCCACTCAAGTAAGCTTCTGGTTTTCCCCAGTGATGGCTCATTGCTTAAACCTGGAAAGTTGGGGATTAAGGAGCATGGCTGCCCATCACTAGTAGAGTCAGCCAGGAAAGAGCAGTGAGGGGAGAGGAGAATGACCCTCACCTTCATCTGCAGCTGCAAGACTTCCTCACTTTGCCCTGGAGTGTGCTGTTCAGAAGACTGGGCCCAGGACCAGAGCACTTCTGTCTGCTAGCCATCTAGTTCCTACTCATGTCAAAGCAGGTATGCCCAAGCCTGCCTTGAAGGTAGGGGAGGGAGGATGTCCTGAATTCAAACTCCAGCTCCCAATCTCTTCAACTCCATACCTCTCTTCTTCTCCTTCCACATTGTTCTGCCTTTCATGCTATATCCTGACACAGAAACTGACCCCCTTGTATTTGTCATTCCACTGTAATTCCTTTTCATGTGCTCCAAGTGAAAATGTTCAGGAATATAAATAAGGAGGGGGAAGAGCATGCCATAGGGAGGAATATGGAAATGACAAGTTTCAGTGACAGTCAAGAGGCTCTGAAATTAGTTTATGGCCACCATCCATCCCTTGGGCCCAGGAGATTTGTCTCTGGGTTTCTCCTGGTATCTTGTCCTCAAGTGTATCCTGCCAATCACCCTTCCCATGCTAAGATCTTTAGGAGCTAAGATCAGTTGGAATCACCTGTGTCTTTGGGTCCTAAACTCTTGTGTCTTATTAATGTCCCTGGTGCCAGGAATCTCTAGCAGGAAAATTCCTCTCTTAGGGAAGCTCACCTGAAGAAGCAGGCCTCTCCAGACCTCTCCTTATCTCCTCTGCATGGGCACAAGAATTGTGGTGTCTTGTCCGGCGGCATTTCCTGGCCAAATCAAGGGAAACTGTCCATTTACTCTCCGACCTTTTGGGAAAGTAACTCCTGGGAGCCTTTCTTGTCTGGTGGAAAATTACAGCACAGCACTTCTAAAAGACAGGCTGTAAAATACTCTTCATGTCTTGTTCAAGTCTGCAAAGCTCTACAGGTGAAGCTCTAGGCTTGATAGAGTCCAGCTAACTCTGCCAATGAGTGCTCTGTGCCTTTGGGACCTGGGGGACCTTCTGCTCATGTGCAAATCTGAGCTAGAATCTCAAAGAAAGACATTTCTTAGAAGGACAGCATTCAGCTCCAGATGCCCCCACAGCCTTTCTCTCTCATCTCCTGCCTCTCCCTTAAGAGCTAAAAAGGGGTCATGGGACAAAGTAAATCCAGTTTACATGAATGCATCTAAGAGGTTTAGTGTTTTCTAAGGCATATTTGTCCACAAATACATAAAAAGAGTTTGTAACAATTGCTTCTATTCTCCTCCGGTGGCCTCAAAGCTGACCAAACAGGAAACCAAGGAAGCTTCTGAATACTTGAAATTCAGTGTCCAAATATTCACTAAATGTGTTGAGACACTTTTTTTTTTTCATTATTTAGAAGGTCAGTGAAGTTAAGTAATCAGAAAAAAACAAGACAGAGGTGTAAAAAGCTAGAACTGCACTTAGATGACATTGTGGTTAAATGGTCCCAAATGAGATTAGAAATGTATGGCATTTGGGGAAAATATATTAATTAAGTGTATCACTTCCTCACAACAGCAAATTTGGCAACCTCAAATACAAAAGGATCTCTCCAAGAAGAAGCTAATGAAGTAATAAGATTGAGGCAGATATGGATAAAAGGGCAAGAAAAAAAGTATGCACCAAGCAAGTGATTAAGAGCTTATACTACATTGGACTCTAATTCTATGGGTAACCCAAAAGGGCACAACTCACTATCCCCTTCTTTAAAGAGCTCATATTAAAATTTCAATTCTGATATATCCAAAAGAATTGAAAACAGACACTCAGAGAAATACTTGTACACACATATTCATAGCAACTTTATTCACAATAACCAAAAGGGGGAAGGAAGCCAAATAAATGATCATCAACAGATAAATGGACAGCAAGATGTGGTCTATCCACACAGTGGAATATCACTCAGCCATAAAAAGGAATGAAGTCGTGATACATGTTGTGCCATGCATGAACCTTGAAAACACTATGCTCAGTGAAAGAAATCAGACACAATAGGCCTCACATTGCCTGATTCCATCTATATGAAATACCCAGAATAGGTAAATTCATGGAGGCAGACAGTAGATTGGTGATTGCCAGGGGCAAGGGAACAAGGAGAATGCAGAGTGACTGTTAATGGTACAGAATCTTCTTTAGGGGTTGCTAACATATTCTGACTACATAGAGGTGGTGGTTGCACAGCAGAGTGTACTAAATGCCACTGAACTGTACACTGAAATGTAAGTTTATATTATATAATTTCACCTCAATTTAAAAAAACACACACATTTTAGGGGCTCCTGGGTGGTTCAGTCAAATAGGCATCTAACTCTTGACTTCGGCTCAGGTGGTAATCTCAAGGTTGTGAGATCAAGCCCTGAGTCCAGCTCCATGCTGGGTGTGGAGTCAGCTTAAGATTCTCTCTCTCCTTC
Organism: Neomonachus schauinslandi; assembly: GCF_002201575.2. Classification (NCBI taxonomy): domain Eukaryota; kingdom Metazoa; phylum Chordata; class Mammalia; order Carnivora; family Phocidae; genus Neomonachus; species Neomonachus schauinslandi. The sequence goes on along the minus strand of NC_058406.1, from coordinate 106,575,081 downwards.
TCCCTTGGCCCCCTCTGCCTGCTCACGCTCTCTTTCTCTCTCTCTAAATGAATGAATAAAGATCTTTTAAAAAAATTTTTTTAACTGCATTTTGATGGAATGTCAGAAATCATCTAGCAATTTTCTTTTTAGCCACAGAATATTTTCTTCAAATGAAAATATATTGGCATGCCAAAGTGTAAAGAGACAAACATGGAATTTCTCCAGCTGAAACAAAGGTAGGTGAGCCTCTGGGCCCTCAGTGCTCACCTCTGTGTCCCAGCAGCCCGGAAAGAGATGCCACTGAATCGCTAGGGTTCCAAAAAGGATATGACATAACCCATCTTCTTACATAAAAACTCTGAGGCAGAAAGGATATGTCAATTGTCTAAAAAACTCAGGTATTTTTGAAAGATTGAAGACAGATTCATTATATTTTCCATGTGAAAGATACCAATAAAAACTTAGCTAAGGGGACGCCTGGGTGGCTCAGTCAGTTAAGCACCTGCCCAGTGTCCTGGGATCGAGGCCCACATCGGGCTCCCTGCTCAGCGGGAAGCCTAATTCTCTCTCTCCCTCTGCTGCTCTCCCTGCTTGTGCTCGCTCTTTCTCTCTCTCTCTCTGACAAATAAATAAAATCTTAAAAACAAAAAAAACAAAAAAAACTTAGCTAAGTGCTAAATAAATAGTGTGGATAACACATGCAGAGGTGTGAGAAAAGTGGGCATAGGGAGGGCCAGGGTCCCCCAGAGACCATGTTACCTGGGCCAGCAGAGCAGTGCAGACACTCTGGGAGAGATGCCAACACAGAAAAATGTCAAAACAGATTACTATTACGTCTGTGTACAATAAAGAGCTTAAGCAAGGGGATGTCTTGCTGGATCAGTCTGACTTCAGCTCAGGTCATGATCTCAGGGTCCTGGGCTGGAGCCCCGTGTGGGGCTCCCTGCTCAGTGGGGAGTCTGCTCCTCCCTCTCTTTCTCCCTCGGCCCCTCTCCCTGCTCATGCTCTCTTTCTCTCTCGTGCACGCAAATAAATAAATAAAATATTTTTTTAAATGTGTGTCAATAATTACATCAATAATTAAATTATTTATTATTTATCAGTTATTAAATAATATATGAAATCATTACAAAATAATATATTAATAATTTAAATGGTAATGTTATTTATAACTTATATGTTAATAATCATAGAACATTCTTCTCTCTAATTCTCTGCCCTAAGAGCTCATTACACAGAAAAGCACAGCTCCTTCCTCTCCCTAGTTCATATGAAAGAACCACCAAGTGGTAAACATTCTCCCAGTATCCTCCCACAAACTCAGCCCGGGAGCCACAGGAGCTGGGACCCTGAGCCAGGATGGATCAATACTCCCAAACTCTGGAGCAACTTCTAGTTGGGAATTGTGCAGCAAGGATGGCATCTGTCCTGTCCCAGTGGCATCCTCTCCTGCAGGAGCTTCTCCAACACCCTCCATTACAGACTTTACCTGGCTCAAAACCCCACTGGGTGAAGTACAGTGTGCTCCTGACCCTTCTGTTTCAGATGCTAGGGAGACTGACTACAGTGGGATGAGGAGTGTCATTTTCTGCTGTTTTCCAGGCTAGTTACTGGGCCAAAAAGGAAATATTCCTGATTTCCACACTGATGAAACTCCTGGACTATACGGTAAAGATTCTGGATGTACCGGAAACGTTTCCTCTTTTTCAGGTCTGTGAGTCTTTCAAATGTGTGTAAAAAAGAAATGAGAAACCAGGTGAAGAATGTTATTAAGAACAGAAGTGAGTTTTAGAGCCTACTGGAAGTCAGAGCTGAAATCTGGACAGAGGGGGCATGTCAGAGATCACCACAGAGCAGACAGTTTTGTGTAAGTTGGGGCAATTTATACATGGAGCCACCTTCTGTCTCTTTCCCAGTGGATATTGCATCTCACCCAAGGACAGCGTTTGGAAAGGAGAGCGTGAACTGGACCTAAAACGTGTAAGAAGGTAAAAATTAACTACCCATAGAACAGGCTTAAGTCCCTGGCAGTAACTTGTGTCGTAGCTTCCACCCGAGGCACTCCAACACCCGCCCGCCCCCTTGACCACTTTGATTTAGATCTGTGACAGTCAGCAAGCCTGGGCAGGAAGCAGTCAGATGCCCACCCAGATCTTTGCATGTCTGAGTCACCCACGTTGATTATGAGCCATTCCCAAGCCAAGAAAATAAGATGCTTCACTTATCAGAAACATACAACTTCCCAGATCATGCCTATTTTACTTGAAGACTATCTTCAGAAATACATTAACAGGATCCCTCTGTACATTATCCATGTTTATACTTAGAAAAACAGCAATGTCTTGCCAAAGATTTCAAATGGGTTTAGAGAGGAAAAGTCCATAAAACATAGGTATGTGTAAGTTGTAACTGCAGAATTTTTTCTGAGAAGGTAGGAAAAGCTACACCACCAGCTCTATCTAGACACATCTATGTTCACATGGAATGGGCATCCTTTCTCAGAGAACAGGTTCCTTCATTCTTTTACAAGGGTGGGCACTGCCCTCTGCTGATTACTCAAAAATGGGGGGGAAAAAGATACTTGATATATGTAAGGGCAGAAGTCTCTCTCCCTCCCAACCAGTCCCTCTTCCTGAAATGGACACTTTACAGCATCACATACCCTTATTCTCTGACCTTCAAACTGAGCCATCTCATAGCTCATTAACTGAAGCCAGAAGCCTATGACAGACTAAATCTTGGTCTCTGAGTGCCCAGAACAGACTTGGCCACAACACCTTGGTCTCATCAAAGTTCAGAGGGTCACAAAGAAGACACTTGTGCACAGATGACTCAGGGACCCTGGCTACTGAAAGGGAACCAAAACTCCATGGGCAAATGACACCTCTAAAGGCCACACCTTTACTCTTTTTTTTTTTTAAAGATATATTTATTTATTTTAGAGAGAGAGAGAGGAGAGGAGAGCGAGTAGGGGAAGGGCAGAGGGAGAGAATCCTTCAAGCAGATTCCCTGCCAAGCACGGAGTCTGATGTGGGCTTAATCCCACCACCCATGAGATCATGACCTGAGCTGAAACCTAGAGCTGGACGCCCAACTGACTGAGCCACCCAGGCACCCCAAAAGGCCACAGACTTCATGACCCAGGTGTCCCTCTGCATACAGCCAAGGACTGTGTCTCCCAGCAGTAGCCAAGAAGGAGCACAAGGACACAGAAGCTCAAATGCAATGCAGGAAAGAGCCAAATGGGGTCTACTGACTGTGGTTAACAGCACCAGCTCCACACAGAGGATAAAGCTCATATGGAATTCACCTAACAAAGAGTGAATTCTCTCTTCCACTCAGTCCCGGGCTAGGTACCAGGGCCACTGGCCATGAGTAACACCCAGCCCTTTGGACAGCATGGAAACTGCAAGGAACATGAATGGAATTTAAATCGAACAGCTATTCTTTTTCTTTTCTTAAGATTTTATTTATTTGAGAGAGAGAGAGAGAGCACAAGCAGGTGGAGGGGCAGAGCTCCCTGCTGAGCAGGGAGCTTGATGTGGGGCTCCATCCCAGGATCCTGAGATCATGACCTGAGCCAAAGGCAGACACCTAACTGACTGAGCCACCCAGGCACCCCTCAAACAGCTATTCTTGAGTGAAAACAGCATAATAAACAATATAAATTGACTTTTGCAAAAGGATGACAAAGCAGAGAAAGGGTTCTTGATTTCCTTATAGGTTACACCATTTGCTGAAATCTCCATTATAAAACATTTTAAAGCAGTCTAAAAACAGAATAAAAAATGAGTGAATCTGAATGCTAAAATTAGCCAATTGCATAAACAAACAAAAAACTCAATCCACCTTTAAACACCTAGTTTTATTTTAACCAGCTCCTTAAGAGAACTAACAGCACCCAATGACAAAGCAGCAAATCCCTTCAGTAACACTAGACTCAATGGAGCAAAACTGAAAAAACAAATATTTTTCTTGAGAAACACCACCCACGAGCTTTCCATATGCGTTTATTTAATGTAAACTCTCTTGATGAATGTCACAAAACATGAAAGGTGTGCTGTTCTTGGAGTCTGCCCAGCACTGCAGGGAAAACATTTCTGGTTACTGGAAGAGCTGGATGGTCGGACTCTGAGGAGCCCAGGCCCAAAGCTTGTTCATGGTAATTCTGCCTTTGTTTCGTCTCTGGAGGCATTAAAACAATAATCAAAACACTCTGTACGTATATAGCATCTTTCACCCAGGAATTTCAGAGCCCTTTGCAAACATTAACTTGTTCGTCCTCCCTGTGTTATGTGGTCAGCTGGGGGAGGACACTCCTCATGCTCCTTTCAAAAAAGCAGGTCTGAATGTGTCTCCTGGAATCACCAATTTCAGACCAGATCACCAAACCTAGAGTCATTTTCACCTAAGATTTTAACACTCAACCTCAGAAGTTTCAAAAAGATTAAGATTAGTTTTTATTCCGTTCCAGTTATGTCAAGGCCAGGGGAGGCTCCTGGCCAAGGGAACTGGTGGGAAGATGAGGCTCCCAGGGACTCCTTGCCAAGCTCCCAGGTCCTGCGGAAATGGCCAAGTCACAACCCTGGCTCACTGTTCAAATGACTAAGTCACCTTCTACTCCACACCCAGGTTGGCAGGGAAGCTGTTCTACAGAGTCTGTAAGGTCCCACAATTCCTTTCTTCCTGGTTGAAAAAGTCTCCCATTTCAGTTCACTGTAAAATGATGGTTTATATATTCTATTTTCTTTTCTAGTTCAGTGAAGGCAAAACAGAGCAGAGTTGGAGATGTGTCCCATGCACCAGCGTTCTGTCTTGCTCTGTGATGTTAAAATAGCAAATTGTGGTGTTAGGGTCTGGTCATCACAGAGGAAAGCTGTAACTTTCTGGAATAAAACATTTTAAAAATCATTCCTCCAGTATAATATGGTCTCTGCTCTTCTTCCCACACATTAGCACCTAGGAATGAGAACATCTTAGTAAAACTCTCTGGGGAAATTTTGATATTTGCAGAGGATAGATAACTTTAAAATGTATGAGTTTGGGAGGAGTTAAGATGGCAGATGGTGTAGTAGGGGGGACCCTGAACTTGCCTGGTCCTTTGAATACAGTTAGATCAACATTCAACAATTTGGAACAACTAGAAAGATGATCTGAGGATTAAGGAAACAGTCTGTACAGTTGGAGCAAGAGAACATGGCAGATGTGAGGTTTGGAGCCCTGAACTGGGGGAGAGGAAAGCCACAAGGCTGCAAAGGGGACAGAACCCACTTCTTGGAGCAAAGTCAGGGAGAAGGAGAAAGCGGGAAAATGCTGAGTGGGTTTCAACTGAACAATAAGCCACTGCGAGGAGATCCCCTGGGTTGCACAGGGAGAGGTCACTCGACTTCTCAGAGGTCATTTGGAAGAGTGTATTTTGCCTCTCCAAAGACCAAAGGCCAGATGGGGCCATTGAGCAGTGCTCATCAGCAGGATCAAAGGTGTGCACAGAGGACAGAAAACCTCATAATAACTTTTCTCTGTGAGCCACAATAGGCTTAAACCTCTGTGTATGCTGAGCAGCTGCTGCTTTTCTGTGGCAGAACTGAGTAGAAAGCAGAGACTGGGGCAGATTGAAGATAACCTGGCCGTGGTTTTTGTTGTCTGCCACAATACATTCAAGCCTCTGTGATGACTTTTCTGGGACAGAAGGGAGTAGGGGACTGAGTCAAGTGCGGACAACTGATAACGGATTCCAGCTTTTCGCTGAGCATTACAATAAACTCTAGGCTCTGTGTGAGCACTGTTCAATGGCTTTTTGGGATGGGACAGTGCTGGACACACCTGAGCCTCTCCTCTGGGGGACAGGAGTGGGCCTGCACTTTACCAGACCCCTTAAAACTTGGAGTTTTGAATCCCAGCCACTGACCAGAGGTAAAATACAGGAGATCTGTGGGTGTGCCAATGGCCCTGGCACAGACTGGTTAAGGACAGGGAACTGACAAAAGCCCAAGACACAGGAGATTGTTTGCTTTTCTAAGAGGGCCTCCTGAACAGCTGTGGTAGGGAGTTCTGCTCCCCAGGGACAAGAGGGTGGGTAATGCCACATTCTACCTCCTCCACCACCAGCACAGTGGGACTTTGGAGAGAAACAGAGCACCTCCAGTAGAGGCTGGAGTCCCCTACACTAAACCCCGCCCCCCAGCACCTGGCAGGAACATCTTTACAACATCAACTCAGCTTGTCAGCCAGACCAGCAGGCCTCCCCTCAGAAGACCAACACAGGCCCCTGCATCTACCAAGTCTACTGATTAAAGAAACCTCCAAAACATCAGCTTCTGGTGGAAATAGGGTCAGGCTTGCTTCTTAATTTTTCTCCTCTTTTCTTTATTTTTAAAATTTTTTTTATTTTTCTATTTCTTATTTTTTATTCTTTACCCTTTATTTTATATATATCTATTCTGTTTTTTTCCTTTCCTCATCTTTTTTTTTTTTTTTTTTGTATCAGGCTTATAAACTTTTGTTCATTTGTTGGTTCATTTGTTTCATTCTCTTATTTTTCAGGTCAGGCTTCTTTTTTTTCTCTCTCTCTCTTTCTTCTTTCCTTACTCTTTTTTCCTTCTTTCTTTCTTATTTTTTAGAATCAGGCTTATAGTTTATTGTTCATCTGTTTGTTTGCATTTTTGTCCCGTTTCCTTTTCTCTTGTATTGGATCAGGCTTTCTTTCTGTTGTTTTTTGTTTTTTGTTTTTATTTTTATTTTTTCTTTTCTTTTTTCTTTTACAGGCTTATCTTAAACAAATCAAAGCACACCTACTTAAAGGTCCAAACACACCCTACTACAATCAAGAAAGAACTCTGTAGAGGAAAGGCCAGGGAGAAAGAGCAGACAAAACACAACAGCAGTGTGTACACAGCACACACCAGAAACACTTCCTAAAGTCTTTGTTGTTATTATTATTGCTGATTTTGCTGGGGTTTTTTTCTTTTTTTTTTCTTTCCTCCTTTCTTTTCTGGACACAATGACTAGATAGAGAAACTCATCCCAAAAGAAAGAACAGAAGGTAATACCCATCACCAGGGATTTAATGAATAGGAATATAAGTAAAATGTCTGAACTAGAATTTAAAACAATGATTATAAAGATACTAACTGGGCTTTAAAAAAAGCATAGAAGCCCTAGAGAATACCTTACTGTAGAAATAAAAGAACTAAAATCTAATCAGGCTAAAACTAAAAATACTATTACAAAGATGCAGTCAAATGGAGGCTTTAACAGTGAGGATAGATGAGGCAGAAGAGAGAGTCGGTGATGTAGAAGACAAAATGATAGAGAATAAGGAAGCTGATAAGAAGAAAGACAACTACTGGATCATGAAGGAAGACTTCCAGAAATCAGGGATTCCATGAAGTGAAATAATGTCCAGATAAAAGGGGTCCCAGAAGACACAGAATGGGAGAGAGGAATAGAAGGTTTATTTGAACAAATTATAACTGAGAACTTCCCTAGCCTGGGGAAGGAAACAGGCATCAAGTGCAAGAGGCACAGAGAACACCCCTCAAAATCAATGAAAATAGGTCAATACCTCAACATATAATAGTGAAGCTTGCAAATTTCAAAGATAAAGAGAAATACTGAAAGCAGCTTGGGACAAGAGGTTCTTAACCTACAAGGGTAGAAACATAAGGCTGGCAGCAGACCTGTCCACACAGACCCTGGTGGGCCGGAAGGAACTGGCATGATATATTCAATGTGCTAAATGAGAAAAATATGCAGCCAAGAATACTTTATCCAGCAAGGCTATCATTCAGAATAGAAGGAGAGATAAAGAGTTTCCAGGACAAAAAAAACTAAATGAATTTTTGAACACTAAACCAGCCCTGCAAGAAATATTAAAGGGGATCCTTTCAGTGAAGAGAGAGCCCAAAAGTAACAAACACCAGAAAGGAATAGAGACAGTCTACAGAAACAGTGACTTAACAGGAAATACAATGGCACTAACTTCATATCTTTCAAGAATTACTCTGAATGTAAATGGAATAAATGTTCCAATCAAAATACATAGGGTATCAGAATGGATTTAAAAAAATGAGACCCATTGATATGTTGTCTATGGGAGACCCATTTTAGACCCAAAGACACCTCCAGATTGAAAGTGAGGGGGTGGAGCACTATTTACCCTGCCAATAGACAACAAAAGAAAGCTGCAGTAGCATCCTTATATCAGACAAACTAAATTTTAAGCCAAAGACTGCAATAAGAGATGAAAAGGACACTATCTCATAATAAAAGGGTCTATCTAGCAAGAAGATCTAACAATTGTAAATATTTATGCCCCTAACTTGGGAGCACCCAAATATGTAAATCAATTAATAATAAACATAAAGAAACTCATTGATAATAATACAAAAATAATAGGGGACTTTAACACCCCACTCACAGAAATTGACACATCAACCTAAACAAGGGCTTTGAGTGACACACTGGACCAGATGAACTTCCCAGATATATTCAGAGCATCTCATCCTAAAGCAGCACAATACACATGCTTTTCAAGTGCACCTGGAACATTCTCTGGAATAGATCATATACTGGGTCACAAATAGGACTCAACTGGGACAAAAAGATTAGGATTTTACCATGCATATTTTCAAACCACAATGCTTTAAAACTTGAAGTCAACCACAGGAAAAAATTTGAAAGGACCACAAATACATGGAGATTAAAGAGCATCCTACTAAAGAATGAATAGGTCAACCAGGAAATTAAAGAAGAATTTTAAATAAATATATGTAAGCAAATGAAAATGAAAACACGACAGTTCAGAACCTTTAGGATGCAGCAAAGGTGGTCTTGAGAGGGAAGTATGTAGCAATACAGGCCTTCCTCAAGAAACAAGAAAAGTCTGAAATACACAAGCTAAACTTACACCAAAAGAGCTGGAAAAAGAACAGCAAATAAAGCCTAGATCTAGCAAGAGTAATAATAATGATTATAGTAAAAATCAATGATATAGAAATTGAAAAAAAAAAAAACAGTAGAACAGATCAACAAACCTAGGAGCTGGTTCTTTGAAAGAATTAATAAGATCAATAAACCCTTAGCCAGACTTATCAAAAAGAAAAAAGAAATGACCCAAATAAATAAAATCATGAACAAAAGGGAGAGGTCATAACCAACACTGAAGAAATACAATTATAAGAGATTGTTATGAGAAATTATATACCAACAAATTAGGCAATCTGGAAGAAATGGATGCAACCTGGAAACACATAAACTACCAAAACTGAAACAGGAAGAAATAGAAAACCTGAACAGACCCGTAACTAGCAAAGAAATTGAATCAGCACGTGTGGTGAGCACTGGGTGTTATACACAACTAATGAATCATTGAATACTATGTCAAAAACTAATGAGGTACTATATAGTGGCTATCTGAACATAATAAAAAAAAAGAAAGAAAAGAAGAAAAAAATCTTCCAAAAAACAAGAGTGCAGGGCCATATGGCCTCCCAGTGGAATTCTACCAAACATTTAAAGAAGAATTAATACCTATTCTTCTGAAGCTGTTTCAAAAAGTAGTAATGGAAGGAAAACTTCCAAACTTGTTCTATGAGGCCAGCATTACCTTGATCCCAAAACCAAAGACCCCACCAGAAAGGAGAAATACAGACCAACATTCCTGATGAACATGGATGCAAAATTCCTCACCAAGATGATAGCTAATAGAATCCAACAACACTTCAAAAGGATTATTCACCACAACCAAGTGGGACTTATTCCTGGGCTGCAGGGGTGGTTCAACATCCACAAATCATTCAATGTGATACACCACATTAATAAAAGATGGGACAAGAACCATATGATCCTCACAATAGATGCAAAAAAAGCATTTGACAAAATACAGTGTTCTTTCTTCATAAAAACTCTCTGCCATGTATGGATAGAGGGAACATACCTCAATATCCTAAAAGCCATATAAGAAAAACCCACAGCAAATATCATCCTCAACAGGGAAAAACTGGGAGCTTGTCCCCTAAGTCAGGAACAAGACAAGGATGTCCACTCTCACCACTGTTGTTCAACATAGTACTAGAAGTCCTAGCCTTAGCAATCAGACAACAAAAAGAAATAAAAGGCTTCCAAATCAGCAAAGAAGAAGTCAAACTATCACTCTTTGCAGATGCCATGGTACTCTATGTGGAAAACCCAAAAGACTCCACCCAAAAATTGCTAGAACTGATAGAGGAATTCAGCAAAGTTGCAGAGTATATAAAGTCAATGCACAGAAGTCAGTGGCATTTCTATGCACTAACAATGAGGCAGAAGAAAGAGAAACCAAGGAATAGATCCCATTTACAATTACACCAAAAACCGTAAGATACCTAAGAATTAACCTAAGAGGTAAAGGATCTGTACTCTGAAAACTATAGAACACTCATGAAAGAAATTGAGGATGACACAAAGAAGTGGAAAAACATTCCATGCTCATGGATTGGAAGAACAAGTATTGTTAAAATGTCTATGCTACCTAGAGCAATCTATACATTCAATGCAATCACTATCAAAACACCATCAGCATTTTTCATAGAACTGGAACAAACAATCCTAAAATTTGTATGGAATCAGAAAAGACCCTGAATAGCCAAAGGAATGTTGAAAAAGAAAAGCAAAGCTGGAGGCATCACAATTCCAGACTTCTATTACAAAGCTGTAATCATCAAGACAGTATGGTACCGGCACAAAAACAGACACATAGATCAATGGAACAGATTAGAGAACCCAGAAATGGACCCTCAACTCTATGGTCAACTAGTCTTCAACAAGGCCAGAAAGAATATCCAATGGAAAAAGGACAGTCTCCTTAACAAATTGTGTTGGGAAAATTGGACAGCCACATGCAGAAAAATGAAACTCCTCCAGTTTCTTACACCATACACAAAAATAGACTCAAATGAATGAAAGACCTACATGTGAGACAGGAATCCATCAAAATCCTAGAGGAGAACGCAGTCAACAACTTTTTTGACCTCAGCCACAGCAACTTCTTTCTAGACATGTCTCCAAAGGGTAGAAAAACATAGCAAAAATGGACTTCATCAAGATAAAAAGCTTCTGCACAGCAAAGGAAACAGTCAACAAAACTAAAAGACAACTTACAGAATGGGAGAAGATATTTGCGAATGTCTTTTCAGAGAAAGAACTAGTATCCAAAATCTGTAAAGATCTCATCAAACTCAACACCCAAAAAACAAATAATCTGGTCAAGAAATGGGCAGAAGACATGAACAGACATTTCTCCAAAGAAGACATATAAATGGCCAACAGACACATGAAAAGAGGCTCAACATCACTCAGCATCAAGGAAATACAAATCAAAACCACAATGAGATACCACCTTACACCTGTCAGAATGGCTAAAATGAACAATTCACGAAGTAACAAATGTTCGCGAGGATGCAGAGAAAGGGCCCCCTACACTGTGGGTGGGAATGCAAGCTGGTGCAGCCACTCTGGAAAACAGTATGGAGGTTTCCTCAAAAAGCTAAAAATAGAACTACCCTAATACCCATCAATTGCACTACAAGGTTTTATCCAAAGGATGCAAATATAGTGATTCGAGGGGTACATGCACCCCAATATGTATAGCATCAATGTCCACAATAGCTAAAAGATGGAAAGTGCCCCAATGTCCATTGACAGATGAATGGATAAAGAAGATGTGATATATATATGTGTGTGTGTGTGTGTGTGTGTGTGTGTGTGTGTGTGTGTGTATATAATGGAATATTACTCAACTATCCAAAAGAATGAAATCTTGCCATTTGCAACGACATGGATGGAACTAGAGTGTATTATGCTAAATGAAATAAGTCAGTCAGAGAAAGACAAATACCATATGATTTCACTCATATGTGGAATTTAAACAAAACAGAGGAACAGAGGGGAAGGGAAGGAAAAGTAAAATAAAAGGAAAAGAGGGAGGCAAACCATAAGTGACTCTTGGGGGTTTTTTGTTTGTTTTGGAGGGGAGCTTGGGGTTTGGGGGGTTTTTTAAACATTTTTTAAATTTATTTATGACAGAGAGAGAGAGCACAATCAGGAGGAGCAGCAGAGGGAGAGGGAGAAGCAGGCTCCATGCTGAGTAGGGAGCCCAATGCAGGGCTCCATCCCAGGATCCTAGTATCATGACCTGAGCCAAAGGCAGAAGCTTAACCGAATGAGTCACTCAGGCGCCCCCCCATAAGAGACTCTTAACTATAGGGAACAACCTGAGGGTTGCCGGTGGGGGGGGGGGGGGGGGATGGGCACCTGGGTGATGGGCATTAAGGCAGCACTTAAAGGAATGAACAATGGGTGTTGCATGCAACTGATGAATCACTGAAATCTACCTCTGAAATTATTAATACAGTATATGTTAATTAAATTGAAATAAAAAATTTAAAAAAATAATAAATAAAATGTATGAGTTTGTTAGATACTGTAAAATATTTCAGAAGAACACAAATACCTCTTATCTAGCTCATAAAAGAAGTCCCTGAAATCAAAAAGTCCTATATATTGATTGAGTCCTATCATATCACACAGTGCTATTTTTGATGGTAATTTAGAAAATAAGAAGTCTTATTTTTAATCACATTTAAAATATTTTAAACATATAAGAATATTGTCACTTTTCTACACAAAAATGAATCTGTGAGTGAATACAATATCATACAAGACTTGAAAAATGATTAAATTTATTGTTCAAATTATGTCTCCTTTATCGACTATAATTGCAGTATAATACAACTTCATATAAAAGACAAACAGGACTTAATATTCATTAATGCCAAATGCAGAAAAAATCTCAAGTTACTTGTTATGCAATGAAAGTAACATTTTTCTATTTAGATATTTTTGGCTAAGTATTAAATAAAAAATGTTACAGATGACGTGGAGAATGGGGGGTGGGGAGGTTAGGGAGAATATGGAGAAATGATTGACATTCTTACCTGACAGAGCCAAGAAAAAGCACTTTATTTCAAAATTGAAAAAAAAAAAAAACAAATTTCTCAAGCCATTAGTATTATTAGTGTTGCCTTAATAAAACCACACCAACATTAATGAGAGCAAGTTTTAATTCACTTTCCATCCCACCCCCCCTAACAAACCACTTTTATTCTCCCCATTCTCAAAATAGTTCAATCCTAAGAACCCACATAAGCTGAAATGCCAAGAACATAGAAAAAATGCACTTCCATATTTGATAAAATTCAGTTTAAAAAAATAGTATCCTAAAATATTTACAAGAACAAAGAAAGTTATTAATAAGAATGAGGCATGTTTCATTCACGTATGTTGAAACCTGTTCCTAAGACTTCTGTGTTTCCCTATCTTCTGAACATGCCCAAGAGGAAATGCAGAAATATTCTGGATGTGGGAAACAGGTGCCCTGAAAGCATCTGCAACTGATCCAAATTTTAACTGATTACTAGTGAATTCTCTTACTGCTGTGGGGCTGGCCATGAGAACAGAAAGCAAAATCTCATAGCACTGTCCTCTATGGTTTCAGCACACTCTGTATTCTAGCCTCAGGGAGTTCTCACAGCAAATGAAACAGTCACCCAAGGATGGAGGAAAAAATTGGAGCTAAGAATTTACCCAACTTAAAACTTACAAGTATAATTCCTGAAATTGATCAGGATTTAAGAAAACATGGACTGCTATGTTCATGCCCCTCCTAGTGACTAAACTGGGGAAAATTAAAAATCAGGTTTTCCAAAGTCACATTCATTAAATGTTTAAGTGTCCACAGTGTGAAGGATGGGACTCCACCAGTCTTCAAATAAATGTCCATACAGCCTCTCCTCTACGGAGACCACCCACCATTTCACATCCTGCCTGTAAATTCTCTGTATTTAGTAGAACATGCTGTCCTGGCTTGGGCCTTCAGCTTATAAAAAGCTTCCAAGAGAAAGATTTGTTCTGTTCTTTATTTGGCAGATGGCATTTCAGGTTTGTGCACATGCTCGACACTATAAATAACAGCTCAAGCAGCCCTCAACTAGCTCTTGCCTTCAATGACATATAGGAGGCCTTAGCTTCTATGGGCCACTGCTATTTCCTTGTCAAAGTTAACCTTGTGTCCTGACATTTTCAGGCCATATTTCTTGTGACTCCCATTAAGAAGCAAAAAGACACCAACACGGCATTTATTAATTCTAAAAAATACCACTCTTTATAAAATATACAGCACCTGGGGGGCACAGGCCTCCACAATGCAACATTAGTGATGTACATGAGCCATCTCACACTAGCAGGGCCACAAGAAAGGTGTCACTGTGGGAGCCCCAAGGTTAGGCTTCCATGGGAAATTGTTTGGGCAGCAAGTTGCTCCTACATCTTGATGATATTAACAAGGAAAAGCCAGCTATTGTTCAAACTAATCTTCAGCTCAAATACAGAATGGAATAATTTTCCACAGTTGAGAGGAAAAGCCACTTGCAAATTTCCACTGTCTGTGGCATTCCAGAGTTCTGTTTATGGCACCCTAGGACCCTAATCTTCAAGGAGATGAAATGCTAAACTAGACAGAAAAATACACAGCCTGAGTCCTGCACAATTTGGAATTGAGGAAGGGCCACCTATCTTGGTGGTAATCTCTTTCCTCAGGCATGTGAGCACAATGGTGACCCTCTCCAGGGAGGCTGCAGAGGTCTCCCCAGAACCTCACCATCTCCCTTAGTCCTGTCTTTTTTCCAACACTGCAGCCAAAGTGGTCACATTGAAATTTACTTCTATTCATGCCCTTCTTAGCTCAAGACCCTGCAATAGCTGCTCATGACACTCAGAAAAAAAACAATGTCATCCACACATATGCATAAAGATATATGTACAAAGACATTCTTTGCAGCATTGTCAGTAATGGTAGGGAAAAAAAACTGGCCTGAAGGTGAATCAGTCAATTGTTTGAGAGGTCAAAGTAATGTCAGTGCAGTCACCTACAGATGGGGTGCACCTATATGTACTGACATGGAAACGTAAATAACCCAATTTATTAGGTTAAAGAAAAAAAAAAAACAGAATATTACATTTAGAATAAATCCATTGATGTTTTAAAAGTGTGTAAAAGTGGGGGGCACTTGGGTGGCTCAGTCGGTTAATGGTCCAACTCTTGATTTCAGCTCAGGTCTCCATTTCAGGGTTGTGAGTTCAGCCCCTCTTTGGCCCAGCATGGAGCCTACTTAAAAATAAAATAAAGGAGTGTAAACCCTTCTCCAAGTCTCTAAGGAACCCATGTTTGGGTTTTGATTTTTTAAGTGTAGAATGGTATTTAGAAACCATTTGCTAATATTTAATAAATGGATTTGTTAAAATGGGTCTGATGTCTGATTACTGGGTTAAAATTAAGATTTCAGAACATGATTAAATTACTACCAATTCTTTCCTTGGAAAAATAGTACTAAAAAAAGCCCTTTTATTTTTTGAAATCCCCTGAAGCCAAAGAATTTAATAGATGTAGCAATCCTTGTTCTGCATTTAATTATCTGTATCCTCCTTACTCCCACCCAAAATTATTTGTTCCACTTTTTTTTGTCCCTATTCAGAAGAAATAAAACTTCTCAGCAGGCAGCCTAAAAAACAAAAGCATTTGGGGAAGCAATTCAACACCTTTAGGTCTCATGAATATTGAAACAACCCCCAGGGCACTACTGGTCCCTTGTGAACCAGCTTTATGTCCACTCTTGTCAGCAGCCTGAGTTGGTAACAACTCTGAGATATTGGTCTAAATCATGCAGATTCACCTTGATCAGCTTCACCTCAGCTAAACTTCAGATCATGGCTGATGTGATATAATTTTGGGGTTCAAGAGTGAACGGTCAAGAAAGAATTCTTCAGTTCAAAAAGGGTGGTTTTATTAAAGCACAAGGACAGGACCCATGGCCAGAAAGAGCTGCACTGGGGTTGTGATGGGTGACTGATTATATATTTTCAAGTTGGGAAGAGGATGAGGGATAGAGTAAGTCTCTAAGGAATTTGGAAGTAGGTTTCCAGGACTTTGAGGGATCATTTACTACTGTCTAGTGAAACCTTAGTCATGAGACCCTTAAGATGTATATCAGTGGGCCATATGCTTGGAGGATGACTGCTAACATATATCTTGGGGAGGGAGGGGTGGAGATAAAGGGATTTTTATAGGTTAAAGAAGACTTACAGGATCCTGGAGGTGGGGCTTATGTCAAGCTAAGGTTGCTTTTTGCCTCTAGCAAAGTATTAACATTGAAGCAGTTGAGTCCCTGGAGGAAAGTCACTCTGCCTGTCCCAAGTACTTGTCAATGGGCTGCAAGTTGTAAGGAACTTTAATTTTTTTCTACATTTCTTTTGCATTTGTTCTCCACATCAGTGGGCATCTAAGCAGATGACCTTTCATCATCTGATAGCTCTTCCTAGAACTACAGCTTTACCATAACCCTCACTTATGCTTATACCTTCTTGCCTGTGCTTGCCCTGGTTGTACAATAAATGTGCCAAAAGAATCTGAGACTGGAAATGCCCAAGATCTTACAATGATCCAATTTGCTTTCCTATCCTCAACTCTCCCTCACTCAGGACTTACAATATTGCCTTGCATATAGTAAGGACTCAATAAATATTTGTTGAATAAATAAATGAGGCAACAAATGGACAGATTTCTTCCTTGGACATGCAATCCTCCCCCCATTGCCATAGTCACCACCACATGTCCCTCCATGTCTCCCACCTACTCATCTTTGCCCCCACACTCAAACTCAGTTCACCTCACATCCTCCACAAAACTCTCAGTAATCTATACATTATCATTCACCCACCAAAAAAATGCATACTTACTGTTATATATACAGTGTTTAACTAACGGTGGTGATATGCATGCATGTGTGCATTGTGTGGCATACAAATTTATTTTCACTGATCAAATCGATGATACTCTACCAAATGCTTGAGCCTTCAAACAGATAAATGTATTAACTCTAGCAAACTGAAATGTGAAGCAAGAAATTGTTTCTGAGATTTCCTCTAATAAGCTTTGAGATGTATATGTCTCTTTCTTTAGATAAAATTTTCAAGAATAAGGGGTGCCTGGGTGGCTCAGGCAGTTAAGCGTCTGCCTTAGGCTCCCGTCAGGATCCCAGGGTCCTGGGATCAAGCCCTGTTTTGGGATCCCTGCCAAGCGGGGAACCCACTTCTCCCTCTCTCTCTTCCCCTCCCCACTGCTCATGCTCTCTCTTTCTATCTCTCTCTCTCTCAAATAAATAAATAAAATCTTTAAAAAAATTTTTTTTTGAGAATAAAACTTTTTTTCAAGAATACATCTTTACCTGCTTTGAAATCAGGTGTCATGAAGTGGAAATTCTAACAATAATCTTTGGCACCAGAATTTTTCTTATTCCGTTCTGTTATAAGCCTTTTGGAGTCAAAGATGAGAGCTTTAAGCTGGTGTATCATCAGTGACTCAATCAACCACCAAAAATGATTAAGCTTCTTTAACTTCGTTTTGTATTCTAGTTCTTTGCTTGTTTGGTTTGGTTTGGTTTTCCCCTGGGAGGGAGGGAGAGAAGAGGAGGCTCAGGATAAGACAAAGATAAGTGAGCAACTTGATAAGGAGCAGCCAAGACACATTTTTAGAAAGAGCATGTCTGTTCAATTTGTTTGCATTGCTGTGCTACAGATCCTTCTTTTATTAACCCCTTCACATTTTCTCCCACTCAAAAAAACAAAAACCTACATGCTTAAGGATGCCTTTGTGTAAGTGACATGTAGAATAGAAACTGATCGAGAGAGTTAGTGAGGTATCTAGGTCAATGGTATTTGGAACAGAGACAGCTCTTCTGAAAGCAGGCCCCAGAGCAGAAATGACCATAAATACATAAGGACTCTGGGAATTTTCACAAATTTGTGTTCCATGGAGAACAGAAGTCAATTAGCTATGTATAGTTAACTTTTGCTGAACTCAATAGCTCTAATAGTTATGTGTGTAGATTGCTTACAATTTTTTATATACAAGATCATGTCATCTGAAATAGAAATAGTTTTATTTCCTTCCTTCCAATTTCAATGCCTTTTATTTCTTTCTCTTGCCTAACTGCCCTGGCTAGACCTTCTAGTACAATGATGAAGGCAGTGGCCAGAGCCGAGATCCTTATCTTGTTCCTCATCTCAGAAAGCTGTCAGTCTTTCACCATTAAGTATAATGTTAGCTGTACGTTTTTATAAATGCCTGTTAGCAGGCTGAGGAAATTCCCTTCTGTTCCTAATATGTTGAGTGTTTTTATCATGAAAGGATGTTGGATTGATAAATGCTGCTTCTGCTTCTATTGAGATAGGCTTTGACATTAAAAAAGTCAAGACATAGCAAAGAAGGATAAGAATATAAACTGAGGTTATTGTCCTATATTCAATTTTTTTATTAGTGTAGATGTTAATGGACACACACAGTAATTACACAATCTAGCAGGAAATACTTGCAGAAGTTAAAATTATCTTCCTGTTATGAGACATGTTAACAACACAAAAATTTCCCAGATGCATAACATCTATATTTTCATAGCACTATTTTCCAATGGCTACCATACTATATGATCACCTTTATAGATCTTTTTTAGAAAAGACAAGTAAAATTGACGATGGGAGTCTATAAATTGCTTTTTTATTAGAAGTATATTCAATCTATTAAAAAAAACAACACACAAATCCCAAATGTCTGATTTCAAGAGCATTAGACCAGTAGTTTTCAAATCAACTGATCCCAATTCCTCACTGCTTCAGGAAAACAAGGTGTTCTAAAAAAATTTTTAGAGCCAATGGAAGGGCTCCAAGCTGCTCCACTCCCTCCCCTGACTCCAGTGGGATCCAAGCCACTGTTGTCTCATTTTTATACTGGGTTCTCCAGCTAATGATGTATTCAAAACCATTGGCTGAGATCATGGTATATCATTACTCTGAAATAACAAAATAACAAAATTTATAAGTTGTATTATTTCACTGATGGTTCTCTACATAGTATTTTAGCACACATATGATATTTTAACACAAAATCAGCAGGAAATCCTTAGTGACTGTGTTTGGTATTCTCCAGTTGCCCTTCCAGATTCCCTCTCAACCTCTCCATCCTGCTTCCCACCCTGGGATGCTGAATGCCTGGACTATGTGAGCATAGACCACCTCAGCAAGGACTTTGTCACCACATATTACATGAGCAGTCCCACTCTAGACTTTTTGGTGGGTTCAGCCAGGCTGAACCCTGTCCTGGCAGGGGAGCCAAGGGCACAGAATGTGGCCACACCCTGAAGTCCTGGATCCTGACAGGAAGGCAGTCCTCTTGAGGCTTCTCTGCCCCCTCCTAGTTGGTAGCCATTCCCTCATATGCCCCAGCCCTGCCTTCACCTGCCTGGGCTACTATAGGAGCCCTGAGGGTTCCCAGCCTGGGTAATCAGCACCTTCATTCAGCCCTCTTTGAATTATCCTCATTCACACATGCCTTGGATTCTGACTGATAAGGTAACTTTCATACCTCATATCAATGTCAAATTTTACAGCCTATTAAGCCCTTGCACACACATGATCTAACTTAACCCTCCAAAGAACCTAAGAGGTTACAGACTTGGCTTAAATGAACAAGTATTAGCCCAACAGACTCTACAGCATAGGATTAGGTGAGCAGGGAGAGGCACATGTGGCAAAGTGAGCAAAGCCAGAGCAAAGGCTGAGCTTAAGTGGGCCTGCCTAAGTCTCTAGGACCTCACACCAACCTGTCCCCTGGCCAACAACTTAGAAACAGTCTCTAAGACCTTGAAATCAATGACTCCTCTAACTTCCTTAATATCCCCCCTTTGCAGGGGAGTCAACACGTAAAGTGCTTGCAGTTCTAGAGAATCAATTGGTAGCCTCAGGTCAGTCATAGAAGCATTGAAAAAAAATTTTTTTAGATTTTATTCATTTATTTGAGAGACAGCATGAGTGGGGGTGGGGACAAAGGGAGAGGGAGAAGCAGGTTCCCCGCTGAGCAGGTATCCCACTGTGGGACTCAATCCCAGGACCCTGAGATCATGACCTGAGCTGAAAGCAGACATTTAACCAACTGAGCCATCCAGGGGCTCTGCTTTGAAAAATTTCTTAAAACAGTTTATATCTGCTCTGTTTTTCTTTCTTAATGATGTCCATATTCCCATAAGAGTTAGTCCCCATTGTTTACGTCTTTAACATAGCAGTACTACCAATTTTTTTCCTTTAACTTAGTTGACATTTCTTCCTCAAATTACATTAAAGGTAGGTTCATATCAAAACGTTATTGGTAAGGTGTCTGCAACTACTTTTCCTCAAGTTGCCCTAACATTTAAGATGTAGTTTTGCAGGACCATCACCCAAGTTTGCCCATAGCACTCCAGTATGAACTGCATTCATGACAGGAGCTCTGCTGCATCCAGGCGCTCAAAGACTGGAGGCACCCTGAGCCAGGGGTTAGGGGGACAATGAGAAAAAACCTGTTAACAATTCCTAAGCCCTCAACTCTGTGTAAACACTTGCTCTTTTTAATCAGGGATTTTACATTGACAAATAATAACAGAAAGCAAAAGGAAAAAGTGATTTCTGCCTGTCAGTGTTGGCCCTTAGTGGCATTACTACAGTATTTTCTTCTTTCATCTAATTTTTGCCTTGTGATAAAATCAGGCATACTAAATATCAAAAATGAAATTTTCTTCTTTTTTTAATAAATGGTATACAAGCACTGTTTCATTCTAATACATAAAAATTAAGCCCCCAAATACCTTCCCAAGCTCTTGTTAAAGTTTTATGACTATCCTATGAGATTCTACAGAAGCCTAGGACACTTAAAGGAGGGAATTAAAATAATAAGTAGAAGCATATGTGTTTACTTAACCCAACTAGTGGGAGACTAAATGTACTTTCTGTTTTACTTTCTGGTTGAGGAGAAACTTCAAAACATTAAATATAAGACAAAGACTAGAAAAAGAAGAACAATAAGAACCTGAAGAAAGTAGAAGAAAAAAAAATTGGAGCAGCTATCAGTGAATTGAAAACAGGAAATTAACAGACACAATCAACAAAACCCAAAACTGGCTCTTTTAAAAGATCACAAAAATTGATAAACCACAAGTCAGGCTAGCCAAGAAAAGAGAGGACACAAATTACAACTATCAGAAACTAAGGAGAAGTCATCACTAATGTTCCCATGTACATTAAAAGGTTAATAAAATAATACTATAAACGATTCTGTTTGATAACTTAGATGAAATGAACCCAATTCCTTGAAAGACACAATTGATCAAAACTCACACAAGGAGAGGTGGAAAGGGTTAAGATGGCAGAGGATCAGGGCTACCCTAAGCTTGCCTCCTCCCTTGAACACAGCTAAATAAATATCAAATCATTCTGAATACCCAAGAAATCAACTGGAAGTCTTAGAGAACAAAGCTGCACATCTATAAACAGAAAAAAATGACCCGTAAAAGGTAAGAACTGCAGAGAATTTATTCATGGGAGAAAAGAGCAATGGGTGATGCACAAGGAGGGAGCCCTGATCACAGAGGGAGTAGCAAGAGAGAATGAGAGAGAGAAAGAGTGGGGGTGGGGGGAAGAGTGTAAACATATGTAGAGGACTGCACAAGAAAACTGCTCCCCAAAATCATTGACTGGGGAAAAGGAGAGGGTTTCAATACTGCCAGTTTTTTTCCCATCAGTTTTTTATAAACACTGGAGCACAACAGGGATGCCTGGGTGACTCAGTCAGTAAGGGTCCTGGGATCCAGTCACACATCGGGCTCCTTGCTCAGTGAGGAGTCTGCTTCTCCCTCTCCCTCTGCCTGCTGCTTCCCCTGCTTGTGGTCTCTCTCTCACACACACACACAAATAAATAAAATCTAAATAAATAAATAACAGTGGAGCACAGAATCTGAAGTTTCAGAGGTCAGCACCATAGCCAGGGTTGCGCCTGGCAGTGTTCTTGTAGGGAAGTAGGGCAGAGCCCTGAGAGCAGCAGCACAGTCTGAGGATCCCCTGGATTGCACAGGGAAAAATGGTTCCATGCTTGGAGTACATCTGTCATTCAGAAAAGGAGAGGTAAAGAGTTTCCAGGATAAACAAAAACCCAAGGAGTTGGTAACCACTGAGCTAGTCCTGCAAGACATGTTAAATGGGACTCTTTGAGTGCAGAAAAAAAAAAGACCAAAGCAACAAAAACTAGAGAGGAACAGACAACATCACCAGAAACACCGAATTTATAGGTAACACAATTGCACCAAATTCATATCTATCAAAAATCACTCTGAACATAAATGCATTAAATGTTCCAATCAAAATACATAGGGTATCAGATTGGATTAAAAAAAAACAAGACCCATCGATATACTGCCTATAGGAGACTCATTTTTTTTTTTTGAGACTCATTTTAGACCTAAAAACATCTGTAGATTGAAAGTGAGGAGATGGAGAACAATCTATCATGCTAATGGATGCTAAAAGAAAGCCAGAGCAGCCATATGTATATCAAACAAACTAGATTTTAAGCCAAAGACTGTAATAAGAGATGAAGAAGGGCATTATATCATAATTAAGGGGTCTATCTATCCATCAAGAAGATCTAACAATTATATAAATATTTATGCCTCTAACTTGGAAGCACCTAAATATATAAATCAATTAATAATAGACATAAAGAAACTCATGGGGGGGGGGCGTGGAACAAGATGGTGGAGGAGTAGGAGACCTGGATTTTGTCTGGTCCAAGGAATTCAGCTGGATAGGGATCAAACCATTCTGAACACCTACAAACTCAACAGGAGATCGAAGAAAAGAATAGCAACAACACTCTGAACAGAAAAGCGACCACTTTCTGGAAGGTAGGATGTGCAGAGAAGTGAATTCCAGGCGATATTCGGGAGAATAGACGGTGGGGGAGGGGGCCCCCGACGGCCGCTTCTGGCAAGTGATAGAGCAGCAGAGCACAAAATCGGAATTTTTAGAAGTCTGCTCCGCTGAGGGATGTTGCTCTGGTGGCTTAAGGCGGGAGGGACCCTCGCTAAGACAGTGTGGTCTCAGGACCCTCAGGGTCAGAGAAAGACCGGGGGTGCCTGAGTGCAGCAGAGCTCCCAGGTATTGGAGCAGGGAAACCAGCTGCAGAGATGGAGCAGAGGCATGGGCTCTCAGCTCGGGGTTGCCATAAACTGTGATCCACAGCACAGTTGGGCCACGGCTCTTCCAGCAGGGACCCAACAAGTGGCAGATCCAGGGAGACTCCCCTTCCTCCCCCTAGGGAGGAGTGGTGCAAGAGCACACCGCAGGGATCTGCTGGGTTTGGAGACTCCACATGGGGTAGTGTGCCAGAGATAGAAACGCTCGGTCACTGGCCGGGTGAGCACGGAGTATGGCTTGAGACCTGGGAGACAGGAGTGATTGACTGCTTTTCTCTAGGGGTGCACTGAGGAGTGGGGCCCTGAGTTCTCGGCTCCTCCAGGTGGAGATTGGGAGGCTGCCATTTTCACTCTTGTCCTCCCAAGCTGTACGGAAAGCTTCCAGGGAACAAAAGCTCCAGAGAGCAACCCCGGCAGATTACTTAGCCTGGACCAGGCAAGGGCGGGGCAATTCCGCCTCTGGCAAAGACATTTGGGGGCCATGGCAACAGGCCCCTCCCCCAGAAGATCAGCAAGAAGAGCCAGCCAAGACCAAGTTTACTGATCAATAAGAACGGCAGAACTCCAGAGCTAGGGGAATACTGCAAATAGAATTCATGGCCTTTTACCCATGATTCTTTAGTCTTTCAAAGTCAATTTTTTTTAACTTTTTTTTTTTAATTTTTCTTTTCCCCTTTTCAACAACACCTTATCAATCCTTTTTTTAAAAAATATTTTTTATTTTACATTTTTAAAGTCATATTCTATCCCTTTATAGTAGTTACCCTTATTTTTGGTATATATATATATAAGTTGTTCTCTTTTTAAAATTTTGAGATACAGTTTCTTCTAACAGATGAAAATATACTCTAAATCTCTAGTGCATGGTTTTGTTCTAGACTCCTACCTGATCATATTCTCTCTTTTTTTTTAAATCCTCTTCTTTCTTTCAACCAACTCTTACCTTATCAATTCCTTTTATAAAATCTTTTATAATTTTCATCTCAACCCTTATTTTTGTACCTATATAAGTTTTTCTTTCTTTAAAATTTTGGGAGGCACTTTCTTCTAACAAACCAAAATACGCCCAAAATCTAGTGTGTGTCACTGATCTATGCACCAGCCTGATCATATTTGATCATACTCTGTTTTCTTTGTTTTGTTTCATTTTTGTTTGTTTTTATCTTTTTCTTTTTCTTTTATTTTTTTTTTCATTTTCTTTTTCTTTCTTTCCCTTTCTTTTCCCCTGGTTTCAGGTCATTTCTGATTTGTTTAGTGTATATTTTCTGGGGATGTTATTACCCTGTTAGCGTTTTGTTCTCTCGTTCATCTATTCTCCTCTGGACAAAATGACAAGATGGAAAAAAAATCACCTCAACAAAAAGAACATGAGGCAGTACCGACTCCCAGGGACCTAATCAATATGGACATTAGTAAGATGTCAGAACTACGGTTCAGAATGATGATTTTAAAAATACTAGCTGGGCTTGATAAAAGCATGGAAGTTATTAGAGAAACCCTTTTTGGAGAAATAAAGAACTAAAATCTAACCAAGTCGAAATGAAAAAGGCTATTAATGAGGTGCAATCAAAAATGGAACTCTAACTGCTAGGATAAATGAGGCAGAAGAAAGAATTAGTGACATAGAAGACCAAATGATGGAAAATAAAGAAGCTGAGAAAAAGAGAGATAAACAACTATGGGATCACGAGGGCAGAATTCGAGACATAAGTGATTATAAGATGAAACAACATTAGAATAATTAAGATCCCCAAAGAAGAAGAAAGAGAGGGGCAGAAGGTATATTGGAGCAAATTATAGCAGAGATCTTCCCTAATTGGGGGAAGGAAACAGGCATCAAAATCCAGGAGGCACAAAGGATCCCTCTCAAAATCAATAAAAATACATCAACACGCCAACATCTAATGGTAAAACTTACAAGTCTCAGAGACAAAGAGAAAATCCTGAAAGCAGCTTGGGACAAGAGATCTGTAATCTACAATGGTAGAAACATTAGATTGGCAACAGACCTATGCACAGAGACCTGGCAGGCCAGAAAGGACTGGCAGGATATATTCAGAGCACTAAATGAGAAAAATAGGCAGCCAAGGATACCATATCCAGGTAGGCTCTCATTGAAAATGGAAAGGAGAGATAAAAAGCTTCCAGGACAAACAAAAACTAAAGGAATTTGCAAACATGTAACCAGCCCTACAAGAAATATTGAAAGGGGTCCTCTAAGCAAAGAGAGAGCCTAAAAGCAACATAGACCAGAAAGGAACAGAGACAATCTACAGTAACAGTCACCTTATAGGCAATACAATGGCACTAAATTCATATCTTTCAATAGTTACCCTGAATGTAAATGGGTTAAATGCCCCAATCAAAAGAAACAGGGTATCAGATTGGATAAAAAAAAAAGACCCATCAATATGCTGTCTGCAAGAGACTCATTTTAGACCCAAAGACACCCCCAGATTGAAAGTGAAGGGGTGGAAAACCATTTCCCATGCTCATGGACACCAAAAGAAAGCTGGGATGGCAATCCTTATATCAGACAAATTAGATTTTAAACCAAAGACTCTAATAAGAGGTGAGGAAGGACACTATATCCCACTTAAAGGGTCTATCCAACAAGAAGATCTAACAATTGTAAATATCTATGCCCCTAACATGGGAGCAGCTAATTATATAAGCCAATTAAGAACAAAAGCAAAGAAATACATTGACAACAATACAATAATACTGGGGGACTTTAACATCCCCCTCACTGAAATGGACAGATCATCTAAGCAAAAGCTCAACAAGGAAATAAAGACTTTAAATGACACACTGGACCAAATGGACTTCACAGATATATTCAGAACATTCCATCCCAAAGCAACAGAATACACATTCTTCTCTAGTACCCATTGAACATTCTCCAGAATAGATCACATCCTAGGTCACAAATCAGGTCTCAACTGTTACCAAAAGATTGGGATCATTCCCTGCATATTTTCAGATCACAATGCTTTGAAACTAGAACTCAACCACAAGAGGAAAGTTGGAAAGAACTCAAGTAGATGGAGGCTAGAGAACATCCTAGTAAATAATGAATGGGTCAACCAGGAAATTAAAGAAGAATTAAAAAAATTCATGGAAACAAATGAAAATGAAAACACAACTGTTCAAAATCTTTGGGATGCAGCAAAGGCAGTCCTAAGAGGAAAGTATATAGCAATACAAGCCTTTCTCAAAAAACAAGAAAGGTATCAAATACACAACCTAATCCTACACCTAAAGGAGCTGGAGAAAGAACAGCAAATAAAGCCTAAACCCAGCAGGAGAAGAGAGATAATAAAGATCAGAGCAGAAATCAATGAAATAGAAACCAAAAGAACAGTAGAACAGATCAATGAAACTAGGAGCTGGTTCTTTGAAAGAATTAACAAGATTGATAAACCCCTGGCCAGACTTATCAAAAAGAAAAGAGAAATGACCCACATAAACAAAATCATGAATGAAAGAGGAGAGATCACAACCAACACCAAAGAAATACAAACAATTATAAGAACATACTATGAGCAAATATACGCCAGCAAATTAGATAATCTGGAAGAAATGGATGCATTCCTAGAGATGTATCAACTACCAAAACTGAACCAGGAAGAAATAGAAAACCTGAACAGACCTATAACCACTAAGGAAATTGAAGCAGTCATCAAAAGTCTCCCAACAAACAAAAGCCCAGGGCCAGATGGCTTCCCAGGGGAGTTCTACCAAACATTTAAGAAGAATTAATACCTATTCTTCTGAAACTGTTCCAATAAATAGAAATGGAAGGAAAACTTCAAACCCGTTTTATGAGGCCACCATTACCTTGATCCCAAAACCAGACAAAGACCCCATCAAAAAGTAAAATTCCAGATCAACATCCTTGATGAACATGGATGCAAAAATTCTCACCAAAATACTAGCCAATAGGATCCAACACTACATTAAAAGGATATTCACTACGACCAAGTGGGATTTATCCCTGGGCTGCAAGGTTGGTTCAACATCCACAAAACAATGTGATACAATACATTAACAAAAGAAAGAACAAGAACCATATGATCCTCTCAATAGATGCAGAAAAAGCATTTGACAAAGTACAGCATCCTTTCTTGATCAAAACTCTTCCGAATATAGGGATAGAGGGTATATACCTCAATATCATAAAAGCCACCTATGAAAAACCCACAGTGAATATCATTCTCAATGGGGAAAAACTGAGAGCTTTCCCCCTAAGGTCAGGAACGCAGCAGGGATGTCCACTATCACCACTGCTATTCAACATAGTATTGGAAGTCCTAGCCACAGCAATCAGACAACAAAAAGAAATCAAAGGCATCCAAATTGGCAAAGAAGAAGTCAAACTCTCACTCTTTGCAGATGATATGATACTTTATGTGGAAAAGCCAAAAGACTCCACCCCAAAACTGCTAGAACTCATACAGGAATATAGTAAAGTGGCAGGATATAAAATCAATGCACAGAAATAAGTGGCATTCCTATACACCAACAACAAGACAGAAGAAAGAGAAATTAAGGAGTCAATCCCATTTACAATTGCACTCAAAACCATAAGATACCTAGGAATAAATCTAACCAAAGAGGCAAAGGATCTGTACTCAGAAAACTATAAAATACTCAGGAAAGGAATTGAGGAAGACAAAAAGAAACGGAAAAACGTTCCATGCTCAGGGATTGGAAGAACAAATATTGTGAAGATGTCAATGCTACCTAGAGCAATCTACACATTCAAAGCAATTCCCATCAAAATACCATCTACTTTTTTCAAAGAAATGGAACAAATAATCCTAAAATTTGTATGGAACCAGAAAAGACCCCGCATAGCCAGAGGAATGTTGAAAAAGAAAAGCAAAGCTGGCGGCATCACAATTCCGGACTTCAAACTCTATTACAAAGCTGTCAGCATCAAGACAGTATGGTACTGGCACAAAAACAGACACATAGATCAAAGGAACAGAATAGAGAGCCCAGAAATGGACCCTCAACTCTATGGTCAACTAATCTTCGACAAAGCAGGAAAGAATGTCCAATGGAAAAAAGACAGTCTCTTCAACAAATGGTGTTGGGAAAATTGGACAGCCACATGCAGAAGAATGAAACTGGACCATTTCCTTACACCACACACAAAAATAGACTCAAAATGGTTGAAAGACCTAAATGTGAGACAGGAGTCCATCAAAATCCTAAAAGAGAACACAGGCAGCAACCTCTTTGACCTCAGCTGCAGCAACTTCTTCCTAGAAACATCACCAAAGGCAAGGGAAGCAAGGGTAAAAATGAAGTATTGGGACTTCATCAAGATAAAGAGCTTTTGTACAGCAAAAGAAACAATCAACAAAACCAAAAGACAACTGACAGAATGGGAGAAGATATTTGCAAATGACATAACAGATAAAGGTCTAGTATCCAAAATTTATAAAGAACTTATGAAACTCAACACCCAAAGAACAAATGATCCAATCAAGAAATGAGCAAAAGACATGAACAGACATTTTTCCAAAGAAGACATCCAAATGGCCAACAGACACATGCCAAAAGTGCTCAACATTGCTCGGCATCAGAGAAATCCAAATCAAAACCTCAATGAGATATCACCTCACACCAGTCAGAATGGCTAAAATTAACAAGTCGGGAAACGACAGATGTTGGCAGGGATGCGAAGAAAGGGGAACCCTCCTACACTGTTGGTGGGAATGCAAGCTGGTGCAGCCACTCTGGAAAACAGTATGGAGGTTCCTCCCAAAGTTGAAAATAGAGCTACCATATGATCCAGCAATTGCACTACTGGGTATTTACCCCAAAGATACAAATGTAGGGATCCAAAGGGGTATGTGTACCCCGATGTTTATAGCAGCAATGTCCACAATAGCCAAACGGTGGAAAGAGCCAAGATATCCATCGACACAGTGTGGAAAGAGCCAAGATGTCCATCAACAGATAAATGGATAAAGAAGATGTCGTATATATATATACAATGGAATATTATGCAGCCATCAAAAGGAATGAATTCTTGCCATTTGCAACAACGTGGATGGAACTGGAGGGTGTTATGTTGAGCAAAATAAGTCAATCAGAGAAAGACATGTATCATATGATCTCACTGATATGAGGAATTCTCAATCTCAGGAAACAAACTGAGGGTTGCTGGAGTGGTGGTTGGTGGGAGGGATGGGGTGGCTGCGTGATAGACACTGGAGAGGGTATGTGCTCTGGTGAGTGCTGTGAACTGTGCAAGACTGCTGAATCACAGATCTGTACCTCTTAAACAAATAATACATTATATGTTAAAAAAAAAGAAGAAGAAGAAG
The DNA here is from genome assembly GCF_002201575.2 of Neomonachus schauinslandi. Classification (NCBI taxonomy): domain Eukaryota; kingdom Metazoa; phylum Chordata; class Mammalia; order Carnivora; family Phocidae; genus Neomonachus; species Neomonachus schauinslandi. Next base: position 106,545,608 of record NC_058406.1, on the reverse strand, counting down.
AAGATAGCAGGAGGGGAAGAATGAAGGGGGGAAATCGGAGGAGGAGATGAACCATTAGAGACGATGGACTCTGAAAAACAAACTGAGGGTTCTAGAGGGGAGAGGGGTGGGAGGATGGGTTAGCCTGGTGATGGTTATTAAAGAGGGCACATTCTGTATGGAGCACTGGATGTTATATGCAAACAATGAATCATGGAACACTACATCAAAAACTAATGATGTATGGTGATTAACATAACATAATAATTAAAAAAAAAAGAAACTCACCAGTAATAATCCAAAAATAGTAGGGGACTTTAACACCCCACTCACAGCAATGGACACATCATCTAAGCAGAAGATCAACAAGAAAACAGTGGCTTTGAATGACACACTGGACCGGATAGACCTAACAGATATATTCAGAGCATTTCATCTAAAGCAGCAGAACACACATTTTTTTCGAGTTCACATGGAACATCCTCCAGAATAGATCACATACTGGGTCATGGATGATTTATCCCTCAACAAGTAAAAAAAAAGACTGAGATCATATCATGCATATTTTCAGACCACAACACTATGAAACTTGAAGTCAACCACAAGAAAAAATTTGGAAAGACCTCAAATACATGGAGGTAAAAGAGGATCCTACTAAAGAATGAATGGGTTAACCAGGAAATTAAAGATGAAATTTAAAAGTACGTTGAAGCAAATGAAAATGAAAACACATCAGTTCAGAACCTTTGGGATGCAGCAAAGGTGGTTCTAAAAGGGAAGGATATTGCAATACAGGCCTATCTCAAGAAGCAAGAAAAGTTTCAAATATAAAACCTAACCTTACACCTAAAGGAGCTAGAAAAGGAACACAAATAAAGCCTAAATCCAACAGAAGAAGAGAAATAATAAAGATTAGAGCAGGAATTGATGATATAGAAACAACAACGAAGTGGTAGAACAGACCAACAAAACCAAGACCTGGTTCTTTGAAAGAATTTCTAAAATTGATAAATCCTTAGCCAGACTTCTCAAGAAGAAAAGAGAAAGGACCCAAATAGATAAAATCACAAATGAAAGGGGAGAGATCACAACCAACACCACAGAAAAACAATTAGAATACTATGAAAAATTATATGCCAACAAATTAGGCAATCTGGAAAAAAATGGTTAAATTACTAGACAATACAAACTAGCAAAATTGAAACATGAAGAAATAGAAAATTTGAACAGACCCATAACCAGCAAAGAAATTGAAACAGTAATAAAAAATCTCCCAACAAACAAAAGTCCAGGGCCAGATGGCTTCCCAGGGGATTTTTACCAGACACTTAAAGAACAGTTAATACCCATTCCTCTCAAACTTCTAAAAAATAAAAATGGAAGGAAAACTTCCAAACTCATTCTATGAGGCTAGCATTACCTTGATTCCAAAACCAAAGGCCCCACTAAAAAGAATTACAGACCAATATCCTCAATGAAAATGGATGCAAAAATTCTCACCAAGATACTAGCAAAATGAATTTAACAGTACATTCAAAGAATTATTCGCCACAATCAAGTGGAATTTATTCCTGGGCTGCAGGGGTGGTGCAATATTCACAAATCCATCAACATGATACACCACATTGATAAAAGAAAGGATAGTAACAATATGATCCTGTCAATAGATGCAGAAAAAGCATTTGACAAAATACAGCATCCTTTCTTGATAAAAACCGTCAACAAAGTATGATAGATGGAACATACCTCAACATCATAAAGGCCACATACAAAAGACCCACAGCTAATATCATCCTCAATTGGGGAAAAACTGAGAGCCTTCCCCTATGGTCAGAAACAACACAAGGATGTTCACTCTCACCATTACTATTTAACATAGTACTGAAGTCCTAGCCTCAGCAATCAGACAACAAAAAGAAATAAAAGGCATCCCAATCATCAAGGAAGAAGGCAAACTCACATTTCACAGACAACATGATATTCTATGTAGAAAACCCAAAAGACTCCACCAAAAAATTGCTATAACTAATACATGAATTCAGCAAAGTCATAGGATATAAAGTCAATATACAGAAATCTGTTGCATTTCTATACAACAATAACAAAGCAGCAGAAAAAGAAATCAAGGAATTAATCCCATTTGCAATTGCACCAAAAACAATAAGATACCTAGGAAAGAACCTAACCAAAGAGGTAAAAGATCTGTGCTCTGAAAACTATAAAACACTGATGAAAGAAATTGATTGAAGAGGACACAAAGAAATGGAAAAACATTCCATACTCGTGGACTGGAAGAACAAATATTGTTAAAATGTCAATGCTACCCAAGG
>NC_058406.1:106528530-106542899 GCF_002201575.2 Neomonachus schauinslandi | reverse complement strand
AAAGTGAACTACTTGGACTTCAAGATAAAAAGCTTCTGCACAGCAAAGGAAACAACAAAACTAAAAGGCAGCCTATGGAATGGGAGAAGATATTTGCAATGACAAATCTGATAAAGGGTTAGTATCCAAAAGCTATAAAGAACTTACCAAAGTGAACACCCAAAAAACAAATAATCCAGTTAAGAAATGGGCAGAAGACATGAATACACACTTTTCCAAAGAAGACATCCAGATGGTTAACAGACACATGAAAAGATGCTCAACATCACTCATTAGGGAAATACAAATCAAAACCACAATGAGATATCCCCTCACACTTGTCAAAATGGCTAAAATTAACAACAGAGGAAACAACAGATGTTGGCGAGGATGCAGAGAAAGGGGAACCCTCTTACACTGTTGGGAATGCAAGCTGATGCAGCCACTCTGGAAAACAGTATGGAGGTTTCTCAAAAAGTTAAAAATAGAGCTACCCAATGACCTAGCAATTGCGCTACTAGGTATTCATCCAAAGGATACAAAAATACTGATTGGAAGAGGCACATGCACCCTGATGTTCATAACAGCATTATCAACAATAGCTAAACTATGGAAAGAGCCCAAATGTTTATTGACTGATAAATGAATAAAGAAGTTCTGGTAAATAGATATAATATATTTTATATATTTATTATGAATATTTTGAATATTCATATTATGAATGTTTTATATATTTATTATGAATATTACTCAGCCATCAAAAAGAATGAAATTTTGTCATTTGCAATGACATGGATGGAGCTAGAGTGTATTACGCTAAGCGAAATAAGTCAGTCAGAGAAAGAAAAATACCATATGATTTCACTCATGTGTGGAATTAAGAAGAAAAACAGATGAACATAAGGGAAGGGGGGGGAAAGGGAAAAAAGAGAAAGGGAAACAAACTATAAGAGACTGTTTGATAGAGAACAAACTGAGGGGTGTTAGAGGAAAGTGGGTGGCAGTGGACTAGATTGGTGATGGATATTAAGGAGGGCACTTAATATGATGAGCTTTGGGAATTGATGTATGTAAGTGATGAATCACTGAATTCTACTTCTGAAACCAACATTGCATATATGTTAACTAAGTAGAATTTAAATAAAAATTTGACAAGAAAAAAAAAACACAAGGAGAAATATATAATCTGAATAGACCTATATCTATTAAAGAAATTGAATCAATACTTAATAACCTTCCAAAAAACAAAACACTATACTCAGATAGTGTTACTGGTAAATTCTATCAAATATTTAAGGAAAAATGATACCAATTCTCTATAATCTTTTCAGAAAATGGAAGTAGAGGGAACACTTCTAACTTATTCTATAAGGGCATTGCCAGCATCACCCTAATAAAGACCTTACAAGGAAAGAAAACTACAATATGGTTTCACTCATACGTGGAATATAAGAAACAGTGCAAAGGATCATAGGGGAAGGGAGGGAAAACTGAATGGGAAGTCACTAGAGAGAGAGAAAAACCATGAGAGATACTTTAACTATAGAAAACAAACTGAGGGTTGCTGGATGGGCAGTGCGTGGGTGGAATGGGGTAATTGGGTGATGGGCATTAAGGAGGCATGTGATGTGATGAACACGGGTATAATACACAACTGATAAATTATTGAACACTACATCTGAAACTAATGTACTATATGGCTAATTGAATTTAAATAATTATAAAAGGAAAACTACGGACCAATATTTCTCATGAACATAGAAGCAAAAATCTTCAACAAAATGTTAGCAAATTGGATCCAACAATTATAAAAGAGTTATATGCTGCAACCAATTGGAATTTATCCCAAGTATACAGGTTACTTCAACATTCAAAAATCAACAAATGTAATCATCATGCAAACAGGCTAAAGAAGAAAAATCACATAACCATGTCAGTGGATGCAGAAAGAGCTTTGACAAAGTCCAATACCCATTTATGATTAAAACTTTCAGCAAATTAGGAATAAAAGGGAACTTTCTCAACTTGATTTAAAAAAAAAACCTTAACAAAAACCCTACAGCTTATATTATACTTAAATTATGAGAAATTAGATGCTTTCCCCCTAATATCAAGAATAAGGCAAGAATACTGCCCTCACACCAGGCCTATCCAACATTGTATTCAAAGTCCTAGCTAATGCAGTAAGACAAGAAAAGGCATACAGTTTGGGAAAGAAGAAATAAAACTTTCTGTTTACCAGTGACCTATTTGTCTATAAAGAAAATCCCAAAGAATTCAGAAGAAAAAAATTCTTGGAACTAATAAGCAATTATATAGTAAGGTTGCAGGATCCAAGGTTAATGCACAAGTCAATTGCTTTCCTATTTACCAATAAGGAACAAGTGGAATTTAAAATTTAAAACACTATACATTTACAAGCAGCACCCCAAAAATGAAATGCTTATGTATAAATCTAACAAAAATATATGCAAATCTATATAAAGAAAACTATAAAACTTATGAAAGAAATAAAAGAAGTCCTGAATAAATGGAGAGATATCCCATGTTCGTGGGTAGGAAGACTCAATATTTTCAAAATATTCAATTTTTCCCAACTTGATCTATAGATTCAGTGCAACCCTAATCAAAACTCCAGCAACATCCAAAGAAGTGACCTTTAATCTAGGAAACCTGAATGATAGGTAGGACACAGGCAAGAGAGGGAGAGATAATTTCACTCTCCACGTAGAGGAAACAGGATGTATGACATCTCTGCAGCAGAAAAAAACATAGTATGTTAGTAAACAAAAAGAAGAGAGCAGATTGGAAGGTGGCACAGAGTGAGGCTGCAGAAGAAAGTAAAGAGAAATGCTTTAGCATAATAAAATAAAAGCATAAATGCTTTTAGCATAAAAAAAAGTTTATGCTAATGGGAATGGGAAAACACTTGTAGAGTTCTATGCATAGACAGTATATAATCAAATTTACGTTTTTAAATAAGACTATTCTGGTTACCCCATGGAAACTGGACTGGACAAGGACAAGGGTGTCTGTCAGGAAGAGTTAGAGAGCCACTGTGGCTGAAGGGACTCTAGAGGGGGTGGACCAAAGCATGAGGTGAAGCAGGATTAAGTGGGGAGACTTAGAGGTAGAATATGGGGACCAGATGAAAGGAAAGGAAGCACTGAAGTTGACTACTGGGTATTTGGTCTGAGCACTTGAGTAAATCATGGTGTCATTTCTAAGGGAAGGTGGGGACAGCAGAAGGCCAGCTTTGTGGCAGGCTGCCTATGATGTGAGATATACTGGGGAGGGGGTAGCCGAGGGGGTGGCAACAGGGAGAGGCCAAACCTGAGACTTATATAAGAGTCTAGAGTCACACAGGGCTCTTTGACTGAAGCTGCAGGAGTCCACAGATAGCCTGGGAAAAGAGTAATGTACAGAACTCAGAGGAAGGGCAGCATTTACCAGTTAGGATAACCAAGCAGAGGAATTGAACAACAGCAAGAGGCAGAAGGAAAACTAATACAGTTTGGTGTCAGAGAGGCTAAGGGAAGAATGTTTCAAGGAGGAAGAAATGGTTGACCATGTGCCTAGAGTCAGCTAAAAAGAGTCCTCAGAGCATAGAGACATGGAGCTCACTGGAGCTGCCATCAATGGGTGCGAGCATTGGTGGCAAAGAGAGGCTGAATCATAATGGAATGGAGGGAGACGTGATGAGGGTGAAGAACTGCAGAAAGCAAGGATGGAGGCCCAAAGTCCCCTCAGAGGACTTAGAGGGGGCTATCATTGAGAAAACAGTACACCAGAAGTGTCCATATGCAGGTATGGGTTTGGCCCTCTGGTTGCTGGCACCAAGGGTCCACAGGCTTCAGAGCATCCTTGCAGCCAATGTCTTCTCTGTGGCCAACCCCAACATGTGGCAGCATGGTCACCCCCATAACTGGATTCTCAGGACACAGGATTTCATTTGGGTACTGTGGATTCAGAGAGGTGGTGGCTTTTTGAGATTTTTCTAAGTGTTCTGAAGAGTAGGAAATTAAGTGAGGAGGCTCTGGCCCTGTCTCTGGAAGGGCATGAAAAGAGAGTACTCTCCAGAGTAAGAAAAGGTTCTCTGGATGTGAGGGATAAACAGAGATCTTTGGGTGTTTGGCAGCACTCAGTCAGAGGCCAATATCAGGATGCCACTGTGTGCGCTAAACCCAGGGACTTTGCATGTCTGAGGGTGGGACCCCAGGGAGGAATAAGGCAAACTTCTCTCCAGTCTCACCTGCTAAATCCTGCTGTGATTAAGGCTGACCCCTTGAGACCCAAGAGGCATGGTGTACAGCCCCAGGTGGGCACACCTGCTCACCACCCCTGTCTGGATCCTTGCTCCCATCCCCTCCCCTGCCTCTTACCTGTGTACAGGGGATGTGTCTCGGGCTCTCTGGGACACAGCAACCCCTGACTTCAGAACACTCCACTTAAGCCCTCCCTTCCAAGGCCTTCATCCTCAAGTCACTACCTCTGTAAAGCCCTAACTGGGGATGGGTGTGGATTACATTTCTCTGCCCCTTGTGCTCCCAAGCACAGGGCACCCACAGCCTGGCACACACCAGGAAACACAAGCATGGCAGTGCCTGGTCATCACTGCCCTCTAGGCATCCCCAGAACCCACTTGCTGCGTGGCCCACCCCAGGGCCACTCCAGCCCCAGTCTTACTGGAGTGCTGTGGGTTGGCTATGCAACAACTTCAGTGGACAGAGCAGCCACCTTGGGCTCTGAGCACTCACCCTGGCTCCAACCTGCAGGTTGTGCAGTGATGCAATGTTTGCTTTAAAGACTCTGTCTGGGCACCTGGGTGGCTCTGTCATTAAGTGTCTTCCTTTCAGCTCAGGTCATGGTCCCAGGGTCCTGGGATCAAGCCCCGCATAGGGCTCCCTGCTCCATGCAGAGTCTGTTTCTCCCTCTCCCACTCCCCCTGCTTGTGTTCCCTCTCTCTGCTGTGTCTCTCTCTGTCAAATAAATAAATAAAATCTTTAAAAATAAATAAATAAAATAAAGACTCTATGCCTTTGTAAAATTTGCATCAAGGCTCAGGTTGGGCCTGTCTCAGCCGGGTTCCAGTCCCTTTATCCCAGCGAGGTGAAGTGAATGGATGCTCCCTAAAGACAGACCTTGCCCACCAAATTGGGCTCTAGCACAGAGTATTGCCCAATAAACATTGAAGCAAAGAAGGACAGAGGGAGGGAAGGAAGGACAGAATTCCACATAGAGCTTGCTATATTCGCTGACCACAGCTCAGACTTCAAAACGTTCTGAAACGGCTCCTCAAAAACAAAGCTTTTTTGCACTACCCTTTAGCCCCTGTAATCCAGATGTGCCGGCAGGCTCCTATTCAATTCCTACTCAACCCCAACTCCATGATTTTATTAATTATTCCTCCATCTTGGAAATTCCTCTGCCTATTTCCAAACTAATTCTTCATACATAATTTCTCTCTAGTAAACTTAGATATTTTTTGTTTTCTTCATAAAATTAGATTTTAAGCATTTGCAGAGGAGCAAAAAGCACATACTTCATTTCCATTCCCCACTACAACTGGCAGACTCTTAAATATTTACTAGGTGGTGGGTATTAGGTAAATTCTTAACTGAGTAAGGCTTTTTGTTTTTAAACAAAATCTTTTTTATTGTGAAATATCACATATACAAAAGTATACAAAACAAATATTACAGTTTAATGGGTTTTCACCTCTTAGCTCAGAGTAACCCTCTCTTGACCTACTGGGTAACCACATTCATGCTTAACATGTAAGCATATATTCTTAAACAAAATGGCTCAGTTGTGTTGGGTTTTTAGAACTTAATATAAATAGAATCAAACAATAAGTGTTCTCATGTCTTGCTTCTCTTATTCAACATGTTTATAGATTCGTCCAAGCTGTTTTTGTGTATTTTGAGCAACATTTGAAGGAAAGAACCATAAATTGTTTACCTTGCCCTGTTGATAAACCTCTGGGCTGTTTCCAGAATGTAGCTATCATGCATACCTTTTGTGCATGTTTCTTGGTAGCTTTGGGGGTAGAGTGACTGGGCTATTGGATATGCATATCTTTGACTTTATTAGATGATGCCAAGCAGTTCTTCAAAGGCACTGTTTATGCCATTGTACACCGTTGATAAGAACTGGGGCAGCTGTACATTCTCAACAGTGTTCAGTATTGTCAGGCTTCTTAATTTCACCCATTCTCAGAAGGTATCAGAGACAACTCACTGAGCACCTTTTCATATAGATGTTGGCCATTTGGATATCATTTTTTGTGAACTGCTGGTTAATACCCATTTTCCTAGTGGGTTGTCTTTTTCTTATTCATTGATAAGATTTTTACTTATAGATTTGAATTCTACTTATTTGTGTTGCAAATATCCACTCTCAGAGGTTGCCTCTTCATTTTCTTAATGGTATCATTTAATAAGTTAAAATCCCAATATTAATAGAAAAAAAATTTACCTCAAGGCTTACTGCTTGGCTTTCATATTTAAATCTGCAATCTAGTGGAATTGATTTTTGTGTATGATGTGAGGTAGGTATCGAGGCTTTTTTATTTTTTTTAGAAATTTGTTCATTTTTCCTATGTTTCGATGTTGTTCATAATGCCCTCCTATCTTACTATCTTTATAATATCCACACGGTCTCTAATGATTTCATTTTTATTACTAATATTGATTATGTGTGCCTTTTCTTTTCTTAATAAGTCTTGATGAGGATTTGTCAATTTTAGAAATCTTAACAAAGAACAAAACTTAGATTTGTTGGTTCTCTCTATTATACATTTATTTTCTAATTTATTGTTCTTTATTTTTATCTTTATTTCCTCCCTTCTACTGTCTATCAGTTTAATTTTGCTTTCTCCCTATGACTTCTTCTTTTTTAATTTAATTTTATTTAAATTCAACTAATTAACATATAGTGTATTATTAGTTTCAGAGGTAGAGTTCAATGATTCATCACTTGTATATAACACACAGTGATCATTACATCATGTGCCCTCCTTAATGCCTATTACTCAGTTACCCCATCCTTCCACCCATCTCCCCTCCACCAATCCTCAGTTTGTTTCTTACTGTAAAGAGTCTCTTATTGGTTTCATCTTATTTTATTTTTCCCTCCCTTCCCCTATGATCCTCTGTTTTGTTTCTTAAATTCCACATGAGTGAAATCATATAATTGTCTTTCTCTGATTGACTTATTTTGCTTAGCATAATACCCTCTAGTTCCATCCACGTCATTGCAAATGGTAAGATTTCTTTTTTTACTGATGGTGGAGAAATATTCCATTGTATATATATAACAGAGGTTGATAGACATCTGGGCTCTTTCCATAGCTCGGCTTTCGTGGACCTTGCTGCTATACACATTGGGGTGCACGTGTGCCTTCGGACCACTACATTTGTATTTTGGGTAAATACCAGCTAGTACAAATGCTTGGTCACAGGGAACCTCCATACCAATTTCTAGAGTGGATGCACCAGACTGCATTCCCCCCAGTAGTGTAAGAGGGTTCTACTTTCTTCACATACTCACCAACATTTGTTGTCTCCTGACTTGTTTTTTAGCCATTGTGACTGGTGTGAGGTGGTATCTGATTGTGGTTTTGATTTGTATTTCCCTGATGCCAAGTGATGTTGAGCATTTTTTCATTTGTATGCCTTCTTTGGAGAAATGTCTATTAATGTCTTCTGCCCATTTCTTGACTGGATTATTTGTTCTTTGGGTGTTGACTTTGGTAAATTCCTTATAGATTTTGGATACTAACCCTTTATCAGATTTGTCATTTGCAAATATCTTCTCCCATTCTGTAGGTTGTCTTTTAGTTTTGTCAACTGTTTGCTTTGCTGTGCAAAAGCTTTTTATCCTGATGAAGTCCCAATAGTTCATTTTTGCCTTTGTTTCCCTTGCCTTTGGAGATGTGTCTAGCAAAAAGCTGCTGTGGCCGAGGTCACAGTGGTTGTTGCCTGTGTTCTCCTCTAGGATTTTGATGAATTCCTGTCTCACATTTAGGTATTTCATCCATTTGAGTCTATTTTTGTGTATGGTGTAAGAAAATGGCTGAGTTTCATTCTTCTGCATGTGGCTGTCCAATTTTCCAACACAATTTGTTGAAGAGACTGTCTTTTTTCCATTAGATATTCTTTCCTGTTTTCTTGAAGATTAGTTGACCAAAGAATTTGAGTCCATTTCTGGCCTCTCTATTCTGTTCCATCGATCTGTATGTCTGTTTTTGTGCCAGTACCATACTGTCTTGATGATGACAACTTTGAAATATAGCTTGAAGTCCGGAATTGTGATGTCATAAGTTTTTGTTTTCTATTTCAAAATTCTGCTGGCTATTTAGGGTCTTTTTTGATTCCATACGAATTTTAGGATTATTTGTTCCATCTCTGTGAAAAATATCTATGATATTTTGATAGGGATTGCATTGAATGTGTAGATTGCTCTGGGAAGCATAGACATTTTAACAATATTTATTCTTCTAATCCATGAGCATGAATGTTTTTCCATTTCTTTGTGTCACCCTCAATTTCATTCATAAGTATTCTGTAGTTTTTGAGTACACATCCTTTACCTCTTTGGTTAGGTTTATTCCTAGGTATCTTAGGGTTTTGGGTACAATTGTAAATAGGATCGATTCCTTAATTTCTCTTCCTTCTGTCTTATTGTTAGTGTATAGAAATGCAACTGATTTTGGTGCATTTATTTTATATCCTGCCACGTTGCTGAATTCCTGTATGAGTTCTAGCAATTTTGGGGTGGAGTCTTTTGGGTTTTCCACATAAAGTATTATGTCATCTGTGAAGAGTGAGAGTTTGACTTCTTCTTTGCTGATTTGGAAGCCTTAATTTCTTTTTGTTGTCTGATTGCTGAGACTAGGACTTATAGTACTATGTTGAACAACAGTGGTGAGAGTGGGCATCCCCGTCATGTTCCTGACCTTAGGGGAAAAGCTCTGAGTTTTTCCCCATTGAGAATGATATTCACTGTGGGCTTTTCGTAAATGGCTTTTTATGATTTTGAGGTATGTTCCCTCTATCCCTACATTGTGGGAAGTTTTAATTAAGAAAGGATGCTGTACTTTGTCAGATGCTTTTTCTGCATCTATTGAGAGGATCATATGGTTCTTGTTCTTTTATTAATGTATTGTATCACATTGGTTGATTTGCAGATGTTGAATAAGGAATAAAGGAGTAAGGAATAAATCCCACTTATTCATGGTGAGTAATCCTTTTAATGTAACTGTTGGATCCTATTGGCGAGTATCTTGGTGAGAATTTTGACCTCCATGTTCATCAAGGATATTGGTCTGTAATTCTCCTTTCTGATGGGGTTTTTGTCTGGTTTTGGGATCAAGATAATCCTGGCCTCACAGAAGAAGTTTGGAAGTTTGCTTTCCATTTTAATTTTTTGAAACAGCTTCAGAAGAATAGGTATTAATTTTTCTTGAAATGTTTGGTAGAATTCCCTTGGGAAGCCATCTGGCCCTGGACTCATGTTTATTGGGAGATTTTTGATTACTGCTTCAATTTCCTTGCTGGTTATGGGTCTGCTCAGGTTTTCTATTTCTCCCTGCTTCAGTTTTGGTAGTTTATAAGTTCCCAGGAATGCATCCATTTCTTCCAGATTGCCTAATTTGTTGGCATATAGTTGCACATAATATGTTCTTAAAATTGTCTGTATTTCCTTGGTGTTGGTCATGATTTATCTTCTTTCATTCATAATTTTATTAATTTGGGTCCTTTCTTTTTTCTTTTTGATAAGTCTGGCTAGGGGCTTGTCAATCTTATTAATTCTTTCAAAGAACCAGCTTCTAGTTTCATTGATCTGTTCTACTGTTCTTCTGGTTTCTATTTCATTGATTTCTGCTCTAATCTTTATAATTTCTCTTCTTCTGCTTGTTTAAGGCCTTATTTGCTGTTTTATCTCCAGCTGCTTTAGGTATAAGTTTAGCTTGTATATTTGAGACTTTTCTAATTTTTTGAGAAAGGCTTGTATTGCTATATACTTCCCTCTGAGGACTGCCTTTGCTGCATCCCAAAGGTTTTGAACAGTTGTGTTTTCATTTTCATTTGTTTTCATGAATTTTTTTAATTCTTCTTTAATTTCCTGGTTGACCCATTCATTCTTTAGTAGGATGCTCTTTAGCTTCCAAGTATTTGAGTTCCTTCCAAATTTCCTCTTGTGATTGAGTTCAAGTTTCAAAGCATTGTGGTCTGAAAATATGCAGGAAATAATCCCAACATTTTGGTATCAGTTGAGACCTGATTTGTGAACCAGTATGTGATCTATTCTGGAGAATATTCCAGGTGCACTCAAGAAGAATGTGTATTCTGTTGCTTTAGGATGGAATACTCTGAATATATCTATGAAGTCCATCTGGTCCAGTGTGTCACTCAAAGCCCTTCTTCCTTATTGATATTCTGCTTAGATGATCTGTGCATTGCTGTGAGTGGAGTGTTGAAGTCCCCTACTATTATTGTATTATTATCAATGTGCTTCTTTAATTTGATTATTAATTGGTTTATATATTTGGCTGCTCCCAAATTAGGAGCATAAATATTTAGTTGTTAGATCTTCTTGTTGTATAGACCCTTTAAGTATGATAGTGTCCCTCTTCCTCCCTTACTACAGTCTTTGATTAAACATCTAATTTTCTAATATGAGGATTGCTACCCCAGCTTTCTTTTGAGGTCCATTAGCATGATAAATGGTTCTTCAACCCCTCACTTTCAATCTGAAAGTGCCTTTAGGTCTAAAATGAGTCTCTTGTAGACAGCATATGGAAGGGTCTTGCTTTTTTATCCAATCTAATACTCTGTGTCTTCTGATTGGAGCATTTAGCCCATTTACATTCAGAGTAACTATTGAAAGATATGAATTTAGTGCCATTGTATTACCCGTAAAGTCCCAGTTTCTGTAGATTATCTGTTTCTTTCTGGGCTATGTTACTTTTGGGTTCTCCCTTTGCTTACAGGATCCCCTTTAATATTTCTTGCAGGCCTGGTTTAGTGGTCACATATTCTTTTAGTTTCTGTTTTTCCTGGAAGCTCTTTATCTCTCCTTCCCTTCTGAATGACAGCCTTGCTGGATAAAGTATTCTTGGCTACATGTTTTTCTCAGTTACTACCCTGAATATATAATGCCAGCACTTTATAGTCTGCCAGGTCTCTGTGGATAGGTCTACTGCCAGTCTAATGTTCCTATCCCTGTAGATTAAGAACCTCTTTTCTCAAAGAAAGAGAAATTAAGGAGTCAATCCCATTTATTATTGCACCCATAACTATAAGATACCTAGAAATAAACCTAACCAAAGAGGCAAAGGATCTGTACTCAGAAAACTATAGAACACTCTGAAAGAAAATGAGGAACACAAAGAAATGGAAAAACATTTCACACTCATGGATAGGAAAATAAGTATTGTTAAAATGTCTATGCTACCCAGAGCAATCTACACATTCAAAGCAATCCCTATCCAATGCCATCAGCATTTTTCACAAAGCTGGAAAAAATAATCCTAAAATTTGTATGGAATCAGAAAAGGCCCTGAATAGCCAAAGGAATGTTGAAAGAGAAAACCAAAGTGGGTGGCATCACAATTCCAGACTTCAAGCTCTATTACAAAGCTGTCATCATCAAGACAGTATGGTACAGACACACACACAAAAAAACAAAACAAAACACATAAATCAATGGAACAGAATAGAGAACCAGAAATGGACCATCAACTCTATGGTCAACTAATCTTTGACAAAGCAGGAAAGAACATCCAATGGAAAAAAGACAATGTCTTCAACAAATGGTGTTGGAAAAATTGGACAGCCACATGCAGAAGAATGGAACTCAACCATTTTCTTACACCACACACAAAAATAGACCCAAATGGATGAAAGACCTAAATGTGAGACAGAAATCCATCAAAATCCTAGAGGAGAACACAGGCAACAACCACTGTACCTCGGCCGCAGCAACTTCTTGCTAGACACGTCTCCAAAGGCAAGGGAAACAAAGGCAAAAATGAACTATTGGGACTTCATCAGGATAAAAAGCTTTTGCACAACAAAGGAAGCAGTCGATAAAACCGAAGACAACCTATGGAATGGGAGAAGATATTTGCAAATGACATATCAGATAAAGGGCTAGTATCCAAAATCTATAAAGAACTTATCAAACTCAACACTCAAAGAACAAATAATCCAGTCAAGAAATAGGCAGACACATGAACAGACATTTCTCCAAAGAAAACATACAAATGGCCAACAGACACATGAAAACATGCTCCACATCATTCGGCATCAGGGAAATACAAATCAAAACCACAATGAGATACCACCTCACACCAGTTAGAATGGCTAAAATTAACAAGTCAGGAATGATAGATGTTGATGAAGACACAAAAAAAGGGGAATCTTCCTACACTGTTGGTGGGAATGCAAAATGGTACAGCCACTCTGGAAAACACTATGGAGGTTCCTCAGGAAGTTGAAAATAGAACTACCCTATGACTTAGCAATTGCACTACTGGTTATTAACCCCAAAAATACAAATGTAGTGATCTGAAGGCACACATGCACCCCAATGTTTATAACAACAATGTCCACAATAGCCAAACTATGGAAAGAGCCCAGATGTCCATCAACAGATGACATGGATAAAGAAGATGTGGTATAGGTATATATATATATATATATATATATATATATATATAGGTATATGAGTGTATATATATATATATATATACATATATATATGTATATACTATATATATATAGTATATATATATATTTATATATTTATATATATATATATACTATATATATATACTATATATATATACATATATATATATATATACTATATATATATACTATATATATATACATATATATATATATATGTATATAGTATATATATATATATATATATAGTGGAATATTACATAGCCATCAAAAAATGAAATCTTCCATTTGCAATGATGTGGATGGAACTAGAGAATATTATACTAAGCAAAATAAGTCAATCAGAGAAAGACAATTATAAGATCTCACTGATATGTGGAATTTAAGAAACAAAACAGAGGATCATAGGGGAAGAGAGGAAAAAATAAAACAAGACAAACCAGAGAGGGAGATAAACTGTAAAAGACTCTTAATCATAAGAAACAAACTAACAGTTGCTGGAGGGGAATGGGGTGGAGGGATGGGCTAACTGGGTGATGAACATTAAGGAGGGCATGTGATGTAATGAGCACTTGGTATTATGTAAGACCAAGCCTGTACCTCTGAAACCAATAATACATTATATGTTAATTCATTGAATATTTTTAAAAATGTTAAAAAAAAAAAGAATACTTCAACTCCGGTATAAACTGTTTTTTAATTTCTGCAAATAAATTATTTCTCTTAAATTATTACTTTAAAAAATAAAAAAAGTTTATGTGCCACAAAATCTAAAAAAATAAATAAATAAAACTCTTGTCTCAAGCTGCTTTCAGGATTTTCTCTTTATCTCTGAAATTTGCAACCTTCACTATTATATGTCGGGGTGTTGATCTATTTTTATTGATTTCGAGATGAGTCCTCTCTACCTTTTGGACTTGTATGCCTGTTTCCTTCCCCAAATTAGGGAAGTTCTCAGCTATGATTTGTGCAAATATACCTTCTGTCCCTCTCTCTTTCTTCTTCCTCTGGCACCCCAGTAATTCTAATATTGTTTTTGCTTTATGGTATTGCTGATTTCTTAAAGCCTCCCCTCATGGTCCATTAGTTGTTTTTCTCTTTTCCTCAGCTTCTTTCCTTTTCATCAACTTGTCTTCTCTGTCATTATTCTCTTTTCTGCCTCATTTGCCCTAGGTGTTAGAGTGTCCAATTTAGACTGCTTCTCAGTTAAAGCATCTTAATTTTGGCCTGATTAGATTTTATTTCTGCACTAAGAGATTCTCTAGTGTATTTGATGCTTTTTTCAAGCCCAGCTAGAAACTTTATAATCATTATCCTGAATTCCAGCTCCAACATTTTACTTATATCCATATCAATTAGATCTGTGGCAGAGAGTATTACCTCTGGTTCTTTCTTTTGATGTGAATTCCTCCTTCTAGTCATTTTGCCCAGAGAAGAATGGATGAACAAGAAAGCAAAATTAAAAATATCAACCATCACCCAAGCAAAATACACACTAGACAAATCCCAAGAGGGCCAAAAAAAAAAACAAAACAAAAAAAAAAAAAAAGAAAGGAAAGAAAAGGGGTGGGAATAATCTCCTAGGTGGCCAAGATCCACTTGGTCTTGGGTGTATTTTGGTCTGTTTGTTAGAAGACACTAAATCTTGACAAAGCAGGAAAAAACATGCAATGGAAAAAAGACAGTCTCTTC